>NC_086319.1:373900629-374500629 GCF_036172605.1 Pelobates fuscus | reverse complement strand
TCCCAGTGGGTATAAAACATTTTTTGTGTGTAAAAGAAAAAAAATAGAGAAAGAGAAAGAGAAGAAAAGAGAAGGATAAAAAGAAAAAAATCAATATAAAAAAAAAAGGAAAAAGTATATATATGCTTTTATTATCCACTTTATTTCACATTCGATAAACAAGAGTTAATTTAAAGAGACAGTTGTCTAGTGTCGCAGTGAAGAGCAAAGGAGACACTTGGGTTAAACGTGATAAAGCAATTTAAACCACACAGTCATCCTTAGTGGAGTGTAAACTTTAATCTAGCGTCTAAAATAGCGAGGAGGAAAAGGAGTGAACTGGGAGATAACAGAAAGTGACAAAGTGACTTAAAAGCGATTTAAACTCCACAGCCATCCTTAGTGGAGTACAAAGTTCAAAGCCTACTCTAGGAGCGCTAGAAATACGTATGGCTACTAAAAAAGAGAGAGCCAAAAATATGGAGAAAAAGAAGGCAACGATTGGTGCATTTTATTCACCTAAAGCTGCTGGTACAGAACCTGAGAGGCAACGAAAATCTCTGCCTCTAGAAAATGTTCAGCTTTCTGCACATCAATTATCCAATATATCGGAGGACGACTTACCACACCTATCAAAAAATCCAGAGGGTTTGACGCAACAACTCTTAACCCAAATGCTGGACAATTTACATAAAAAGATCCAAACGGACATTGAAAATAACTCTAAAGATATTAGATCGGAAATCGTCATTCTCTCTGAGAAATTCTCAAATCAAGCAATCACACTACAAAAAATACAAGAGGAAAATGAACAAATTAAAACATCTAATACACAGCTAGAGAAGAGATTGCTGGATACCGAGACTAAGTTGACCGACCTAGAGGATCGCTCCAGGAGAAACAACATAAGAGTCAGAGGCATACCGGAATCAATCTTACAAGAAGACTTATATTTGCACTTGAACAGCTTCTTTTCAAAAATACTATCCAGACAGACGTTGGGCCCTGAGACTTTTGAAAGATTCCACAGACTGGCTAGACCAAATGGAATCGACAAATCATACCCAAGAGACGTGATGATATGCTTTTCCAGTTTTTGGATGAAAAACCAAATAATGCAGAAGATAAGGAACGGGATCCTAAATACGGAAGAATGGAGACACTTAGAAGTTTATCAGGACTTATCCCAAAAGACAAGACAAGCAAGAAGAACTTTCTCCGATGAAACGGTTATTCTCAGGAATAACGAGATCAGATACAAGTGGTTGTTCCCGACGGCAATTATGGTATTTTTTAAAGATAAACCTTATATCTTCAGAGACAACTTGGCATTAAAGCAGAAGATGACAAGTTTGAAACTTATCCCTTAGTCAAACCGAACTCCTCCTTTTTTTTTTTTTCTCACATATAGAAATGGTAAAATGTATAGAGGGGTAATCACAGATTCACAGTTATAATTAATATAAATACATATAAATTAACTTAGTAGTATGAATTGAATGAAAAAGAAGCTTATAAAAATCTAGAAAATAATTTACAAGATGCCAAGACGTTTTGATATGGGTAGAAATTGTGTTAAACAGTTTTGGGAATGCTACAGGCGCTACCCACACACACAAAAAATTAACATAATTATAGATTCACATATAGAGTAATAACTACAGATTCACATACAGAGTAATGTATAAATTACACTTATTACACTTATGGACACACTATTTAATGTATGTGAATGAAACGAATGAAGTGAGTTTCACAATAATCACAAGTTTATACTAATTTTGTATGAATATCACATAAAGGGAGGAGAAGGGAGACCATAACCAAGGGCTAGGGAAAGGGTGTATTGGAAGATAAAAACAGGAGGATAGAAATGTCCCAGATAAAATAAAAGTCAGTAGAACCGGGACTCAGTAGACAGATCTAGCGGTCGGATAAAGGGAAAGAACACCGTAACGCCTCTAGAAATAGGATCTGAAAGAAAAAGGGAAAAGAAGGGCAGATGCATTTGAAAGATAGAGGGTGTATAATAAAGAATAAGATGTCTACTACCCTGGTCCAGGGTCCTGCGACGGCAGCAGGGTTAAATATGAAGACTGTAAACAGAACTTTATATTACGGATTGAATGTGGTTATAGAAAGTTGGAGTTTTACCAGGTGGTCCAAATATATAGGACCGACTGGTAAAGGTATGGATGGATTTGAGTGTTTGATGCCATCTGAGGGGAGGATAGAGGGGAAGAGGGTTTGGGGAGAGCTGCGGTAGTATGTCATTAAACATACTATCTATTAACACAAGGGGCTTAAATTCAGGTCAGAAAAGAGGCTACTTGTATAAACTACTGATTGACAGTAAAACAGATATCGGTTTCGTCCAAGAAACACACTGGTCTAATTCTATGCCTAAACTATGGAACTACAAAAAATTTCCAGTGGTCCATAGATCTAATTTGGCGGGAAAGAACAAGAAAAGAGGGGTGGCAATTCTTTTTTCTGGTAGCTTGAAATATGAGCTGATCTATGAGGAGACTGACCCTGGTGGTAGGTTTCTTATAGTGATAGTTCGAATTAATGATATTTTGTATACTTTAGTAAATGTTTATGCTCCAAATCAATCCCCATACAGATTTCTGGGAAATTTGATGCAAAAGATTGACCGCGTATCGTCTGGTAGCCTAATTATAGGGGGGATTTTAACTGCATCATAGACGATAAAATAGATAGGATTAGAACCAAGTCTGTTTACACAGACGGCAAGCAAAGAACAGGTCTATCAATGATGCAGAATATTTTGGCAAAAAACTGTTTATATGACGCCTGGAGAACGTCTAACCCAGAAGCGAGAGATTATACGTTTTTTTCAAATGTTCATCAGACATATACTAGAATTGATTACTTTTTGGTAAGATCGGAAACTTTGGAGCGAATTAAGAAGGTGACAATTGGACCTATAACATGGTCCGACCATGCACCTGTAAGTTTAGTCATAAAAAACAATCCGGAATATAAATCTAGAGACAAATGGAGACTAAATGAAAATTTATTAAAATCAGAAACTAATGTAGAAGAACTGCGCACTCAGTCTAGAGAATTTTTTGAAATTAATGATACAGGGGATGTCTCCAATGCCATGCTGTGGTGCACTTTCAAATCATATATGAGAGGATGTCTCATAAAAATGGGTGCTATTATAAAAAAAAAGAAAGGAAAAGAGCTCAACGAGCTTTATATTGACTTGGCAAAACAAGAACGCTTACATAAACTTACCATGGATCATAAAATTTTGGAGGATATTAAAGAGATCAGGGGAAAAATATTAGTAAGAACTCAAGAAAAGATTAACAAAGCTATGTTAACTCTAAAACAGAGATGGTACTATGGAAATAATAAAATAGGGAAAAGTCTTTCAAATAAATTAAAAAATAAAAATAAACTTCAATCTATAAACTATTTAATAGTTGGAAGTAAAAAAATGTTTTCTCCAACTCAAATAGCCAAAGCATTTGAAGACTATTATAAAAGTCTATACAATATAAAATTTAATGAGCCATCTGAGGGCGAAACAAAACAGTTTCTGGATAAATTACCAACAATATCTTTGGAGAAATTGAGCCAACTAAATGCCCCCTTTTCTATTCAGGAGATTAGTAATACCATCAAAGCACTAACAATAGGTAAAGCACCTGGCCCAGATGGCTTCTCTTCAAGCTTTTATAAAAAATTAAGCGATATAATTTCTCCATATATATTAAGAACATTTGAAGATTTTGCTAATCATAAAGCCATTCCAACGGAACTACTCCAGGCCTCTATAATACCAATCCCTAAGATAGATAAGGACCCTACGTACACTTCGAACTATAGACCAATCTCTCTTATCAACTTGGATATCAAAGTATACTCCAGAATTTTGGCCGATAGATTAAAACAAATTATACCCAACATTGTACATTTAGATCAAAGCGGGTTTGTAGAGGGTAGGGGCACATCTGATAACATTAGGAAATTACTGAACGTCCTATATCATGCAGATCAAAGTTTGTCTCCTTTTGCTGTGGTTACCCTCGATGCCGAGAAGGCCTTTGACCGGGTTAATTGGAAGTACATGGAAGAAGTACTGAGGGCCTTCGGCATCGAGGGTTTCTTTAAGGAGTGCACAATGGCGCTATATAAGGATCCTCAAGCCAAAGTATCAGGATACATGTTTCAATCAAACTGGTTCCCTATTAGAAATGGGACGCGACAGGGATGCCCTTTGGCACCCCTGTTATATATCCTTTCCATAGAACCGTTGGCAGCCGCGATCAGACAGAACGAAGACATCAGCGGGCTAAAAGTGAATAAGATGGAGAACAAAATTGCATTATATGCAGATGATGTTCTATTGACCCTCGCAGATCCTATTAGATCTATCCCAGCCGTATTTCGGCTTATTAACGAGTTTGGTAAACATTCAGGTTATAAAATAAATATAAAGAAAACACAAATCCTGATAAAAGGCCTAAGTGGACCAGGCGTAGACAAACTCAAAAAAGATTTTAAATGCGACTGGGAAGTAAGGAACATAAAATATTTAGGGGTAAAACTAGCTCTAGATTATAGAGAAACTTAACTACACAGATATCGCCATTCACTTTAGGAACATCTTAAAAAATTGGAAGGGATTGGAACTTTCGTGGTTGGGCAGGATTGAAGCAGTAAACTTTTATCTCCTTCCAAAGTTGACATTTTTATTTAGTAATCTCCCGTTGAGGGTGTCATGTCAGACGATACGCGGCCTTCAAAGGCAATTATCAAATTATATTTGGCAAGATAGGAGACCTAGAGTCTCATTGGAAATACTACAGAGAGACTGGAAAGAAGGGGGGATCTGTTTCCCAGACATACAGAAACTATATATGAACAATATGGTAGCACACCTAATTAAGTGTGACAATTTTACAATGGCTAGACCACACTGGATAGATATTGAAAAATCAGATCTCGGTGACATTGAACCTCTGTCGCTTTGGTGGTGCGATAGTGAATTTCTAAAAAATATAAGATCTAGCAATCCGATGAATAATACAATGATTTATATCGTTAAACACTTGAAAAAGAAATACGGAACAAAAAACATATCACTAAATGCCCCATTAACAACCCTAAAACTTTATATAAAGGATATAAATATCCAAGAATGGGAAAATGGTGGAGTAGTAAGAATAGCGGAACTTTTAAATAATAATAAATTGTTGCCATTTCCAATACTACAATCCAAATATAATCTCCCTTCGAAGGAAATCTTTAACTATTTAAGAATAAAATCCTTCACTATGGGAAAAGATTTTTCGGAAACTTCTATAATTGACCAGTTTGTAGAATTTCATTACAAAAAAAAAATTGCTTCCAGATATAATCATTTCGTAAGAAGTTATAGGCAAATAGACAAAGCACCAGCAATGAATAAATGGGAGCAAGAACTTCATTTTTCATCCTCGGTTGAGGACTGGCTGTTGGGTTTACAAGCAGTAAAAAGATATATACATGGGGTGAATATACAGGAAGTGTACTTCAAACTAGTATATCACTGGTACTTGGTCCCTACTCGCCTTCATAGATTTCAACCTACACTCCTACCAGATTGTTGGAGATGCGGTAGGGAGTTAGGTTCATTCTCCCACATCTGGTGGGACTGTGAGGAGCTGAAACCTATGAAATCAACCCTAGCGGAACTGGTAGATTTTATGTTTGAGGTTCGGACTGTGATCACGCCTCAAATGTTTCTGTTTCATTTAGATTTACCCAAAGGCAACATAAAACTAAAAATACTTATGATTCATATCTGTATGGCAATAAAAATAGTAATGGCCAGAAATTGGAGAAATATGGGCGCGTTAAACTGGCAGGATATATGTACACAGATTGATTATCAACGCAGCATGGAAGCTGGGATAGCCCTAAATAAGATATCTAGAGAAAAATATAATGAAGTCTGGGTCCCTTGGGTTAGATTTATAAATCATAAAACTCAATAAACTCAAGCCCCCCCCCCCCCCATTTAGATGGCTTCCCGTAGGTAGTAGAGAATTTGGGATGTATGGATAAGTTGAAATGTATGGTATGTTTGTATGATTGTAGATACAGCAGAACATCGATAGATTTATTAGAAGCACGGTCCCACTGTTATTAATAATTATTATTCTATTGTAAAGTAATTCTGTGTACTGTGTATTTAAAATTTATAGCTGAAAGCTGTATTTGTACTTGAATGAATTTTTTTTTTTTAAATGAAAATAAAGATTTATATATATATAAAAAAAAATGTGTCTTGGGGATCGCCTTTCGATAATTTCAGCCTCCACCTCCTCCTTTGGAATATACACCCATTTCATTTTATTTTAGAACAAACGTTCACTATATGCATGTATCCCAGAAGACTATAAAAACCCATGGCGCAAGTCGCCTTGTTAGCGCAGTAGGTAGCGCGTCAGTCTCATAATCTGAAGGTCGTGAGTTCGATCCTCACACAGGGCATGTATATTTTGTAAGAAATAGAGAAATCCAGCATGTGTTCACACCAATAAAACAGTTTCCTTGAGCAACAATCCCTTCAGGACAGGACCATACATTGGCAAAATTCCATGAAATCATATCTAGACAAGTTAGAGGATGGGACACTTTGTTTGAAGAATATTCCTTGTTTCGCAAGTATGAATTTTTGCCACTCTGCAACCCATTCTAATTGGGATGAAAGAGAAGCTCAGCATCAAAATGTGTCTTGGGGATCGCCTTTGGATAATTTCAGCCTCCTGATTTCTAAGTCCCTGTGTCTATTCTGCTGTCTATTTTTTTTGTTTGTAACAAGTAGTATGACACTAATTAACTGCACTAGAATAGGTGCCCCAAATGTGTGAGAAGGCTATAAAGCTTGTTTGGAATATACACCCATTTCATTTTATTTTAGAACAAACGTTCACTATATTCATGTATCCCAGAAGACTATAAAAACCCATGGCGTAAGTTGCCTTGTTAGCGCAGTAGGTAGCGCATCAGTCTCATAATCTGAAGGTCGTGAGTTCGATCCTCACACAGGGCAAGTATATTTTGTAAGGAATAGAGAAATCCAGCATGTGTTCACACCAATCAAACAGTTTCCTTGAGCAACAATCCCTTCAGGACAGGACCATATATTGGCAAAATTTCATGAAATCATATCTAGACAAGTTAGAGGATGGGACACTTTGTGTGAAGAATATTCCTTGTTACTCCAGTATGAATTTTTGCCACTCTGCAACCCATTCTAATTGGGATGAAAGAGAAGCTCAGCATCAAAATGTGTCTTGGGGATCGCCTTTCGATAATTTCAGCCTCCACCTCCTCCTTTGGAATATACACCCATTTCATTTTATTTTAGAACAAACGTTCACTATATGCATGTATCCCAGAAGACTATAAAAACCCATGGTGCAAGTTGCCTTGTTAGCGCAGTAGGTAGCGCGTCAGTCTCATAATCTGAAGGTCGTGAGTTCGATCCTCACACAGGGCATGTATATTTTGTAAGAAATAGAGAAATCCAACATGTGTTCACACCAATCAAACAGTTTCCTTGAGCAACAATCCCTTCAGGACAGGACCATATATTGGCAAAATTTCATGAAATCATATCTAGACAAGTTAGAGGATGGGACACTTTGTGTGAAGAATATTCCTTGTTACTCCAGTATGAATTTTTGCCACTCTGCAACCCATTCTAATTGGGATGAAAGAGAAGCTCAGCATCAAAATGTGTCTTGGGGATCGCCTTTCGATAATTTCAGCCTCCACCTCCTCCTTTGGAATATACACCCATTTCATTTTATTTTAGAACAAACGTTCACTATATGCATGTATCCCAGAAGACTATAAAAACCCATGGCGCAAGTCGCCTTGTTAGCGCAGTAGGTAGCGCGTCAGTATCATAATCTGAAGGTCGTGAGTTCGATCCTCACACAGGGCATGTATATTTTGTAAGAAATAGAGAAATCCAGCATGTGTTCACACCAATCAAACAGTTTCCTTGAGCAACAATCCCTTCAGGACAGGACCATACATTGGCAAAATTCCATGAAATCATATCTAGACAAGTTAGAGGATGGGACACTTTGTTTGAAGAATATTCCTTGTTTCGCAAGTATGAATTTTTGCCACTCTGCAACCCATTCTAATTGGGATGAAAGAGAAGCTCAGCATCAAAATGTGTCTTGGGGATCGCCTTTGGATAATTTCAGCCTCCTGATTTCTAAGTCCCTGTGTCTATTCTGCTGTCTATTTTTTTTGTTTGTAACAAGTAGTATGACACTAATTAACTGCACTAGAATAGGTGCCCCAAATGTGTGAGAAGGCTATAAAGCTTGTTTGGAATATACACCCATTTCATTTTATTTTAGAACAAACGTTCACTATATTCATGTATCCCAGAAGACTATAAAAACCCATGGCGTAAGTTGCCTTGTTAGCGCAGTAGGTAGCGCGTCAGTCTCATAATCTGAAGGTCGTGAGTTCGATCCTCACACAGGGCATGTATATTTTGTAAGGAATAGAGAAATCCAGCATGTGTTCACACCAATCAAACAGTTTCCTTGAGCAACAATCCCTTCAGGACAGGACCATATATTGGCAAAATTTCATGAAATCATATCTAGACAAGTTAGAGGATGGGACACTTTGTGTGAAGAATATTCCTTGTTACTTCAGTATGAATTTTTGCCACTCTGCAACCCATTCTAATTGGGATGAAAGAGAAGCTCAGCATCAAAATGTGTCTTGGGGATCGCCTTTCGATAATTTCAGCCTCCACCTCCTCCTTTGGAATATACACCCATTTCATTTTATTTTAGAACAAACGTTCACTATATGCATGTATCCCAGAAGACTATAAAAACCCATGATGCAAGTTGCCTTGTTAGCGCAGTAGGTAGCGCGTCAGTCTCTTAATCTGAAGGTCGTGAGTTCGATCCTCACACAGGGCATGTATATTTTGTAAGAAATAGAGAAACCCAGCATGTGTTCACACCAATCAAACAGTTTCCTTGAGCAACAATCCCTTCAGGACAGGACCATATATTGGCAAAATTTCATGAAATCATATCTAGACTAGTTAGAGGATGGGACACTTTGTGTGAAGAATATTCCTTGTTACTCCAGTATGATTTTTTGCCACTCTGCAACCCATTCTAATTGGGATGAAAGAGAAGCTCAGCATCAAAATGTGTCTTGGGGATCGCCTTTCGATAATTTTAGCCTCCACCTCCTCCTTTGGAATATACACCCATTTCATTTTATTTTAGAACAAACGTTCACTATATGCATGTATCCCAGAAGACTATAAAAACCCATGGCGCAAGTTGCCTTGTTAGCGCAGTAGGTAGCGCGTCAGTCTCATAATCTGAAGGTCGTGAGTTCGATCCTCACACAGGGCATGTATATTTTGTAAGAAATAGAGAAATCCAGCATGTGTTCACACCAATAAAACAGTTTCCTTGAGCAACAATCCCTTCAGGACAGGACCATACATTGTCAAAATTCCATGAAATCATATCTAGACAAGTTAGAGGATGGGACACTTTGTTTGAAGAATATTCCTTGTTTCGCAAGTATGAATTTTTGCCACTCTGCAACCCATTCTAATTGGGATGAAAGAGAAGCTCAGCATCAAAATGTGTCTTGGGGATCGCCTTTGGATAATTTCAGCCTCCTGATTTCTAAGTCCCTGTGTCTATTCTGCTGTCTATTTTTTTTGTTTGTAACAAGTAGTATGACACTAATTAACTGCACTAGAATAGGTGCCCCAAATGTGTGAGAAGGCTATAAAGCTTGTTTGGAATATACACCCATTTCATTTTATTTTAGAACAAACGTTCACTATATTCATGTATCCCAGAAGACTATAAAAACCCATGGCGTAAGTTGCCTTGTTAGCGCAGTAGGTAGCGCGTCAGTCTCATAATCTGAAGGTCGTGAGTTCGATCCTCACACAGGGCAAGTATATTTTGTAAGGAATAGAGAAATCCAGCATGTGTTCACACCAATCAAACAGTTTCCTTGAGCAACAATCCCTTCAGGACAGGACCATATATTGGCAAAATTTCATGAAATCATATCTAGACAAGTTAGAGGATGGGACACTTTGTGTGAAGAATATTCCTTGTTACTCCAGTATGAATTTTTGCCACTCTGCAACCCATTCTAATTGGGATGAAAGAGAAGCTCAGCATCAAAATGTGTCTTGGGGATCGCCTTTCGATAATTTCAGCCTCCACCTCCTCCTTTGGAATATACACCCATTTCATTTTATTTTAGAACAAACGTTCACTATATGCATGTATCCCAGAAGACTATAAAAACCCATGGTGCAAGTTGCCTTGTTAGCGCAGTAGGTAGCGCGTCAGTCTCATAATCTGAAGGTCGTGAGTTCGATCCTCACACAGGGCATGTATATTTTGTAAGAAATAGAGAAATCCAACATGTGTTCACACCAATCAAACAGTTTCCTTGAGCAACAATCCCTTCAGGACAGGACCATATATTGGCAAAATTTCATGAAATCATATCTAGACAAGTTAGAGGATGGGACACTTTGTGTGAAGAATATTCCTTGTTACTCCAGTATGAATTTTTGCCACTCTGCAACCCATTCTAATTGGGATGAAAGAGAAGCTCAGCATCAAAATGTGTCTTGGGGATCGCCTTTCGATAATTTCAGCCTCCACCTCCTCCTTTGGAATATACACCCATTTCATTTTATTTTAGAACAAACGTTCACTATATGCATGTATCCCAGAAGACTATAAAAACCCATGGCGCAAGTCGCCTTGTTAGCGCAGTAGGTAGCGCGTCAGTATCATAATCTGAAGGTCGTGAGTTCGATCCTCACACAGGGCATGTATATTTTGTAAGAAATAGAGAAATCCAGCATGTGTTCACACCAATCAAACAGTTTCCTTGAGCAACAATCCCTTCAGGACAGGACCATACATTGGCAAAATTCCATGAAATCATATCTAGACAAGTTAGAGGATGGGACACTTTGTTTGAAGAATATTCCTTGTTTCGCAAGTATGAATTTTTGCCACTCTGCAACCCATTCTAATTGGGATGAAAGAGAAGCTCAGCATCAAAATGTGTCTTGGGGATCGCCTTTGGATAATTTCAGCCTCCTGATTTCTAAGTCCCTGTGTCTATTCTGCTGTCTATTTTTTTTGTTTGTAACAAGTAGTATGACACTAATTAACTGCACTAGAATAGGTGCCCCAAATGTGTGAGAAGGCTATAAAGCTTGTTTGGAATATACACCCATTTCATTTTATTTTAGAACAAACGTTCACTATATTCATGTATCCCAGAAGACTATAAAAACCCATGGCGTAAGTTGCCTTGTTAGCGCAGTAGGTAGCGCGTCAGTCTCATAATCTGAAGGTCGTGAGTTCGATCCTCACACAGGGCATGTATATTTTGTAAGGAATAGAGAAATCCAGCATGTGTTCACACCAATCAAACAGTTTCCTTGAGCAACAATCCCTTCAGGACAGGACCATATATTGGCAAAATTTCATGAAATCATATCTAGACAAGTTAGAGGATGGGACACTTTGTGTGAAGAATATTCCTTGTTACTTCAGTATGAATTTTTGCCACTCTGCAACCCATTCTAATTGGGATGAAAGAGAAGCTCAGCATCAAAATGTGTCTTGGGGATCGCCTTTCGATAATTTCAGCCTCCACCTCCTCCTTTGGAATATACACCCATTTCATTTTATTTTAGAACAAACGTTCACTATATGCATGTATCCCAGAAGACTATAAAAACCCATGATGCAAGTTGCCTTGTTAGCGCAGTAGGTAGCGCGTCAGTCTCTTAATCTGAAGGTCGTGAGTTCGATCCTCACACAGGGCATGTATATTTTGTAAGAAATAGAGAAACCCAGCATGTGTTCACACCAATCAAACAGTTTCCTTGAGCAACAATCCCTTCAGGACAGGACCATATATTGGCAAAATTTCATGAAATCATATCTAGACTAGTTAGAGGATGGGACACTTTGTGTGAAGAATATTCCTTGTTACTCCAGTATGATTTTTTGCCACTCTGCAACCCATTCTAATTGGGATGAAAGAGAAGCTCAGCATCAAAATGTGTCTTGGGGATCGCCTTTCGATAATTTTAGCCTCCACCTCCTCCTTTGGAATATACACCCATTTCATTTTATTTTAGAACAAACGTTCACTATATGCATGTATCCCAGAAGACTATAAAAACCCATGGCGCAAGTTGCCTTGTTAGCGCAGTAGGTAGCGCGTCAGTCTCATAATCTGAAGGTCGTGAGTTCGATCCTCACACAGGGCATGTATATTTTGTAAGAAATAGAGAAATCCAGCATGTGTTCACACCAATAAAACAGTTTCCTTGAGCAACAATCCCTTCAGGACAGGACCATACATTGTCAAAATTCCATGAAATCATATCTAGACAAGTTAGAGGATGGGACACTTTGTTTGAAGAATATTCCTTGTTTCGCAAGTATGAATTTTTGCCACTCTGCAACCCATTCTAATTGGGATGAAAGAGAAGCTCAGCATCAAAATGTGTCTTGGGGATCGCCTTTGGATAATTTCAGCCTCCTGATTTCTAAGTCCCTGTGTCTATTCTGCTGTCTATTTTTTTTGTTTGTAACAAGTAGTATGACACTAATTAACTGCACTAGAATAGGTGCCCCAAATGTGTGAGAAGGCTATAAAGCTTGTTTGGAATATACACCCATTTCATTTTATTTTAGAACAAACGTTCACTATATTCATGTATCCCAGAAGACTATAAAAACCCATGGCGTAAGTTGCCTTGTTAGCGCAGTAGGTAGCGCGTCAGTCTCATAATCTGAAGGTCGTGAGTTCGATCCTCACACAGGGCATGTATATTTTGTAAGGAATAGAGAAATCCAGCATGTGTTCACACCAATAAAACAGTTTCCTTGAGCAACAATCCCTTCAGGACAGGACCATACATTGGCAAAATTCCATGAAATCATATCTAGACAAGTTAGAGGATGGGACACTTTGTTTGAAGAATATTCCTTGTTTCGCAAGTATGAATTTTTGCCACTCTGCAACCCATTCTAATTGGGATGAAAGAGAAGCTCAGCATCAAAATGTGTCTTGGGGATCGCCTTTGGATAATTTCAGCCTCCTGATTTCTAAGTCCCTGTGTCTATTCTGCTGTCTATTTTTTTGTTTGTAACAAGTAGTATGACAGTAATTAACTGCACTAGAATAGGTGCCCAAAATGTGTGAGAAGGCTATAAAGCTTGTTTGGAATATACACCCATTTCATTTTATTTTAGAACAAACGTTCACTATATTCATGTATCCCAGAAGACTATAAAAACCCATGGCGTAAGTTGCCTTGTTAGCGCAGTAGGTAGCGCGTCAGTCTCATAATCTGAAGGTCGTGAGTTCGATCCTCACACAGGGCATGTATATTTTGTAAGGAATAGAGAAATCCAGCATGTGTTCACACCAATCAAACAGTTTCCTTGAGCAACAATCCCTTCAGGACAGGACCATATATTGGCAAAATTTCATGAAATCATATCTAGACAAGTTAGAGGATGGGACACTTTGTGTGAAGAATATTCCTTGTTACTTCAGTATGAATTTTTGCCACTCTGCAACCCATTCTAATTGGGATGAAAGAGAAGCTCAGCATCAAAATGTGTCTTGGGGATCGCCTTTCGATAATTTCAGCCTCCACCTCCTCCTTTGGAATATACACCCATTTCATTTTATTTTAGAACAAACGTTCACTATATGCATGTATCCCAGAAGACTATAAAAACCCATGATGCAAGTTGCCTTGTTAGCGCAGTAGGTAGCGCGTCAGTCTCTTAATCTGAAGGTCGTGAGTTCGATCCTCACACAGGGCATGTATATTTTGTAAGAAATAGAGAAACCCAGCATGTGTTCACACCAATCAAACAGTTTCCTTGAGCAACAATCCCTTCAGGACAGGACCATATATTGGCAAAATTTCATGAAATCATATCTAGACTAGTTAGAGGATGGGACACTTTGTGTGAAGAATATTCCTTGTTACTCCAGTATGATTTTTTGCCACTCTGCAACCCATTCTAATTGGGATGAAAGAGAAGCTCAGCATCAAAATGTGTCTTGGGGATCGCCTTTCGATAATTTTAGCCTCCACCTCCTCCTTTGGAATATACACCCATTTCATTTTATTTTAGAACAAACGTTCACTATATGCATGTATCCCAGAAGACTATAAAAACCCATGGCGCAAGTTGCCTTGTTAGCGCAGTAGGTAGCGCGTCAGTCTCATAATCTGAAGGTCGTGAGTTCGATCCTCACACAGGGCATGTATATTTTGTAAGAAATAGAGAAATCCAGCATGTGTTCACACCAATAAAACAGTTTCCTTGAGCAACAATCCCTTCAGGACAGGACCATACATTGTCAAAATTCCATGAAATCATATCTAGACAAGTTAGAGGATGGGACACTTTGTTTGAAGAATATTCCTTGTTTCGCAAGTATGAATTTTTGCCACTCTGCAACCCATTCTAATTGGGATGAAAGAGAAGCTCAGCATCAAAATGTGTCTTGGGGATCGCCTTTGGATAATTTCAGCCTCCTGATTTCTAAGTCCCTGTGTCTATTCTGCTGTCTATTTTTTTTGTTTGTAACAAGTAGTATGACACTAATTAACTGCACTAGAATAGGTGCCCCAAATGTGTGAGAAGGCTATAAAGCTTGTTTGGAATATACACCCATTTCATTTTATTTTAGAACAAACGTTCACTATATTCATGTATCCCAGAAGACTATAAAAACCCATGGCGTAAGTTGCCTTGTTAGCGCAGTAGGTAGCGCGTCAGTCTCATAATCTGAAGGTCGTGAGTTCGATCCTCACACAGGGCAAGTATATTTTGTAAGGAATAGAGAAATCCAGCATGTGTTCACACCAATCAAACAGTTTCCTTGAGCAACAATCCCTTCAGGACAGGACCATATATTGGCAAAATTTCATGAAATCATATCTAGACAAGTTAGAGGATGGGACACTTTGTGTGAAGAATATTCCTTGTTACTCCAGTATGAATTTTTGCCACTCTGCAACCCATTCTAATTGGGATGAAAGAGAAGCTCAGCATCAAAATGTGTCTTGGGGATCGCCTTTCGATAATTTCAGCCTCCACCTCCTCCTTTGGAATATACACCCATTTCATTTTATTTTAGAACAAACGTTCACTATATGCATGTATCCCAGAAGACTATAAAAACCCATGGTGCAAGTTGCCTTGTTAGCGCAGTAGGTAGCGCGTCAGTCTCATAATCTGAAGGTCGTGAGTTCGATCCTCACACAGGGCATGTATATTTTGTAAGAAATAGAGAAATCCAACATGTGTTCACACCAATCAAACAGTTTCCTTGAGCAACAATCCCTTCAGGACAGGACCATATATTGGCAAAATTTCATGAAATCATATCTAGACAAGTTAGAGGATGGGACACTTTGTGTGAAGAATATTCCTTGTTACTCCAGTATGAATTTTTGCCACTCTGCAACCCATTCTAATTGGGATGAAAGAGAAGCTCAGCATCAAAATGTGTCTTGGGGATCGCCTTTCGATAATTTCAGCCTCCACCTCCTCCTTTGGAATATACACCCATTTCATTTTATTTTAGAACAAACGTTCACTATATGCATGTATCCCAGAAGACTATAAAAACCCATGGCGCAAGTCGCCTTGTTAGCGCAGTAGGTAGCGCGTCAGTATCATAATCTGAAGGTCGTGAGTTCGATCCTCACACAGGGCATGTATATTTTGTAAGAAATAGAGAAATCCAGCATGTGTTCACACCAATCAAACAGTTTCCTTGAGCAACAATCCCTTCAGGACAGGACCATACATTGGCAAAATTCCATGAAATCATATCTAGACAAGTTAGAGGATGGGACACTTTGTTTGAAGAATATTCCTTGTTTCGCAAGTATGAATTTTTGCCACTCTGCAACCCATTCTAATTGGGATGAAAGAGAAGCTCAGCATCAAAATGTGTCTTGGGGATCGCCTTTGGATAATTTCAGCCTCCTGATTTCTAAGTCCCTGTGTCTATTCTGCTGTCTATTTTTTTTGTTTGTAACAAGTAGTATGACACTAATTAACTGCACTAGAATAGGTGCCCCAAATGTGTGAGAAGGCTATAAAGCTTGTTTGGAATATACACCCATTTCATTTTATTTTAGAACAAACGTTCACTATATTCATGTATCCCAGAAGACTATAAAAACCCATGGCGTAAGTTGCCTTGTTAGCGCAGTAGGTAGCGCGTCAGTCTCATAATCTGAAGGTCGTGAGTTCGATCCTCACACAGGGCATGTATATTTTGTAAGGAATAGAGAAATCCAGCATGTGTTCACACCAATCAAACAGTTTCCTTGAGCAACAATCCCTTCAGGACAGGACCATATATTGGCAAAATTTCATGAAATCATATCTAGACAAGTTAGAGGATGGGACACTTTGTGTGAAGAATATTCCTTGTTACTTCAGTATGAATTTTTGCCACTCTGCAACCCATTCTAATTGGGATGAAAGAGAAGCTCAGCATCAAAATGTGTCTTGGGGATCGCCTTTCGATAATTTCAGCCTCCACCTCCTCCTTTGGAATATACACCCATTTCATTTTATTTTAGAACAAACGTTCACTATATGCATGTATCCCAGAAGACTATAAAAACCCATGATGCAAGTTGCCTTGTTAGCGCAGTAGGTAGCGCGTCAGTCTCTTAATCTGAAGGTCGTGAGTTCGATCCTCACACAGGGCATGTATATTTTGTAAGAAATAGAGAAACCCAGCATGTGTTCACACCAATCAAACAGTTTCCTTGAGCAACAATCCCTTCAGGACAGGACCATATATTGGCAAAATTTCATGAAATCATATCTAGACTAGTTAGAGGATGGGACACTTTGTGTGAAGAATATTCCTTGTTACTCCAGTATGATTTTTTGCCACTCTGCAACCCATTCTAATTGGGATGAAAGAGAAGCTCAGCATCAAAATGTGTCTTGGGGATCGCCTTTCGATAATTTTAGCCTCCACCTCCTCCTTTGGAATATACACCCATTTCATTTTATTTTAGAACAAACGTTCACTATATGCATGTATCCCAGAAGACTATAAAAACCCATGGCGCAAGTTGCCTTGTTAGCGCAGTAGGTAGCGCGTCAGTCTCATAATCTGAAGGTCGTGAGTTCGATCCTCACACAGGGCATGTATATTTTGTAAGAAATAGAGAAATCCAGCATGTGTTCACACCAATAAAACAGTTTCCTTGAGCAACAATCCCTTCAGGACAGGACCATACATTGTCAAAATTCCATGAAATCATATCTAGACAAGTTAGAGGATGGGACACTTTGTTTGAAGAATATTCCTTGTTTCGCAAGTATGAATTTTTGCCACTCTGCAACCCATTCTAATTGGGATGAAAGAGAAGCTCAGCATCAAAATGTGTCTTGGGGATCGCCTTTGGATAATTTCAGCCTCCTGATTTCTAAGTCCCTGTGTCTATTCTGCTGTCTATTTTTTTTGTTTGTAACAAGTAGTATGACACTAATTAACTGCACTAGAATAGGTGCCCCAAATGTGTGAGAAGGCTATAAAGCTTGTTTGGAATATACACCCATTTCATTTTATTTTAGAACAAACGTTCACTATATTCATGTATCCCAGAAGACTATAAAAACCCATGGCGTAAGTTGCCTTGTTAGCGCAGTAGGTAGCGCGTCAGTCTCATAATCTGAAGGTCGTGAGTTCGATCCTCACACAGGGCATGTATATTTTGTAAGGAATAGAGAAATCCAGCATGTGTTCACACCAATAAAACAGTTTCCTTGAGCAACAATCCCTTCAGGACAGGACCATACATTGGCAAAATTCCATGAAATCATATCTAGACAAGTTAGAGGATGGGACACTTTGTTTGAAGAATATTCCTTGTTTCGCAAGTATGAATTTTTGCCACTCTGCAACCCATTCTAATTGGGATGAAAGAGAAGCTCAGCATCAAAATGTGTCTTGGGGATCGCCTTTGGATAATTTCAGCCTCCTGATTTCTAAGTCCCTGTGTCTATTCTGCTGTCTATTTTTTTTGTTTGTAACAAGTAGTATGACACTAATTAACTGCACTAGAATAGGTGCCCCAAATGTGTGAGAAGGCTATAAAGCTTGTTTGGAATATACACCCATTTCATTTTATTTTAGAACAAACGTTCACTATATTCATGTATCCCAGAAGACTATAAAAACCCATGGCGTAAGTTGCCTTGTTAGCGCAGTAGGTAGCGCGTCAGTCTCATAATCTGAAGGTCGTGAGTTCGATCCTCACACAGGGCATGTATATTTTGTAAGGAATAGAGAAATCCAGCATGTGTTCACACCAATCAAACAGTTTCCTTGAGCAACAATCCCTTCAGGACAGGACCATATATTGGCAAAATTTCATGAAATCATATCTAGACAAGTTAGAGGATGGGACACTTTGTGTGAAGAATATTCCTTGTTACTCCAGTATGAATTTTTGCAACTCTGCAACCCATTCTAATTGGGATGAAAGAAAAGCTCAGCATCAAAAGGAGTCTTGGGGATCGCCTTTCGAGAATTTCAGCCTCCACCTCCTCCTTTGGAATATACACCCATTTCATTTTATTTTAGAACAAACGTTCACTATATGCATGTATCCCAGAAGACTATAAAAACCCATGGTGCAAGTTGCCTTGTTAGCGCAGTAGGTAGCGCGTCAGTCTCATAATCTGAAGGTCGTGAGTTCGATCCTCACACAGGGCATGTATATTTTGTAAGAAATAGAGAAATCCAACATGTGTTCACACCAATCAAACAGTTTCCTTGAGCAACAATCCCTTCAGGACAGGACCATATATTGGCAAAATTTCATGAAATCATATCTAGACAAGTTAGAGGATGGGACACTTTGTGTGAAGAATATTCCTTGTTACTTCAGTATGAATTTTTGCCACTCTGCAACCCATTCTAATTGGGATGAAAGAGAAGCTCAGCATCAAAATGTGTCTTGGGGATCGCCTTTCGATAATTTCAGCCTCCACCTCCTCCTTTGGAATATACACCCATTTCATTTTATTTTAGAACAAACGTTCACTATATGCATGTATCCCAGAAGACTATAAAAACCCATGATGCAAGTTGCCTTGTTAGCGCAGTAGGTAGCGCGTCAGTCTCTTAATCTGAAGGTCGTGAGTTCGATCCTCACACAGGGCATGTATATTTTGTAAGAAATAGAGAAACCCAGCATGTGTTCACACCAATCAAACAGTTTCCTTGAGCAACAATCCCTTCAGGACAAGACCATATATTGGCAAAATTTCATGAAATCATATCTAGACTAGTTAGAGGATGGGACACTTTGTGTGAAGAATATTCCTTGTTACTCCAGTATGATTTTTTGCCACTCTGCAACCCATTCTAATTGGGATGAAAGAGAAGCTCAGCATCAAAATGTGTCTTGGGGATCGCCTTTCGATAATTTCAGCCTCCACCTCCTCCTTTGGAATATACACCCATTTCATTTTATTTTAGAACAAACGTTCACTATATGCATGTATCCCAGAAGACTATAAAAACCCATGGCGCAAGTTGCCTTGTTAGCGCAGTAGGTAGCGCGTCAGTCTCATAATCTGAAGGTCGTGAGTTCGATCCTCACACAGGGCATGTATATTTTGTAAGAAATAGAGAAATCCAGCATGTGTTCACACCAATAAAACAGGTTCCTTGAGCAACAATCCCTTCAGGACAGGACCATACATTGGCAAAATTCATAAAAATCATATCTAGACAAGTTAGAGGATGGGACACTTTGTGTGAAGAATATTCCTTGTTACTTCAGTATGAATTTTTGCCACTCTGCAACCCATTCTAATTGGGATGAAAGAGAAGCTCAGCATCAAAATGTGTCTTGGGGATCGCCTTTCGATAATTTCAGCCTCCACCTCCTCCTTTGGAATATACACCCATTTCATTTTATTTTAGAACAAACGTTCACTATATGCATGTATCCCAGAAGACTATAAAAACCCATGGCGCAAGTCGCCTTGTTAGCGCAGTAGGTAGCGCGTCAGTATCATAATCTGAAGGTCGTGAGTTCGATCCTCACACAGGGCATGTATATTTTGTAAGAAATAGAGAAATCCAGCATGTGTTCACACCAATCAAACAGTTTCCTTGAGCAACAATCCCTTCAGGACAGGACCATACATTGGCAAAATTCCATGAAATCATATCTAGACAAGTTAGAGGATGGGACACTTTGTTTGAAGAATATTCCTTGTTTCGCAAGTATGAATTTTTGCCACTCTGCAACCCATTCTAATTGGGATGAAAGAGAAGCTCAGCATCAAAATGTGTCTTGGGGATCGCCTTTGGATAATTTCAGCCTCCTGATTTCTAAGTCCCTGTGTCTATTCTGCTGTCTATTTTTTTTGTTTGTAACAAGTAGTATGACACTAATTAACTGCACTAGAATAGGTGCCCCAAATGTGTGAGAAGGCTATAAAGCTTGTTTGGAATATACACCCATTTCATTTTATTTTAGAACAAACGTTCACTATATTCATGTATCCCAGAAGACTATAAAAACCCATGGCGTAAGTTGCCTTGTTAGCGCAGTAGGTAGCGCGTCAGTCTCATAATCTGAAGGTCGTGAGTTCGATCCTCACACAGGGCATGTATATTTTGTAAGGAATAGAGAAATCCAGCATGTGTTCACACCAATCAAACAGTTTCCTTGAGCAACAATCCCTTCAGGACAGGACCATATATTGGCAAAATTTCATGAAATCATATCTAGACAAGTTAGAGGATGGGACACTTTGTGTGAAGAATATTCCTTGTTACTTCAGTATGAATTTTTGCCACTCTGCAACCCATTCTAATTGGGATGAAAGAGAAGCTCAGCATCAAAATGTGTCTTGGGGATCGCCTTTCGATAATTTCAGCCTCCACCTCCTCCTTTGGAATATACACCCATTTCATTTTATTTTAGAACAAACGTTCACTATATGCATGTATCCCAGAAGACTATAAAAACCCATGATGCAAGTTGCCTTGTTAGCGCAGTAGGTAGCGCGTCAGTCTCTTAATCTGAAGGTCGTGAGTTCGATCCTCACACAGGGCATGTATATTTTGTAAGAAATAGAGAAACCCAGCATGTGTTCACACCAATCAAACAGTTTCCTTGAGCAACAATCCCTTCAGGACAGGACCATATATTGGCAAAATTTCATGAAATCATATCTAGACTAGTTAGAGGATGGGACACTTTGTGTGAAGAATATTCCTTGTTACTCCAGTATGATTTTTTGCCACTCTGCAACCCATTCTAATTGGGATGAAAGAGAAGCTCAGCATCAAAATGTGTCTTGGGGATCGCCTTTCGATAATTTTAGCCTCCACCTCCTCCTTTGGAATATACACCCATTTCATTTTATTTTAGAACAAACGTTCACTATATGCATGTATCCCAGAAGACTATAAAAACCCATGGCGCAAGTTGCCTTGTTAGCGCAGTAGGTAGCGCGTCAGTCTCATAATCTGAAGGTCGTGAGTTCGATCCTCACACAGGGCATGTATATTTTGTAAGAAATAGAGAAATCCAGCATGTGTTCACACCAATAAAACAGTTTCCTTGAGCAACAATCCCTTCAGGACAGGACCATACATTGGCAAAATTCCATGAAATCATATCTAGACAAGTTAGAGGATGGGACACTTTGTTTGAAGAATATTCCTTGTTTCGCAAGTATGAATTTTTGCCACTCTGCAACCCATTCTAATTGGGATGAAAGAGAAGCTCAGCATCAAAATGTGTCTTGGGGATCGCCTTTGGATAATTTCAGCCTCCTGATTTCTAAGTCCCTGTGTCTATTCTGCTGTCTATTTTTTTTGTTTGTAACAAGTAGTATGACACTAATTAACTGCACTAGAATAGGTGCCCCAAATGTGTGAGAAGGCTATAAAGCTTGTTTGGAATATACACCCATTTCATTTTATTTTAGAACAAACGTTCACTATATTCATGTATCCCAGAAGACTATAAAAACCCATGGCGTAAGTTGCCTTGTTAGCGCAGTAGGTAGCGCGTCAGTCTCATAATCTGAAGGTCGTGAGTTCGATCCTCACACAGGGCATGTATATTTTGTAAGGAATAGAGAAATCCAGCATGTGTTCACACCAATAAAACAGTTTCCTTGAGCAACAATCCCTTCAGGACAGGACCATACATTGGCAAAATTCCATGAAATCATATCTAGACAAGTTAGAGGATGGGACACTTTGTTTGAAGAATATTCCTTGTTTCGCAAGTATGAATTTTTGCCACTCTGCAACCCATTCTAATTGGGATGAAAGAGAAGCTCAGCATCAAAATGTGTCTTGGGGATCGCCTTTGGATAATTTCAGCCTCCTGATTTCTAAGTCCCTGTGTCTATTCTGCTGTCTATTTTTTTTGTTTGTAACAAGTAGTATGACACTAATTAACTGCACTAGAATAGGTGCCCCAAATGTGTGAGAAGGCTATAAAGCTTGTTTGGAATATACACCCATTTCATTTTATTTTAGAACAAACGTTCACTATATTCATGTATCCCAGAAGACTATAAAAACCCATGGCGTAAGTTGCCTTGTTAGCGCAGTAGGTAGCGCGTCAGTCTCATAATCTGAAGGTCGTGAGTTCGATCCTCACACAGGGCATGTATATTTTGTAAGGAATAGAGAAATCCAGCATGTGTTCACACCAATCAAACAGTTTCCTTGAGCAACAATCCCTTCAGGACAGGACCATATATTGGCAAAATTTCATGAAATCATATCTAGACAAGTTAGAGGATGGGACACTTTGTGTGAAGAATATTCCTTGTTACTCCAGTATGAATTTTTGCAACTCTGCAACCCATTCTAATTGGGATGAAAGAAAAGCTCAGCATCAAAATGAGTCTTGGGGATCGCCTTTCGAGAATTTCAGCCTCCACCTCCTCCTTTGGAATATACACCCATTTCATTTTATTTTAGAACAAACGTTCACTATATGCATGTATCCCAGAAGACTATAAAAACCCATGGTGCAAGTTGCCTTGTTAGCGCAGTAGGTAGCGCGTCAGTCTCATAATCTGAAGGTCGTGAGTTCGATCCTCACACAGGGCATGTATATTTTGTAAGAAATAGAGAAATCCAACATGTGTTCACACCAATCAAACAGTTTCCTTGAGCAACAATCCCTTCAGGACAGGACCATATATTGGCAAAATTTCATGAAATCATATCTAGACAAGTTAGAGGATGGGACACTTTGTGTGAAGAATATTCCTTGTTACTTCAGTATGAATTTTTGCCACTCTGCAACCCATTCTAATTGGGATGAAAGAGAAGCTCAGCATCAAAATGTGTCTTGGGGATCGCCTTTCGATAATTTCAGCCTCCACCTCCTCCTTTGGAATATACACCCATTTCATTTTATTTTAGAACAAACGTTCACTATATGCATGTATCCCAGAAGACTATAAAAACCCATGATGCAAGTTGCCTTGTTAGCGCAGTAGGTAGCGCGTCAGTCTCTTAATCTGAAGGTCGTGAGTTCGATCCTCACACAGGGCATGTATATTTTGTAAGAAATAGAGAAACCCAGCATGTGTTCACACCAATCAAACAGTTTCCTTGAGCAACAATCCCTTCAGGACAAGACCATATATTGGCAAAATTTCATGAAATCATATCTAGACTAGTTAGAGGATGGGACACTTTGTGTGAAGAATATTCCTTGTTACTCCAGTATGATTTTTTGCCACTCTGCAACCCATTCTAATTGGGATGAAAGAGAAGCTCAGCATCAAAATGTGTCTTGGGGATCGCCTTTCGATAATTTCAGCCTCCACCTCCTCCTTTGGAATATACACCCATTTCATTTTATTTTAGAACAAACGTTCACTATATGCATGTATCCCAGAAGACTATAAAAACCCATGGCGCAAGTTGCCTTGTTAGCGCAGTAGGTAGCGCGTCAGTCTCATAATCTGAAGGTCGTGAGTTCGATCCTCACACAGGGCATGTATTTTTTGTAAGAAATAGAGAAATCCAGCATGTGTTCACACCAATAAAACAGGTTCCTTGAGCAACAATCCCTTCAGGACAGGACCATACATTGGCAAAATTCATAAAAATCATATCTAGACAAGTTAGAGGATGGGACACTTTGTGTGAAGAATATTCCTTGTTACTTCAGTATGAATTTTTGCCACTCTGCAACCCATTCTAATTGGGATGAAAGAGAAGCTCAGCATCAAAATGTGTCTTGGGGATCGCCTTTCGATAATTTCAGCCTCCACCTCCTCCTTTGGAATATACACCCATTTCATTTTATTTTAGAACAAACGTTCACTATATGCATGTATCCCAGAAGACTATAAAAACCCATAATGCAAGTTGCCTTGTTAGCGCAGTAGGTAGTGCGTCAGTCTCATAATCTGAAGGTCGTGAGTTCGATCCTCACACAGGGCATGTATATTTTGTAAGAAATAGAGAAATCCAGCATGTGTTCACACCAATCAAACAGTTTCCTTGAGCAACAATCCCTTCAGGACAGGACCATACATTGGCAAAATTCCATGAAATCATATCTAGACAAGTTAGAGGATGGGACACTTTGTTTGAAGAATATTCCTTGTTTCGCAAGTATGAATTTTTGCCACTCTGCAACCCATTCTAATTGGGATGAAAGAGAAGCTCAGCATCAAAATGTGTCTTGGGGATCGCCTTTGGATAATTTCAGCCTCCTGATTTCTAAGTCCCTGTGTCTATTCTGCTGTCTATTTTTTTTGTTTGTAACAAGTAGTATGACACTAATTAACTGCACTAGAATAGGTGCCCCAAATGTGTGAGAAGGCTATAAAGCTTGTTTGGAATATACACCCATTTCATTTTATTTTAGAACAAACGTTCACTATATTCATGTATCCCAGAAGACTATAAAAACCCATGGCGTAAGTTGCCTTGTTAGCGCAGTAGGTAGCGCGTCAGTCTCATAATCTGAAGGTCGTGAGTTCGATCCTCACACAGGGCATGTATATTTTGTAAGGAATAGAGAAATCCAGCATGTGTTCACACCAATCAAACAGTTTCCTTGAGCAACAATCCCTTCAGGACAGGACCATATATTGGCAAAATTTCATGAAATCATATCTAGACAAGTTAGAGGATGGGACACTTTGTGTGAAGAATATTCCTTGTTACTCCAGTATGAATTTTTGCCACTCTGCAACCCATTCTAATTGGGATGAAAGAGAAGCTCAGCATCAAAATGTGTCTTGGGGATCGCCTTTCGATAATTTCAGCCTCCACCTCCTCCTTTGGAATATACACCCATTTCATTTTATTTTAGAACAAACGTTCACTATATGCATGTATCCCAGAAGACTATAAAAACCCATGGTGCAAGTTGCCTTGTTAGCGCAGTAGGTAGCGCGTCAGTCTCATAATCTGAAGGTCGTGAGTTCGATCCTCACACAGGGCATGTATATTTTGTAAGAAATAGAGAAACCCAGTATGTGTTCACACCAATCAAACAGTTTCCTTGAGCAACAATCCCTTCAGGACAGGACCATATATTGGCAAAATTTCATGAAATCATATCTAGACAAGTTAGAGGATGGGACACTTTGTGTGAAGAATATTCCTTGTTACTCCAGTATGATTTTTTGCCACTCTGCAACCCATTCTAATTGGGATGAAAGAGAAGCTCAGCATCAAAATGTCTTGGGGATCGCCTTTGGATAATTTCAGCCTCCTGATTTCTAAGTCCCTGTGTCTATTCTGCTGTCTATTTTTTTTGTTTGTAACAAGTAGTATGACACTAATTAACTGCACTAGAATAGGTGCCCCAAATGTGTGAGAAGGCTATAAAGCTTGTTTGGAATATACAACCATTTCATTTTATTTTAGAACAAACGTTCACTATATTCATGTATCCCAGAAGACTATAAAACCCTATGGCGTAAGTTGCCTTGTTAGCGCAGTAGGTAGCGCGTCTGTCTCATAATCTGAAGATCTGAGTTCGATCCTCACACAGGACATGTATATTTTGTAAGGAATAGAGAAATCCAGCATGTGTTCACACCAATCAAACAGTTTCCTTGAGCAACAATCCCTTCAGGACAGGACCATATATTGGCAAAATTTCATGAAATCATATCTAGACAAGTTAGAGGATGGGACACTTTGTGTGAAGAATATTCCTTGTTACTCCAGTATGAATTTTTGCCACTCTGCAACCCATTCTAATTGGGATGAAAGAGAAGCTCAGCATCAAAATGTGTCTTGGGGATCGCCTTTCGATAATTTCAGCCTCCACCTCCTCCTTTGGAATATACACCCATTTCATTTTATTTTAGAACAAACGTTCACTATATGCATGTATCCCAGAAGACTATAAAAACCCATGGCGCAAGTCGCCTTGTTAGCGCAGTAGGTAGTGCGTCAGTCTCATAATCTGAAGGTCGTGAGTTCGATCCTCACACAGGGCATTTATATTTTGTAAGAAATAGAGAAATCCAGCATGTGTTCACACCAATAAAACAGTTTCCTTGAGCATCAATCCCTTCAGGACAGGACCATACATTGGCAAAATTCCATGAAATTATATCTAGACAAGTTAGAGGATGGGACACTTTGTTTGAAGAATATTCCTTGTTTCGCAAGTATGAATTTTTGCCACTCTGCAACCCATTCTAATTGGGATGAAAGAGAAGCTCAGCATCAAAATGTGTCTTGGGGATCGCCTTTGGATAATTTCAGCCTCCTGATTTCTAAGTCCCTGTGTCTATTCTGCTGTCTATTTTTTTTGTTTGTAACAAGTAGTATGACACTAATTAACTGCACTAGAATAGGTGCCCCAAATGTGTGAGAAGGCTATAAAGCTTGTTTGGAATATACACCCATTTCATTTTATTTTAGAACAAACGTTCACTATATTCATGTATCCCAGAAGACTATAAAAACCCATGGCGTAAGTTGCCTTGTTAGCGCAGTAGATAGCGCGTCAGTCTCATAATCTGAAGGTCGTGAGTTCGATCCTCACACAGGGCATGTATATTTTGTAAGGAATAGAGAAATCCAGCATGTGTTCACACCAATCAAACAGTTTCCTTGAGCAACAATCCCTTCAGGACAGGACTATATATTGGCAAAATTTCATGAAATCATATCTAGACAAGTTAGAGGATGGGACACTTTGTGTGAAGAATATTCCTTGTTACTCCAGTATGAATTTTTGCCACTCTGCAACCCATTCTAATTGGGATGAAAGAGAAGCTCAGCATCAAAATGTGTCTTGGGGATCGCCTTTGGATAATTTCAGCCTCCTGATTTCTAAGTCCCTGTGTCTATTCTGCTGTCTATTTTTTTTGTTTGTAACAAGTAGTATGACACTAATTAACTGCACTAGAATAGGTGCCCCAAATGTGTGAGAGGGCTATAAAGCTTGTTTGGAATATACACCCATTTCATTTTATTTTAGAACAAACGTTAACTATATGCATGTATCCCAGAAGACTATGAAAACCCATGGCGCAAGTTGCCTTGTTAGCGCAGTAGGTAGCGCGTCAGTCTCATAATCTGAAGGTCGTGAGTTCGATCCTCACACAGGGCATGTATATTTTGTAAGAAATAGAGAAATCCAGCATGTGTTCACACCAATCAAACAGTTTCCTTGAGCAACAATCCCTTCAGGACAGGACCATACATTGGCAAAATTCCATGAAATCATATCTAGACAAGTTAGAGGATGGGACACTTTGTTTGAAGAATATTCCTTGTTTCGCAAGTATGAATTTTTGCCACTCTGCAACCCATTCTAATTGGGATGAAAGAGAAGCTCAGCATCAAAATGTGTCTTGGGGATCGTCTTTCGATAATTTCAGCCTCCACCTCCTCCTTTGGAATATACACCCATTTCATTTTATTTTAGAACAAACGTTCACTATATGCATGTATCCCAGAAGACTATAAAAACCCATGGCGCAAGTCGCCTTGTTAGCGCAGTAGGTAGCGCGTCAGTCTCATAATCTGAAGGTCGTGAGTTCGATCCTCACACAGGGCATTTATATTTTGTAAGAAATAGAGAAATCCAGCATGTGTTCACACCAATAAAACAGTTTCCTTGAGCATCAATCCCTTCAGGACAGGACCATACATTGGCAAAATTCCATGAAATCATATCTAGACAAGTTAGAGGATGGGACACTTTGTTTGAAGAATATTCCTTGTTTCGCAAGTATGAATTTTTGCCACTCTGCAACCCATTCTAATTGGGATGAAAGAGAAGCTCAGCATCAAAATGTGTCTTGGGGATCGCCTTTGGATAATTTCAGCCTCCTGATTTCTAAGTCCCTGTGTCTATTCTGCTGTCTATTTTTTTTGTTTGTAACAAGTAGTATGACACTAATTAACTGCACTAGAATAGGTGCCCCAAATGTGTGAGAAGGCTATAAAGCTTGTTTGGAATATACACCCATTTCATTTTATTTTAGAACAAACGTTCACTATATTCATGTATCCCAGAAGACTATAAAAACCCATGGCGTAAGTTGCCTTGTTAGAGAAGGCTATAAAGCTTGTTTGGAATATACACCCATTTCATTTTATTTTAGAACAAACGTTAACTATATGCATGTATCCCAGAAGACTATAAAAACCCATGGCGCAAGTTGCCTTGTTAGCGCAGTAGATAGCGCGTCAGTCTCATAATCTGAAGGTCGTGAGTTCGATCCTCACACAGGGCATGTATATTTTGTAAGAAATAGAGAAATCCAGCATGTGTTCACACCAATCAAACAGTTTCCTTGAGCAACAATCCCTTCAGGACAGGACTATATATTGGCAAAATTTCATGAAATCATATCTAGACAAGTTAGAGGATGGGACACTTTGTGTGAAGAATATTCCTTGTTACTCCAGTATGAATTTTTGCCACTCTGCAACCCATTCTAATTGGGATGAAAGAGAAGCTCAGCATCAAAATGTGTCTTGGGGATCGCCTTTCGATAATTTCAGCCTCCACCTCCTCCTTTGGAATATACACCCATTTCTTTTTATTTTAGAACAAACGTTCACTATATGCATGTATCCCAGAAGACTATAAAAACCCATGGTGCAAGTTGCCTTGTTAGCGCAGTAGGTAGCGCGTCAGTCTCATAATCTGAAGGTCGTGAGTTCTATCCTCACACAGGGCATGTATATTTTGTAAGAAATAGAGAAACCCAGCATGTGTTCACACCAATCAAACAGTTTCCTTGAGCAACAATCCCTTCAGGACAGGACCATATATTGGCAAAATTTCATGAAATCATATCTAGACAAGTTAGAGGATGGGACACTTTGTGTGAAGAATATTCCTTGTTACTCCAGTATGATTTTTTGCCACTCTGCAACCCATTCTAATTGGGATGAAAGAGAAGCTCAGCATCAAAATGTGTCTTGGGGATCGCCTTTGGATAATTTCAGCCTCCTGATTTCTAAGTCCCTGTGTCTATTCTGCTGTCTATTTTTTTTGTTTGTAACAAGTAGTATGACACTAATTAACTGCACTAGAATAGGTGCCCCAAATGTGTGAGAAGGCTATAAAGCTTGTTTGGAATATACACCCATTTCATTTTATTTTAGAACAAACGTTAACTATATGCATGTATCCCAGAAGACTATAAAAACCCATGGCGCAAGTTGCCTTGTTAGCGCAGTAGGTAGCGCGTCAGTCTCATAATCTGAAGGTCGTGAGTTCGATCCTCACACAGGGCATGTATATTTTGTAAGAAATAGAGAAATCCAGCATGTGTTCACACCAATCAAACAGTTTCCTTGAGCAACAATCCCTTCAGGACAGGACCATACATTGGCAAAATTCCATGAAATCATATCTAGACAAGTTAGAGGATGGGACACTTTGTTTGAAGAATATTCCTTGTTTCGCAAGTATGAATTTTTGCCACTCTGCAACCCATTCTAATTGGGATGAAAGAGAAGCTCAGCATCAAAATGTGTCTTGGGGATCGTCTTTGGATAATTTCAGCCTCCTGATTTCTAAGTCCCTGTGTCTATTCTGCTGTCTATTTTTTTTGTTTGTAACAAGTAGTATGACACTAATTAACTGCACTAGAATAGGTGCCCCAAATGTGTGAGAAGGCTATAAAGCTTGTTTGGAATATACACCCATTTCATTTTATTTTAGAACAAACGTTCACTATATTCATGTATCCCAGAAGACTATAAAAACATTTATATTTTGTAAGAAATAGAGAAATCCAGCATGTGTTCACACCAATAAAACAGTTTCCTTGAGCATCAATCCCTTCAGGACAGGACCATACATTGGTAAAATTCCATGAAATCATATCTAGACAAGTTAGAGGATGGGACACTTTGTTTGAAGAATATTCCTTGTTTCGCAAGTATGAATTTTTGCCACTCTGCAACCCATTCTAATTGGGATGAAAGAGAAGCTCAGCATCAAAATGTGTCTTGGGGATCGTCTTTCGATAATTTCAGCCTCCACCTCCTCCTTTGGAATATACACCCATTTCATTTTATTTTAGAACAAACGTTCACTATATGCATGTATCCCAGAAGACTATAAAAACCCATGGCGCAAGTCGCCTTGTTAGCGCAGTAGGTAGCGCGTCAGTCTCATAATCTGAAGGTCGTGAGTTCGATCCTCACACAGGGCATTTATATTTTGTAAGAAATAGAGAAATCCAGCATGTGTTCACACCAATAAAACAGTTTCCTTGAGCATCAATCCCTTCAGGACAGGACCATACATTGGCAAAATTCCATGAAATCATATCTAGACAAGTTAGAGGATGGGACACTTTGTTTGAAGAATATTCCTTGTTTCGCAAGTATGAATTTTTGCCACTCTGCAACCCATTCTAATTGGGATGAAAGAGAAGCTCAGCATCAAAATGTGTCTTGGGGATCGCCTTTGGATAATTTCAGCCTCCTGATTTCTAAGTCCCTGTGTCTATTCTGCTGTCTATTTTTTTTGTTTGTAACAAGTAGTATGACACTAATTAACTGCACTAGAATAGGTGCCCCAAATGTGTGAGAAGGCTATAAAGCTTGTTTGGAATATACACCCATTTCATTTTATTTTAGAACAAACGTTCACTATATTCATGTATCCCAGAAGACTATAAAAACCCATGGCGTAAGTTGCCTTGTTAGCGCAGTAGATCACGCGTCAGTCTCATAATCTGAAGGTCGTGAGTTCGATCCTCACACAGGGCATGTATATTTTGTAAGGAATAGAGAAATCCAGCATGTGTTCACACCAATCAAACAGTTTCCTTGAGCAACAATCCCTTCAGGACAGGACTATATATTGGCAAAATTTCATGAAATCATATCTAGACAAGTTAGAGGATGGGACACTTTGTGTGAAGAATATTCCTTGTTACTCCAGTATGAATTTTTGCCACTCTGCAACCCATTCTAATTGGGATGAAAGAGAAGCTCAGCATCAAAATGTGTCTTGGGGATCGCCTTTCGATAATTTCAGCCTCCACCTCCTCCTTTGGAATATACACCCATTTCTTTTTATTTTAGAACAAACGTTCACTATATGCATGTATCCCAGAAGACTATAAAAACCCATGGTGCAAGTTGCCTTGTTAGCGCAGTAGGTAGCGCGTCAGTCTCATAATCTGAAGGTCGTGAGTTCGATCCTCACACAGGGCATGTATATTTTGTAAGAAATAGAGAAACCCAGCATGTGTTCACACCAATCAAACAGTTTCCTTGAGCAACAATCCCTTCAGGACAGGACCATATATTGGCAAAATTTCATGAAATCATATCTAGACAAGTTAGAGGATGGGACACTTTGTGTGAAGAATATTCCTTGTTACTCCAGTATGATTTTTTGCCACTCTGCAACCCATTCTAATTGGGATGAAAGAGAAGCTCAGCATCAAAATGTGTCTTGGGGATCGCCTTTGGATAATTTCAGCCTCCTGATTTCTAAGTCCCTGTGTCTATTCTGCTGTCTATTTTTTTTGTTTGTAACAAGTAGTATGACACTAATTAACTGCACTAGAATAGGTGCCCCAAATGTGTGAGAAGGCTATAAAGCTTGTTTGGAATATACAACCATTTCATTTTATTTTAGAACAAACGTTCACTATATTCATGTATCCCAGAAGACTATAAAAACCCATGGCGTAAGTTGCCTTGTTAGCGCAGTAGGTAGCGCGTCAGTCTCATAATCTGAAGGTCGTGAGTTCGATCCTCACACAGGGCATGTATATTTTGTAAGGAATAGAGAAATCCAGCATGTGTTCACACCAATCAAACAGTTTCCTTGAGCAACAATCCCTTCAGGACAGGACCATATATTGGCAAAATTTCATGAAATCATATCTAGACAAGTTAGAGGATGGGACACTTTGTGTGAAGAAAATTCCTTGTTACTCCAGTATGAATTTTTGCCACTCTGCAACCCATTCTAATTGGGATGAAAGAGAAGCTCAGCATCAAAATGTGTCTTGGGGATCGCCTTTCGATAATTTCAGCCTCCACCTCCTCCTTTGGAATATACACCCATTTCATTTTATTTTAGAACAAACGTTCACTATATGCATGTATCCCAGAAGACTATAAAAACCCATGGCGCAAGTCGCCTTGTTAGCGCAGTAGGTAGCGCGTCAGTCTCATGATCTGAAGGTCGTGAGTTCGATCATCACACAGGGCATGTATATTTTGTAAGAAATAGAGAAATCCAGCATGTGTTCACACCAATCAAACAGTTTCCTTGAGCAACAATCCCTTCAGGACAGGACCATACATTGGCAAAATTCCATGAAATCATATCTAGACAAGTTAGAGGATGGGACACTTTGTTTGAAGAATATTCATTGTTTCACAAGTATGAATTTTTGCCACTCTGCAACCCATTCTAATTGGGATGAAAGAGAAGCTCAGCATCAAAATGTGCCTTGGGGATCGCCTTTGGATAATTTCAGCCTCCTGATTTCTAAGTCCCTGTGTCTATTCTGCTGTCTATTTTTTTTGTTTGTAACAAGTAGTATGACACTAATTAACTGCACTAGAATAGGTGCCCCAAATGTGTGAGAAGGCTATAAAGCTTGTTTGGAATATACACCCATTTCATTTTATTTTAGAACAAACGTTCACTATATTCATGTATCCCAGAAGACTATAAAAACCCATGGCGTAAGTTGCCTTGTTAGCGCAGTAGGTAGCGCGTCAGTCTCATAATCTGAAGGTCGTGAGTTCGATCCTCACACAGGGCATGTATATTTTGTAAGAAATAGAGAAATCCAGCATGTGTTCACACCAATCAAACAGTTTCCTTGAGCAACAATCCCTTCAGGACAGGACCATACATTGGCAAAATTCCATGAAATCATATCTAGACAAGTTAGAGGATGGGACACTTTGTTTGAAGAATATTCCTTGTTTTGCAAGTATGAATTTTTGCCACTCTGCAACCCATTCTAATTGGGATGAAAGAGAAGCTCAGCATCAAAATGTGTCTTGGGGATCGTCTTTCGATAATTTCAGCCTCCACCTCCTCCTTTGGAATATACACCCATTTCATTTTATTTTAGAACAAACGTTCACTATATGCATGTATCCCAGAAGACTATAAAAACCCATGGCGCAAGTCGCCTTGTTAGCGCAGTAGGTAGCGCGTCAGTCTCATAATCTGAAGGTCGTGAGTTCGATCCTCACACAGGGCATTTATGTTTTGTAAGAAATAGAGAAATCCAGCATGTGTTCACACCAATAAAACAGTTTCCTTGAGCATCAATCCCTTCAGGACAGGACCATACATTGGCAAAATTCCATGAAATCATATCTAGACAAGTTAGAGGATGGGACACTTTGTTTGAAGAATATTCCTTGTTTCGCAAGTATGAATTTTTGCCACTCTGCAACCCATTCTAATTGGGATGAAAGAGAAGCTCAGCATCAAAATGTGTCTTGGGGATCGCCTTTGGATAATTTCAGCCTCCTGATTTCTAAGTCCCTGTGTCTATTCTGCTGTCTATTTTTTTTGTTTGTAACAAGTAGTATGACACTAATTAACTGCACTAGAATAGGTGCCCCAAATGTGTGAGAAGGCTATAAAGCTTGTTTGGAATATACACCCATTTCATTTTATTTTAGAACAAACGTTCACTATATTCATGTATCCCAGAAGACTATAAAAACCCATGGCGTAAGTTGCCTTGTTAGCGCAGTAGATAGCGCGTCAGTCTCATAATCTGAAGGTCGTGAGTTCGATCCTCACACAGGGCATGTATATTTTGTAAGGAATAGAGAAATCCAGCATGTGTTCACACCAATCAAACAGTTTCCTTGAGCAACAATCCCTTCAGGACAGGACTATATATTGGCAAAATTTCATGAAATCATATCTAGACAAGTTAGAGGATGGGACACTTTGTGTGAAGAATATTCCTTGTTACTCCAGTATGAATTTTTGCCACTCTGCAACCCATTCTAATTGGGATGAAAGAGAAGCTCAGCATCAAAATGTGTCTTGGGGATCGCCTTTCGATAATTTCAGCCTCCACCTCCTCCTTTGGAATATACACCCATTTCTTTTTATTTTAGAACAAACGTTCACTATATGCATGTATCCCAGAAGACTATAAAAACCCATGGTGCAAGTTGCCTTGTTAGCGCAGTAGGTAGCGCGTCAGTCTCATAATCTGAAGGTCGTGAGTTCGATCCTCACACAGGGCATGTATATTTTGTAAGAAATAGAGAAACCCAGCATGTGTTCACACCAATCAAACAGTTTCCTTGAGCAACAATCCCTTCAGGACAGGACCATATATTGGCAAAATTTCATGAAATCATATCTAGACAAGTTAGAGGATGGGACACTTTGTGTGAAGAATATTCCTTGTTACTCCAGTATGATTTTTTGCCACTCTGCAACCCATTCTAATTGGGATGAAAGAGAAGCTCAGCATCAAAATGTGTCTTGGGGATCGCCTTTGGATAATTTCAGCCTCCTGATTTCTAAGTCCCTGTGTCTATTCTGCTGTCTATTTTTTTTGTTTGTAACAAGTAGTATGACACTAATTAACTGCACTAGAATAGGTGCCCCAAATGTGTGAGAAGGCTATAAAGCTTGTTTGGAATATACACCCATTTCATTTTATTTTAGAACAAACGTTAACTATATGCATGTATCCCAGAAGACTATAAAAACCCATGGCGCAAGTTGCCTTGTTAGCGCAGTAGGTAGCGCGTCAGTCTCATAATCTGAAGGTCGTGAGTTCGATCCTCACACAGGGCATGTATATTTTGTAAGAAATAGAGAAATCCAGCATGTGTTCACACCAATCAAACAGTTTCCTTGAGCAACAATCCCTTCAGGACAGGACCATACATTGGCAAAATTCCATGAAATCATATCTAGACAAGTTAGAGGATGGGACACTTTGTTTGAAGAATATTCCTTGTTTCGCAAGTATGAATTTTTGCCACTCTGCAACCCATTCTAATTGGGATGAAAGAGAAGCTCAGCATCAAAATGTGTCTTGGGGATCGTCTTTGGATAATTTCAGCCTCCTGATTTCTAAGTCCCTGTGTCTATTCTGCTGTCTATTTTTTTTGTTTGTAACAAGTAGTATGACACTAATTAACTGCACTAGAATAGGTGCCCCAAATGTGTGAGAAGGCTATAAAGCTTGTTTGGAATATACACCCATTTCATTTTATTTTAGAACAAACGTTCACTATATTCATGTATCCCAGAAGACTATAAAAACATTTATATTTTGTAAGAAATAGAGAAATCCAGCATGTGTTCACACCAATAAAACAGTTTCCTTGAGCATCAATCCCTTCAGGACAGGACCATACATTGGTAAAATTCCATGAAATCATATCTAGACAAGTTAGAGGATGGGACACTTTGTTTGAAGAATATTCCTTGTTTCGCAAGTATGAATTTTTGCCACTCTGCAACCCATTCTAATTGGGATGAAAGAGAAGCTCAGCATCAAAATGTGTCTTGGGGATCGCCTTTGGATAATTTCAGCCTCCTGATTTCTAAGTCCCTGTGTCTATTCTGCTGTCTATTTTTTTTGTTTGTAACAAGTAGTATGACACTAATTAACTGCACTAGAATAGGTGCCCCAAATGTGTGAGAAGGCTATAAAGCTTGTTTGGAATATACAACCATTTCATTTTATTTTAGAACAAACGTTCACTATATTCATGTATCCCAGAAGACTATAAAAACCCATGGCGTAAGTTGCCTTGTTAGCGCAGTAGGTAGCGCGTCAGTCTCATAATCTGAAGGTCGTGAGTTCGATCCTCACACAGGGCATGTATATTTTGTAAGGAATAGAGAAATCCAGCATGTGTTCACACCAATCAAACAGTTTCCTTGAGCAACAATTCCTTCAGGACAGGACCATATATTGGCAAAATTTCATGAAATCATATCTAGACAAGTTAGAGGATGGGACACTTTGTGTGAAGAAAATTCCTTGTTACTCCAGTATGAATTTTTGCCACTCTGCAACCCATTCTAATTGGGATGAAAGAGAAGCTCAGCATCAAAATGTGTCTTGGGGATCGCCTTTCGATAATTTCAGCCTCCACCTCCTCCTTTGGAATATACACCCATTTCATTTTATTTTAGAACAAACGTTCACTATATGCATGTATCCCAGAAGACTATAAAAACCCATGGCGCAAGTCGCCTTGTTAGCGCAGTAGGTAGCGCGTCAGTCTCATGATCTGAAGGTCGTGAGTTCGATCATCACACAGGGCATGTATATTTTGTAAGAAATAGAGAAATCCAGCATGTGTTCACACCAATCAAACAGTTTCCTTGAGCAACAATCCCTTCAGGACAGGACCATACATTGGCAAAATTCCATGAAATCATATCTAGACAAGTTAGAGGATGGGACACTTTGTTTGAAGAATATTCCTTGTTTCACAAGTATGAATTTTTGCCACTCTGCAACCCATTCTAATTGGGATGAAAGAGAAGCTCAGCATCAAAATGTGCCTTGGGGATCGCCTTTGGATAATTTCAGCCTCCTGATTTCTAAGTCCCTGTGTCTATTCTGCTGTCTATTTTTTTTGTTTGTAACAAGTAGTATGACACTAATTAACTGCACTAGAATAGGTGCCCCAAATGTGTGAGAAGGCTATAAAGCTTGTTTGGAATATACACCCATTTCATTTTATTTTAGAACAAACGTTCACTATATTCATGTATCCCAGAAGACTATAAAAACCCATGGCGTAAGTTGCCTTGTTAGCGCAGTAGGTAGCGCGTCAGTCTCATAATCTGTAGGTCGTGAGTTCGATCCTCACACAGGGCATGTATATTTTGTAAGGAATAGAGAAATCCAGCATGTGTTCACACCAATCAAACAGTTTCCTTGAGCAACAATCCCTTCAGGACAGGACCATATATTGGCAAAATTTCATGAAATCATATCTAGACAAGTTAGAGGATGGGACACTTTGTGTGAAGAATATTCCTTGTTACTCCAGTATGAATTTTTGCCACTCTGCAACCCATTCTAATTGGGATGAAAGAGAAGCTCAGCATCAAAATGTGTCTTGGGGATCGCCTTTCGATAATTTCAGCCTCCACCTCCTCCTTTGGAATATACACCCATTTCATTTTATTTTAGAACAAACGTTCACTATATGCATGTATCCCAGAAGACTATAAAAACCCATGGTGCAAGTTGCCTTGTTAGCGCAGTAGGTAGCGCGTCAGTCTCATAATCTGAACGTCGTGAGTTCGATCCTCACACAGGGCATGTATATTTTGTAAGAAATAGAGAAACCCAGTATGTGTTCACACCAATCAAACAGTTTCCTTGAGCAACAATCCCTTCAGGACAGGACCATATATTGGCAAAATTTCATGAAATCATATCTAGACAAGTTAGAGGATGGGACACTTTGTGTGAAGAATATTCCTTGTTACTCCAGTATGATTTTTGCCACTCTGCAACCCATTCTAATTGGGATGAAAGAGAAGCTCAGCATCAAAATGTCTTGGGGATCGCCTTTGGATAATTTCAGCCTCCTGATTTCTAAGTCCCTGTGTCTATTCTGCTGTCTATTTTTTTTGTTTGTAACAAGTAGTATGACACTAATTAACTGCACTAGAATAGGTGCCCCAAATGTGTGAGAAGGCTATAAAGCTTGTTTGGAATATACAACCATTTCATTTTATTTTAGAACAAACGGTCACTATATTCATGTATCCCAGAAGACTATAAAACCCTATGGCGTGAGTTGCCTTGTTAGCGCAGTAGGTAGCGCGTCTGTCTCATAATCTGAAGATCTGAGTTCGATCCTCACACAGGACATGTATAATTTGTAAGGAATAGAGAAATCCAGCATGTGTTCACACCAATCAAACAGTTTCCTTGAGCAACAATCCCTTCAGGACAGGACCATATATTGGCAAAATTTCATGAAATCATATCTAGACAAGTTAGAGGATGGGACACTTTGTGTGAAGAATATTCCTTGTTACTCCAGTATGAATTTTTGCCACTCTGCAACCCATTCTAATTGGGATGAAAGAGAAGCTCAGCATCAAAATGTGTCTTGGGGATCGCCTTTCGATAATTTCAGCCTCCACCTCCTCCTTTGGAATATACACCCATTTCATTTTATTTTAGAACAAACGTTCACTATATGCATGTATCCCAGAAGACTATAAAAACCCATGGCGCAAGTCGCCTTGTTAGCGCAGTAGGTAGCGCGTCAGTCTCATAATCTGAAGGTCGTGAGTTCGATCCTCACACAGGGCATTTATATTTTGTAAGAAATAGAGAAATCCAGCATGTGTTCACACCAATAAAACAGTTTCCTTGAGCATCAATCCCTTCAGGACAGGACCATACATTGGCAAAATTCCATGAAATCATATCTAGACAAGTTAGAGGATGGGACACTTTGTTTGAAGAATATTCCTTGTTTCGCAAGTATGAATTTTTGCCACTCTGCAACCCATTCTAATTGGGATGAAAGAGAAGCTCAGCATCAAAATGTGTCTTGGGGATCGCCTTTGGATAATTTCAGCCTCCTGATTTCTAAGTCCCTGTGTCTATTCTGCTGTCTATTTTTTTTGTTTGTAACAAGTAGTATGACACTAATTAACTGCACTAGAATAGGTGCCCCAAATGTGTGAGAAGGCTATAAAGCTTGTTTGGAATATACACCCATTTCATTTTATTTTAGAACAAACGTTCACTATATTCATGTATCCCAGAAGACTATAAAAACCCATGGCGTAAGTTGCCTTGTTAGCGCAGTAGATAGCGCGTCAGTCTCATAATCTGAAGGTCGTGAGTTCGATCCTCACACAGGGCATGTATATTTTGTAAGGAATAGAGAAATCCAGCATGTGTTCACACCAATCAAACAGTTTCCTTGAGCAACAATCCCTTCAGGACAGGACTATATATTGGCAAAATTTCATGAAATCATATCTAGACAAGTTAGAGGATGGGACACTTTGTGTGAAGAATATTCCTTGTTACTCCAGTATGAATTTTTGCCACTCTGCAACCCATTCTAATTGGGATGAAAGAGAAGCTCAGCATCAAAATGTGTCTTGGGGATCGCCTTTCGATAATTTCAGCCTCCACCTCCTCCTTTGGAATATACACCCATTTCATTTTATTTTAGAACAAACGTTCACTATATGCATGTATCCCAGAAGACTATAAAAACCCATGGCGTAAGTTGCCTTGTTAGCGCAGTAGATAGAGCGTCAGTCTCATAATCTGAAGGTCGTGAGTTCGATCCTCACACAGGGCATGTATATTTTGTAAGGAATAGAGAAATCCAGCATGTGTTCACACCAATCAAACAGTTTCCTTGAGCAACAATCCCTTCAGGACAGGACTATATATTGGCAAAATTTCATGAAATCATATCTAGACAAGTTAGAGGATGGGACACTTTGTGTGAAGAATATTCCTTGTTACTCCAGTATGAATTTTTGCCACTCTGCAACCCATTCTAATTGGGATGAAAGAGAAGCTCAGCATCAAAATGTGTCTTGGGGATCGCCTTTCGATAATTTCAGCCTCCACCTCCTCCTTTGGAATATACACCCATTTCTTTTTATTTTAGAACAAACGTTCACTATATGCATGTATCCCAGAAGACTATAAAAACCCATGGTGCAAGTTGCCTTGTTAGCGCAGTAGATAGCGCGTCAGTCTCATAATCTGAAGGTTGTGAGTTCGATCCTCACACAGGGCATGTATATTTTGTAAGAAATAGAGAAACCCAGCATGTGTTCACACCAATCAAACAGTTTCCTTGAGCAACAATCCCTTCAGGACAGGACCATATATTGGCAAAATTTCATGAAATCATATCTAGACAAGTTAGAGGATGGGACACTTTGTGTGAAGAATATTCCTTGTTACTCCAGTATGATTTTTTGCCACTCTGCAACCCATTCTAATTGGGATGAAAGAGAAGCTCAGCATCAAAATGTGTCTTGGGGATCGCCTTTGGATAATTTCAGCCTCCTGATTTCTAAGTCCCTGTGTCTATTCTGCTGTCTATTTTTTTTGTTTGTAACAAGTAGTATGACACTAATTAACTGCACTAGAATAGGTGCCCCAAATGTGTGAGAAGGCTATAAAGCTTGTTTGGAATATACACCCATTTCATTTTATTTTAGAACAAACGTTAACTATATGCATGTATCCCAGAAGACTATAAAAACTCATGGCGCAAGTTGCCTTGTTAGCGCAGTAGGTAGCGCGTCAGTCTCATAATCTGAAGGTCGTGAGTTCGATCCTCACACAGGGCATGTATATTTTGTAAGAAATAGAGAAATCCAGCATGTGTTCACACCAATCAAACAGTTTCCTTGAGCAACAATCCCTTCAGGACAGGACCATACATTGGCAAAATTCCATGAAATCATATCTAGACAAGTTAGAGGATGGGACACTTTGTTTGAAGAATATTCCTTGTTTCGCAAGTATGAATTTTTGCCACTCTGCAACCCATTCTAATTGAGATGAAAGAGAAGCTCAGCATCAAAATGTGTCTTGGGGATCGTCTTTGGATAATTTCAGCCTCCTGATTTCTAAGTCCCTTTGTCTATTCTGCTGTCTATTTTTTTTGTTTGTAACAAGTAGTATGACACTAATTAACTGCACTAGAATAGGTTCCCCAAATGTGTGAGAAGGCTATAAAGCTTGTTTGGAATATACACCCATTTCATTTTATTTTAGAACAAACGTTCACTATATTCATGTATCCCAGAAGACTATAAAAACATTTATATTTTGTAAGAAATAGAGAAATCCAGCATGTGTTCACACCAATAAAACAGTTTCCTTGAGCATCAATCCCTTCAGGACAGGACCATACATTGGTAAAATTCCATGAAATCATATCTAGACAAGTTAGAGGATGGGACACTTTGTTTGAAGAATATTCCTTGTTTCGCAAGTATGAATTTTTGCCACTCTGCAACCCATTCTAATTGGGATGAAAGAGAAGCTCAGCATCAAAATGTGTCTTGGGGATCGCCTTTGGATAATTTCAGCCTCCTGATTTCTAAGTCCCTGTGTCTATTCTGCTGTCTATTTTTTTTGTTTGTAACAAGTAGTATGACACTAATTAACTGCACTAGAATAGGTGCCCCAAATGTGTGAGAAGGCTATAAAGCTTGTTAGGAATATACACCCATTTCATTTTATTTTAGAACAAACGTTCACTATATTCATGTATCCCAGAAGACTATAAAAACCCATGGCGTAAGTTGCCTTGTTAGCGCAGTAGGTAGCGCGTCAGACTCATAATCTGAAGGTCGTGAGTTCGATCCTCACACAGGGCATGTATATTTTGTAAGGAATAGAGAAATCCAGCATGTGTTCACACCAATCAAACAGTTTCCTTGAGCAACAATCCCTTCAGGACAGGAACATATATTGGCAAAATTTCATGAAATCATATCTAGACAAGTTAGAGGATGGGACACCTTGTGTGAAGAAAATTCCTTGTTACTCCAGTATGAATTTTTGCCACTCTGCAACCCATTCTAATTGGGATGAAAGAGAAGCTCAGCATCAAAATGTGTCTTGGGGATCGCCTTTCGATAATTTCAGCCTCCACCTCCTCCTTTGGAATATACACCCATTTCATTTTATTTTAGAACAAACGTTCACTATATGCATGTATCCCAGAAGACTATAAAAACCCATGGCGCAAGTCGCCTTGTTAGCGCAGTAGGTAGCGCGTCAGTCTCATGATCTGAAGGTCGTGAGTTCGATCATCACACAGGGCATGTATATTTTGTAAGACATAGAGAAATCCAGCATGTGTTCACACCAATCAAACAGTTTCCTTGAGCAACAATCCCTTCAGGACAGGACCATACATTGGCAAAATTCCATGAAATCATATCTAGACAAGTTAGAGGATGGGACACTTTGTGTGAAGAATATTCCTTGTTACTCCAGTATGAATTTTTGCCACTCTGCAACCCATTCTAATTGGGATGAAAGAGAAGCTCAGCATCAAAATGTGTCTTGGGGATCGCCTTTCGATAATTTCAGCCTCCACCTCCTCCTTTGGAATATACACCCATTTCATTTTATTTTAGAACAAACGTTCACTATATGCATGTATCCCAGAAGACTATAAAAACCCATGGTGCAAGTTGCCTTGTTAGCGCAGTAGGTAGCGCGTCAGTCTCATAATCTGAAGGTCGTGAGTTCGATCCTCACACAGGGCATGTATATTTTGTAAGAAATAGAGAAACCCAGCATGTGTTCACACCAATCAAACAGTTTCCTTGAGCAACAATCCCTTCAGGACAGGACCATATATTGGCAAAATTTCATGAAATCATATCTAGACAAGTTAGAGGATGGGACACTTTGTGTGAAGAATATTCCTTGTTACTCCAGTATGATTTTTTGCCACTCTGCAACCCATTCTAATTGGGATGAAAGAGAAGCTCAGCATCAAAATGTGTCTTGGGGATCGCCTTTGGATAATTTCAGCCTCCTGATTTCTAAGTCCCTGTGTCTATTCTGCTGTCTATTTTTTTTGTTTGTAACAAGTAGTATGACACTAATTAACTGCACTAGAATAGGTGCCCCAAATGTGTGAGAAGGCTATAAAGCTTGTTTGGAATATACACCCATTTCATTTTATTTTAGAACAAACGTTCACTATATTCATGTATCCCAGAAGACTATAAAAACATTTATATTTTGTAAGAAATAGAGAAATCCAGCATGTGTTCACACCAATAAAACAGTTTCCTTGAGCATCAATCCCTTCAGGACAGGACCATACATTGGTAAAATTCCATGAAATCATATCTAGACAAGTTAGAGGATGGGACACTTTGTTTGAAGAATATTCCTTGTTTCGCAAGTATGAATTTTTGCCACTCTGCAACCCATTCTAATTGGGATGAAAGAGAAGCTCAGCATCAAAATGTGTCTTGGGGATCGCCTTTGGATAATTTCAGCCTCCTGATTTCTAAGTCCCTGTGTCTATTCTGCTGTCTATTTTTTTTGTTTGTAACAAGTAGTATGACACTAATTAACTGCACTAGAATAGGTGCCCCAAATGTGTGAGAAGGCTATAAAGCTTGTTTGGAATATACAACCATTTCATTTTATTTTAGAACAAACGTTCACTATATTCATGTATCCCAGAAGACTATAAAAACCCATGGCGTAAGTTGCCTTGTTAGCGCAGTAGGTAGCGCGTCAGTCTCATAATCTGAAGGTCGTGAGTTCGATCCTCACACAGGGCATGTATATTTTGTAAGGAATAGAGAAATCCAGCATGTGTTCACACCAATCAAACAGTTTCCTTGAGCAACAATCCCTTCAGGACAGGACCATATATTGGCAAAATTTCATGAAATCATATCTAGACAAGTTAGAGGATGGGACACTTTGTGTGAAGAAAATTCCTTGTTACTCCAGTATGAATTTTTGCCACTCTGCAACCCATTCTAATTGGGATGAAAGAGAAGCTCAGCATCAAAATGTGTCTTGGGGATCGACTTTCGATAATTTCAGCCTCCACCTCCTCCTTTGGAATATACACCCATTTCATTTTATTTTAGAACAAACGTTCACTATATGCATGTATCCCAGAAGACTATAAAAACCCATGGCGCAAGTCGCCTTGTTAGCGCAGTAGGTAGCGCGTCAGTCTCATGATCTGAAGGTCGTGAGTTCGATCATCACACAGGGCATGTATATTTTGTAAGAAATAGAGAAATCCAGCATGTGTTCACACCAATCAAACAGTTTCCTTGAGCAACAATCCCTTCAGGACAGGACCATACATTGGCAAAATTCCATGAAATCATATCTAGACAAGTTAGAGGATGGGACACTTTGTTTGAAGAATATTCCTTGTTTCACAAGTATGGATTTTTGCCACTCTGCAACCCATTCTAATTGGGATGAAAGAGAAGCTCAGCATCAAAATGTGCCTTGGGGATCGCCTTTGGATAATTTCAGCCTCCTGATTTCTAAGTCCCTGTGTCTATTCTGCTGTCTATTTTTTTTGTTTGTAACAAGTAGTATGACACTAATTAACTGCACTAGAATAGGTGCCCCAAATGTGTGAGAAGGCTATAAAGCTTGTTTGGAATATACACCCATTTCATTTTATTTTAGAACAAACGTTCACTATATTCATGTATCCCAGAAGACTATAAAAACCCATGGCGTAAGTTGCCTTGTTAGCGCAGTAGGTAGCGCGTCAGTCTCATAATCTGAAGGTCGTGAGTTCGATCCTCACACAGGGCATGTATATTTTGTAAGGAATAGAGAAATCCAGCATGTGTTCACACCAATCAAACAGTTTCCTTGAGAAACAATCCCTTCAGGACAGGACCATATATTGGCAAAATTTCATGAAATCATATCTAGACAAGTTAGAGGATGGGACACTTTGTGTGAAGAATATTCCTTGTTACTCCAGTATAAATTTTTGCCACTCTGCAACCCATTCTAATTGGGATGAAAGAGAAGCTCAGCATCAAAATGTGTCTTGGGGATCGCCTTTCGATAATTTCAGCCTCCACCTCCTCCTTTGGAATATACACCCATTTCATTTTATTTTAGAACAAACGTTCACTATATGCATGTATCCCAGAAGACTATAAAAACCCATGGTGCAAGTTGCCTTGTTAGCGCAGTAGGTAGCGCGTCAGTCTCATAATCTGAAGGTCGTGAGTTCGATCCTCACACAGGGCATGTATATTTTGTAAGGAATAGAGAAATCCAGCATGTGTTCACACCAATATAACAGTTTCCTTGAGCAACAATCCCTTCAGGACAGGACCATATATTGGCAAAATTTCATGAAATCATATCTAGACAAGTTAGAGGATGGGACACTTTGTGTGAAGAATATTCCTTGTTACTCCAGTATGAATTTTTGCCACTCTGCAACCCATTCTAATTGGGATGAAAGAGAAGCTCAGCATCAAAATGTGTCTTGGGGATCGCCTTTCGATAATTTCAGCCTCCACCTCCTCCTTTGGAATATACACCCATTTCATTTTATTTTAGAACAAACGTTCACTATATGCATGTATCCCAGAAGACTATAAAAACCCATGGCGCAAGTTGCCTTGTTAGCGCAGTAGGTAGCGCGTCAGTCTCATAATCTGAAGGTTGTGAGTTCGATCCTCACACAGGGCATGTATATTTTGTAAGAAATAGAGAAATCCAGCATGTGTTCACACCAATCAAACAGTTTCCTTGAGCAACAATCCCTTCAGGACAGGACCATACATTGGCAAAATTCCATGAAATCATATCTAGACAAGTTAGAGGATGGGACACTTTGTGTGAAGAATATTCCTTGTTACTCCAGTATGAATTTTTGCCACTCTGCAACCCATTCTAATTGGGATGAAAGAGAAGCTCAGCATCAAAATGGGTCTTGGGGATCGCCTTTCGATAATTTCAGCCTCCACCTCCTCATTTAGAATATACACCCTTTTCATTTTATTTTAGAACAAACGTTAACTATATGCATGTATCCCAGAAGACTATAAAAACCCATGGCGCAAGTTGCCTTGTTAGCGCAGTAGGTAGCGCGTCAGTCTCATAATCTGAAGGTCGTGAGTTCGATCCTCACACAGGGCATGTATATTTTGTAAGAAATAGAGAAATCCAGCATGTGTTCACACCAATCAAACAGTTTCCTTGAGCAACAATCCCTTCAGGACAGGACCATACATTGGCAAAATTCCATGAAATCATATCTAGACAAGTTAGAGGATGGGACACTTTGTTTGAAGAATATTCCTTGTTTCGCAAGAATGAATTTTTGCCACTCTGCAACCCATTCTAATTGGGATGAAAGAGAAGCTCAGCATCAAAATGTGTCTTGGGGATCGTCTTTGGATAATTTCAGCCTCCTGATTTCTAAGTCCCTGTGTCTATTCTGCTGTCTATTTTTTTTGTTTGTAACAAGTAGTATGACACTAATTAACTGCACTAGAATAGGTGCCCCAAATGTGTGAGAAGGCTATAAAGCTTGTTTGGAATATACACCCATTTCATTTTATTTTAGAACAAACGTTCACTATATTCATGTATCCCAGAAGACTATAAAAACCCATGGCGTAAGTTGCCTTGTTAGCGCAGTAGGTAGCGCGTCAGTCTCATAATCTGAAGGTCGTGAGTTCGATCCTCACACAAGGCATGTATATTATGTAAGGAATAGAGAAATCCAGCATGTGTTCACACCAATCAAACAGTTTCCTTGAGCAACCAATCCCTTCAGGACAGGACCATATATTGGCAAAATTTCATGAAATCATATCTAGACAAGTTAGAGGATGGGACACTTTGTGTGAAGGTTACTCCAGTATGAATTTTTGCCACTCTGCAACCCATTCTAATTGGGATGAAAGAGAAGCTCAGCATCAAAATGTGTCTTGGGGATCGCCTTTCGATAATTTCAGCCTCCACCTCCTCCTTTGGAATATACACCCATTTCATTTTATTTTAGAACAAACGTTCACTATATTCATGTATCCCAGAAGACTATAAAAACCCATGGCGTAAGTTGCCTTGTTAGCGCAGTAGGTAGCGCGTCAGTCTCATAATCTGAAGGTCGTGAGTTCGATCCTCACACAGGGCATGTATATTTTGTAAGGAATAGAGAAATCCAGCATGTGTTCACACCAATCAAACAGTTTCCTTAAGCAACAATCCCTTCAGGACAGGACCATATATTGGCAAAATTTCATGAAATCATATCTAGACAAGTTAGAGGATGGGACACTTTGTTTGAAGAATATTCCTTGTTTCGCAAGTATGAATTTTTGCCACTCTGCAACCCATTCTAATTGGGATGAAAGAGAAGCTCAGCATCAAAATGTGTCTTGGGGATCGCCTTTGGATAATTTCAGCCTCCTGATTTCTAAGTCCCTGTGTCTATTCTGCTGTCTATTTTTTTTGTTTGTAACAAGTAGTATGACACTAATTAACTGCACTAGAATAGGTGCCCCAAATGTGTGAGAAGGCTATAAAGCTTGTTTGGAATATACACCCATTTCATTTTATTTTAGAACAAACGTTCACTATATTCATGTATCCCAGAAGACTATAAAACCCCATGGCGTAAGTTGCCTTGTTAGCGCAGTAGGTAGCGCGTCACTCTCATAATCTGAAGGTCGTGAGTTCGATCCTCACACCGGGCATGTATATTTTGTAAGAAATAGAGAATTCCAGCATGTGTTCACACCAATCAAACAGTTTCCTTGAGCAACAATCCCTTCAGGACAGGACCATACATTGGCAAAATTCCATGAATCATATCTAGACAAGTTAGAGGATGGGACACTTTGTGTGAAGAATATTCCTTGTTACTCCAGTATGAATTTTTGCCACTCTGCAACCCATTCTAATTGGGATGAAAGAGAAGCTCAGCATCAAAATGTGTCTTGGGGATCGCCTTTCGATAATTTCAGCCTCCACCTCCTCCTTTGGAATATACACCCATTTCATTTTATTTTAGAACAAACGTTCACTATATGCATGTATCCCAGAAGACTATAAAAACCCATGGCGCAAGTTGCCTTGTTAGCGCAGTAGGTAGCGCGTCAGTCTCATAATCTGAAGGTTGTGAGTTCGATCCTCACACAGGGCATGTATATTTTGTAAGAAATAGAGAAATCCAGCATGTGTTCACACCAATCAAACAGTTTCCTTGAGCAACAATCCCTTCAGGACAGGACCATACATTGGCAAAATTCCATGAAATCATATCTAGACAAGTTAGAGGATGGGACACTTTGTGTGAAGAATATTCCTTGTTACTCCAGTATGAATTTTTGCCACTCTGCAACCCATTCTAATTGGGATGAAAGAGAAGCTCAGCATCAAAATGTGTCTTGGGGATCGCCTTTGGATAATTTCAGCCTCCTGATTTCTAAGTCCCTGTGTCTATTCTGCTGTCTATTTTTTTTGTTTGTAACAAGTAGTATGACACTAATTAACTGCACTAGAATAGGTGCCCCAAATGTGTGAGAAGGCTATAAAGCTTGTTTGGAATATACACCCATTTCATTTTATTTTAGAACAAACGTTCACTATATTCATGTATCCCAGAAGACTATAAAACCCCATGGCGTAAGTTGCCTTGTTAGCGCAGTAGGTAGCGCGTCACTCTCATAATCTGAAGGTCGTGAGTTCGATCCTCACACCGGGCATGTATATTTTGTAAGAAATAGAGAATTCCAGCATGTGTTCACACCAATCAAACAGTTTCCTTGAGCAACAATCCCTTCAGGACAGGACCATACATTGGCAAAATTCCATGAATCATATCTAGACAAGTTAGAGGATGGGACACTTTGTGTGAAGAATATTCCTTGTTACTCCAGTATGAATTTTTGCCACTCTGCAACCCATTCTAATTGGGATGAAAGAGAAGCTCAGCATCAAAATGTGTCTTGGGGATCGCCTTTCGATAATTTCAGCCTCCACCTCCTCCTTTGGAATATACACCCATTTCATTTTATTTTAGAACAAACGTTCACTATATGCATGTATCCCAGAAGACTATAAAAACCCATGGCGCAAGTTGCCTTGTTAGCGCAGTAGGTAGCGCGTCAGTCTCATAATCTGAAGGTTGTGAGTTCGATCCTCACACAGGGCATGTATATTTTGTAAGAAATAGAGAAATCCAGCATGTGTTCACACCAATCAAACAGTTTCCTTGAGCAACAATCCCTTCAGGACAGGAGCATACATTGGCAAAATTCCGTGAAATCATATCTAGACAAGTTAGAGGATGGGACACTTTGTGTGAAGAATATTCCTTGTTACTCCAGTATGAATTTTTGCCACTCTGCAACCCATTCTAATTGGGATGAAAGAGAAGCTCAGCATCAAAATGGGTCTTGGGGATCGCCTTTCGATAATTTTAGCCTCCACCTCCTCATTTAGAATATACACCCATTTCATTTTATTTTAGAACAAACGTTCACTATATTCATGTATCCCAGAAGACTATAAAAACCCATGGCGTAAGTTGCCTTGTTAGCGCAGTAGGTAGCGCGTCAGTCTCATAATCTGAAGGTCGTGAGTTCGATCCTCACACAGGGCATGTATATTTTGTAAGGAATAGAGAAATCCAGCATGTGTTCACACCAATCAAACAGTTTCCTTGAGCAACAATCCCTTCAGGACAGGACCATACATTGGCAAAATTCCATGAAATCATATCTAGACAAGTTAGAGGATGGGACACTTTGTTTGAAGAATATTACTTGTTTCGCAAGTATGAATTTTTGCCACTCTGCAACCCATTCTAATTGGGATGAAAGAGAAGCTCAGCATCAAAATGTGTCTTGGGGATCGCCTTTGGATAATTTCAGCCTCCTGATTTCTAAGTCCCTGTGTCTATTCTGCTGTCTATTTTTTTTGTTTGTAACAAGTAGTATGACACTAATTAACTGCACTAGAATAGGTGCCCCAAATGTGTGAGAAGGCTATAAAGCTTGTTTGGAATATACACCCATTTCATTTTATTTTAGAACAAACGTTCACTATATTCATGTATCCCAGAAGACTATAAAAACCCATGGCGTAAGTTGCCTTGTTAGCGCAGTAGGTAGCGCGTCAGTCTCATAATCTGAAGGTCGTGAGTTCGATCCTCACACAAGGCATGTATATTATGTAAGGAATAGAGAAATCCAGCATGTGTTCACACCAATCAAACAGTTTCCTTGAGCAACAATCCCTTCAGGACAGGACCATACATTGGCAAAATTCCATGAAATCATATCTAGACAAGTTAGAGGATGGGACACTTTGTTTGAAGAATATTCCTTGTTTCGCAAGTATGAATTTTTGCCACTCTGCAACCCATTCTAATTGGGATGAAAGAGAAGCTCAGCATCAAAATGTGTCTTGGGGATCGTCTTTGGATAATTTCAGCCTCCTGATTTCTAAGTCCCTGTGTCTATTCTGCTGTCTATTTTTTTGTTTGTAACAAGTAGTATGACACTAATTAACTGCACTAGAATAGGTGCCCCAAATGTGTGAGAAGGCTATAAAGCTTGTTTGGAATATACACCCATTTCATTTTATTTTAGAACAAACGTTCACTATATTCATGTATCCCAGAAGACTATAAAAACCCATGGCGTAAGTTGCCTTGTTAGCGCAGTAGGTAGCGCGTCAGTCTCATAATCTGAAGGTCGTGAGTTCGATCCTCACACAAGGCATGTATATTATGTAAGGAATAGAGAAATCCAGCATGTGTTCACACCAATCAAACAGTTTCCTTGAGCAACAATCCCTTCAGGACAGGACCATACATTGGCAAAATTCCATGAAATCATATCTAGACAAGTTAGAGGATGGGACACTTTGTTTGAAGAATATTCCTTGTTTCGCAAGTATGAATTTTTGCCACTCTGCAACCCATTCTAATTGGGATGAAAGAGAAGCTCAGCATCAAAATGTGTCTTGGGGATCGTCTTTGGATAATTTCAGCCTCCTGATTTCTAAGTCCCTGTGTCTATTCTGCTGTCTATTTTTTTTGTTTGTAACAAGTAGTATGACACTAATTAACTGCACTAGAATAGGTGCCCCAAATGTGTGAGAAGGCTATAAAGCTTGTTTGGAATATACACCCATTTCATTTTATTTTAGAACAAACGTTCACTATATTCATGTATCCCAGAAGACTATAAAAACCCATGGCGTAAGTTGCCTTGTTAGCGCAGTAGGTAGCGCGTCAGTCTCATAATCTGAAGGTCGTGAGTTCGATCCTCACACAAGGCATGTATATTATGTAAGGAATAGAGAAATCCAGCATGTGTTCACACCAATCAAACAGTTTCCTTGAGCAACAATCCCTTCAGGACAGGACCATACATTGGCAAAATTCCATGAAATCATATCTAGACAAGTTAGAGGATGGGACACTTTGTTTGAAGAATATTCCTTGTTTCGCAAGTATGAATTTTTGCCACTCTGCAACCCATTCTAATTGGGATGAAAGAGAAGCTCAGCATCAAAATGTGTCTTGGGGATCGTCTTTGGATAATTTCAGCCTCCTGATTTCTAAGTCCCTGTGTCTATTCTGCTGTCTATTTTTTTGTTTGTAACAAGTAGTATGACACTAATTAACTGCACTAGAATAGGTGCCCCAAATGTGTGAGAAGGCTATAAAGCTTGTTTGGAATATACACCCATTTCATTTTATTTTAGAACAAACGTTCACTATATTCATGTATCCCAGAAGACTATAAAAACCCATGGCGTAAGTTGCCTTGTTAGCGCAGTAGGTAGCGCGTCAGTCTCATAATCTGAAGGTCGTGAGTTCGATCCTCACACAAGGCATGTATATTATGTAAGGAATAGAGAAATCCAGCATGTGTTCACACCAATCAAACAGTTTCCTTGAGCAACAATCCCTTCAGGACAGGACCATACATTGGCAAAATTCCATGAAATCATATCTAGACAAGTTAGAGGATGGGACACTTTGTTTGAAGAATATTCCTTGTTTCGCAAGTATGAATTTTTGCCACTCTGCAACCCATTCTAATTGGGATGAAAGAGAAGCTCAGCATCAAAATGTGTCTTGGGGATCGTCTTTGGATAATTTCAGCCTCCTGATTTCTAAGTCCCTGTGTCTATTCTGCTGTCTATTTTTTTGTTTGTAACAAGTAGTATGACACTAATTAACTGCACTAGAATAGGTGCCCCAAATGTGTGAGAAGGCTATAAAGCTTGTTTGGAATATACACCCATTTCATTTTATTTTAGAACAAACGTTCACTATATTCATGTATCCCAGAAGACTATAAAAACCCATGGCGTAAGTTGCCTTGTTAGCGCAGTAGGTAGCGCGTCAGTCTCATAATCTGAAGGTCGTGAGTTCGATCCTCACACAAAGCATGTATATTATGTAAGGAATAGAGAAATCCAGCATGTGTTCACACCAATCAAACAGTTTCCTTGAGCAACAATCCCTTCAGGACAGGACCATACATTGGCAAAATTCCATGAAATCATATCTAGACAAGTTAGAGGATGGGACACTTTGTTTGAAGAATATTCCTTGTTTCGCAAGTATGAATTTTTGCCACTCTGCAACCCATTCTAATTGGGATGAAAGAGAAGCTCAGCATCAAAATGTGTCTTGGGGATCGTCTTTGGATAATTTCAGCCTCCTGATTTCTAAGTCCCTGTGTCTATTCTGCTGTCTATTTTTTTTGTTTGTAACAAGTAGTATGACACTAATTAACTGCACTAGAATAGGTGCCCCAAATGTGTGAGAAGGCTATAAAGCTTGTTTGGAATATACACCCATTTCATTTTATTTTAGAACAAACGTTCACTATATTCATGTATCCCAGAAGACTATAAAAACCCATGGCGTAAGTTGCCTTGTTAGCGCAGTAGGTAGCGCGTCAGTCTCATAATCTGAAGGTCGTGAGTTCGATCCTCACACAAGGCATGTATATTATGTAAGGAATAGAGAAATCCAGCATGTGTTCACACCAATCAAACAGTTTCCTTGAGCAACAATCCCTTCAGGACAGGACCATACATTGGCAAAATTCCATGAAATCATATCTAGACAAGTTAGAGGATGGGACACTTTGTTTGAAGAATATTCCTTGTTTCGCAAGTATGAATTTTTGCCACTCTGCAACCCATTCTAATTGGGATGAAAGAGAAGCTCAGCATCAAAATGTGTCTTGGGGATCGTCTTTGGATAATTTCAGCCTCCTGATTTCTAAGTCCCTGTGTCTATTCTGCTGTCTATTTTTTTGTTTGTAACAAGTAGTATGACACTAATTAACTGCACTAGAATAGGTGCCCCAAATGTGTGAGAAGGCTATAAAGCTTGTTTGGAATATACACCCATTTCATTTTATTTTAGAACAAACGTTCACTATATTCATGTATCCCAGAAGACTATAAAAACCCATGGCGTAAGTTGCCTTGTTAGCGCAGTAGGTAGCGCGTCAGTCTCATAATCTGAAGGTCGTGAGTTCGATCCTCACACAAGGCATGTATATTATGTAAGGAATAGAGAAATCCAGCATGTGTTCACACCAATCAAACAGTTTCCTTGAGCAACAATCGCTTCAGGACCGGACCATACATTGGCAAAATTCCATGAAATCATATCTAGACAAGTTAGAGGATGGGACACTTTGTTTGAAGAATATTCCTTGATTCGCAAGTATGAATTTTTGCCACTCTGCAACCCATTCTAATTGGGATGAAAGAGAAGCTCAGCATCAAAATGTGTCTTGGGGATCGTCTTTGGATAATTTCAGCCTCCTGATTTCTAAGTCCCTGTGTCTATTCTGCTGTCTATTTTTTTGTTTGTAACAAGTAGTATGACACTAATTAACTGCACTAGAATAGGTGCCCCAAATGTGTGAGAAGGCTATAAAGCTTGTTTGGAATATACACCCATTTCATTTTATTTTAGAACAAACGTTCACTATATTCATGTATCCCAGAAGACTATAAAAACCCATGGCGTAAGTTGCCTTGTTAGCGCAGTAGGTAGCGCGTCAGTCTCATAATCTGAAGGTCGTGAGTTCGATCCTCACACAAGGCATGTATATTATGTAAGGAATAGAGAAATCCAGCATGTGTTCACACCAATCAAACAGTTTCCTTGAGCAACAATCCCTTCAGGACAGGACCATACATTGGCAAAATTCCATGAAATCATATCTAGACAAGTTAGAGGATGGGACACTTTGTTTGAAGAATATTCCTTGTTTCGCAAGTATGAATTTTTGCCACTCTGCAACCCATTCTAATTGGGATGAAAGAGAAGCTCAGCATCAAAATGTGTCTTGGGGATCGCCTTTGGATAATTTAAGGCCTCCTGATTTCTAAGTCCCTGTGTCTATTCTGCTGTCTAATTTTTTTGTTTGTAACAAGTAGTATGACACTAATTAACTGCACTAGAATAGGTGCCCCAAATGTGTGAGAAGGCTATAAAGCTTGTTTGGAATATACACCCATTTCATTTTATTTTAGAACAAACGTTCACTATATTCATGTATCCCAGAAGACTATAAAAATCCATGGCGTAAGTTGCCTTGTTAGCGCAGTAGGTAGTGCGTCAGTCTCATAATCTGAAGGTCGTCAGTTCGATCCTCACACAGGGCATGTATATTTTGTAAGAAATAGAGAAATCCAGCATGTGTTCACACCAATCAAACAGTTTCCTTGAGCAACAATCCCTTCAGGACAGGACCATATATTGGCAAAATTCCATGAAATCATATCTAGACAAGTTAGAGGATGGGGCACTTTGTTTGAAGAATATTCTTTGTTTCGCAAGTATGAATTTTTGCCACTCTGCAACCCATTCTAATTGGGATGAAAGAGAAGCTCAGCATCAAAATGTGTCTTGGGGATCACCTTTGGATAATTTCAGCCTCCTGATTTCTAAGTCCCTGTGTCTATTCTGCTGTCTATTTTTTTTGTTTGTAACAAGTAGTATGACACTAATTAACTGCACTAGAATAGGTGCCCCAAATGTGTGAGAAGGCTATAAAGCTTGTTTGGAATATACACCCATTTCATTTTATTTTAGAACAAACGTTCACTATATTCATGTATCCCAGAAGACTATAAAAACCCATGGCGTAAGTTGCCTTGTTAGCGCAGTAGGTAGCGCGTCAGTCTCATAATCTGAAGGTCCTGAGTTCGATCCTCACACAGGGCATGTATATTTTGTAAGGAATAGAGAAATCCAGCATGTGTTCACACCAATCAAACAGTTTCATTGCGCAACAATCCCTTCAGGACAGAACCATATATTGGCAAAATTCCATGAAATCATATCTAGACAAGTTAGAGGATGGGGCACTTTGTTTGAAGAATATTCCTTGTTTCGCAAGTATGAATTTTTGCCACTCTGCAACCCATTCTAATTGGGATGAAAGAGAAGCTCAGCATCAAAATGTGTCTTGGGGATCGCCTTTGGATAATTTCAGCCTCCTGATTTCTAAGTCCCTGTGTCTATTCTGCTGTCTATTTTTTTTGTTTGTAACAAGTAGTATGACACTAATTAACTGCACTAGAATAGGTGCCCCAAATGTGTGAGAAGGCTATAAAGCTTGTTTGGAATATACACCCATTTCATTTTATTTTAGAACAAACGTTCACTATATTCATGTATCCCAGAAGACTATAAAAACCCATGGCGTAAGTTGCCTTGTTAGCGCAGTAGGTAGCGCGTCAGTCTCATAATCTGAAGGTCGTGAGTTCGATCCTCACACAGGGCATGTATATTTTGTATGGAATAGAGAAATCCAGCATGTGTTCACACCAATCAAACAGTTTCCTTGCGCAACAATCCCTTCAGGACAGGACCATATATTGGCAAAATTTCATGAAATCATATCTAGACAAGTTAGAGGATGGGACACTTTGTGTGAAGAATATTCCTTGTTACTCCAGTATGAATTTTTGCCACTCTGCAACCCATTCTAATTGGGATGAAAGAGAAGCTCAGCATCAAAATGTGTCTTGGGGATCGCCTTTCGATAATTTCAGCCTCCACCTCCTCCTTTGGAATATACACCCATTTCATTTTATTTTAGAACAAACGTTCACTATATGCATGTATCCCTGAAGACTATAAAAATATAAGGCGCAAGTTGCCTTGTTAGCGCAGTAGGTAGCGCGTCAGTCTCATAATCTGAAGGTCGTGAGTTCGATCCTCACACAGGGCATGTATATTTTGTAAGAAATAGAGAAATCCAGCATGTGTTCACACCAATCAAACAGTTTCCTTGAGCAACAATCCCTTCAGGACAGGACCATACATTGGCAAAATTCCATGAAATCATATCTAGACAAGTTAGAGGATGGGACACTTTGTTTGAAGAATATTCCTTGTTTCGCAAGTATGAATTGTTGCCACTCTGCAACCCATTCTAATTGGGATGAAAGAGAAGCTCAGCATCAAAATGGGTCTTGGGGATCGCCTTTCGATAATTTTAGCCTCCACCTCCTCATTTAGAATATACACCCATTTCATTTTATTTTAGAACAAACGTTCACTATATTCATGTATCCCAGAAGACTATAAAAACCCATGGCGTAAGTTGCCTTGTTAGCGCAGTAGGTAGCGCGTCAGTCTCATAATCTGAAGGTCGTGAGTTCGATCCTCACACAGGGCATGTATATTTTGTAAGGAATAGAGAAATCCAGCATGTGTTCACACCAATCAAACAGTTTCCTTGAGCAACAATCCCTTCAGGACAGGACCATATATTGGCAAAATTTCATGAAATCATATCTAGACAAGTTAGAGGATGGGACACTTTGTTTGAAGAATATTCCTTGTTTCGCAAGTATGAATTTTTGCCACTCTGCAACCCATTCTAATTGGGATGAAAGAGAAGCTCAGCATCAAAATGTGTCTTGGGGATCGCCTTTGGATAATTTCAGCCTCCTGATTTCTAAGTCCCTGTGTCTATTCTGCTGTCTATTTTTTTTGTTTGTAACAAGTAGTATGACACTAATTAACTGCACTAGAATAGGTGCCCCAAATGTGTGAGAAGGCTATAAAGCTTGTTTGGAATATACACCCATTTCATTTTATTTTAGAACAAACGTTCACTATATTCATGTATCCCAGAAGACTATAAAAACCCATGGCGTAAGTTGCCTTGTTAGCGCAGTAGGTAGCGCGTCAGTCTCATAATCTGAAGGTCGTCAGTTCGATCCTCACACAGGGCATGTATATTTTGTAAGAAATAGAGAAATCCAGCATGTGTTCACACCAATCAAATAGTTTCCTTGAGCAACAATCCCTTCAGGACAGGACCATACATTGGCAAAATTCCATGAAATCATATCTAGACAAGTTAGAGGATGGGACACTTTGTTTGAAGAATATTCCTTGTTTCGCAAGTATGAATTTTTGCCACTCTGCAACCCATTCTAATTGGGATGAAAGAGAAGCTCAGCATCAAAATGTGTCTTGGGGATCGTCTTTGGATAATTTCAGCCTCCTGATTTCTAAGTCCCTGTGTCTATTCTGCTGTCTATTTTTTTTGTTTGTAACAAGTAGTATGACACTAATTAACTGCACTAGAATAGGTGCCCCAAATGTGTGAGAAGGCTATAAAGCTTGTTTGGAATATACACCCATTTCATTTTATTTTAGAACAAACGTTCACTATATTCATGTATCCCAGAAGACTATAAAAACCCATGGCGTAAGTTGCCTTGTTAGCGCAGTAGGTAGCGCGTCAGTCTCATAATCTGAAGGTCGTGAGTTCGATCCTCACACAAGGCATGTATATTATGTAAGGAATAGAGAAATCCAGCATGTGTTCACACCAATCAAACAGTTTCCTTGAGCAACAATCCCTTCAGGACAGGACCATACATTGGCAAAATTCCATGAAATCATATCTAGACAAGTTAGAGGATGGGACACTTTGTTTGAAGAATATTCCTTGTTTCGCAAGTATGAATTTTTGCCACTCTGCAACCCATTCTAATTGGGATGAAAGAGAAGCTCAGCATCAAAATGTGTCTTGGGGATCGTCTTTGGATAATTTCAGCCTCCTGATTTCTAAGTCCCTGTGTCTATTCTGCTGTCTATTTTTTTGTTTGTAACAAGTAGTATGACACTAATTAACTGCACTAGAATAGGTGCCCCAAATGTGTGAGAAGGCTATAAAGCTTGTTTGGAATATACACCCATTTCATTTTATTTTAGAACAAACGTTCACTATATTCATGTATCCCAGAAGACTATAAAAACCCATGGCGTAAGTTGCCTTGTTAGCGCAGTAGGTAGCGCGTCAGTCTCATAATCTGAAGGTCGTGAGTTCGATCCTCACACAAGGCATGTATATTATGTAAGGAATAGAGAAATCCAGCATGTGTTCACACCAATCAAACAGTTTCCTTGAGCAACAATCCCTTCAGGACAGGACCATACATTGGCAAAATTCCATGAAATCATATCTAGACAAGTTAGAGGATGGGACACTTTGTTTGAAGAATATTCCTTGTTTCGCAAGTATGAATTTTTGCCACTCTGCAACCCATTCTAATTGGGATGAAAGAGAAGCTCAGCATCAAAATGTGTCTTGGGGATCGTCTTTGGATAATTTCAGCCTCCTGATTTCTAAGTCCCTGTGTCTATTCTGCTGTCTATTTTTTTTGTTTGTAACAAGTAGTATGACACTAATTAACTGCACTAGAATAGGTGCCCCAAATGTGTGAGAAGGCTATAAAGCTTGTTTGGAATATACACCCATTTCATTTTATTTTAGAACAAACGTTCACTATATTCATGTATCCCAGAAGACTATAAAAACCCATGGCGTAAGTTGCCTTGTTAGCGCAGTAGGTAGCGCGTCAGTCTCATAATCTGAAGGTCGTGAGTTCGATCCTCACACAAGGCATGTATATTATGTAAGGAATAGAGAAATCCAGCATGTGTTCACACCAATCAAACAGTTTCCTTGAGCAACAATCCCTTCAGGACAGGACCATACATTGGCAAAATTCCATGAAATCATATCTAGACAAGTTAGAGGATGGGACACTTTGTTTGAAGAATATTCCTTGTTTCGCAAGTATGAATTTTTGCCACTCTGCAACCCATTCTAATTGGGATGAAAGAGAAGCTCAGCATCAAAATGTGTCTTGGGGATCGTCTTTGGATAATTTCAGCCTCCTGATTTCTAAGTCCCTGTGTCTATTCTGCTGTCTATTTTTTTGTTTGTAACAAGTAGTATGACACTAATTAACTGCACTAGAATAGGTGCCCCAAATGTGTGAGAAGGCTATAAAGCTTGTTTGGAATATACACCCATTTCATTTTATTTTAGAACAAACGTTCACTATATTCATGTATCCCAGAAGACTATAAAAACCCATGGCGTAAGTTGCCTTGTTAGCGCAGTAGGTAGCGCGTCAGTCTCATAATCTGAAGGTCGTGAGTTCGATCCTCACACAAGGCATGTATATTATGTAAGGAATAGAGAAATCCAGCATGTGTTCACACCAATCAAACAGTTTCCTTGAGCAACAATCCCTTCAGGACAGGACCATACATTGGCAAAATTCCATGAAATCATATCTAGACAAGTTAGAGGATGGGACACTTTGTTTGAAGAATATTCCTTGTTTCGCAAGTATGAATTTTTGCCACTCTGCAACCCATTCTAATTGGGATGAAAGAGAAGCTCAGCATCAAAATGTGTCTTGGGGATCGCCTTTGGATAATTTCAGCCTCCTGATTTCTAAGTCCCTGTGTCTATTCTGCTGTCTATTGTTTTTGTTTGTAACAAGTAGTATGACACTAATTAACTGCACTAGAATAGGTGCCCCAAATGTGTGAGAAGGCTATAAAGCTTGTTTGGAATATACACCCATTTCATTTTATTTTAGAACAAACGTTCACTATATTCATGTATCCCAGAAGACTATAAAAACCCATGGCGTAAGTTGCCTTGTTAGCGCAGTAGGTAGCGCGTCAGTCTCATAATCTGAAGGTCGTCAGTTCGATCCTCACACAGGGCATGTATATTTTGTAAGAAATAGAGAAATCCAGCATGTGTTCACACCAATCAAACAGTTTCCTTGAGCAACAATCCCTTCAGGACAGGACCATATATTGGCAAAATTCCATGAAATCATATCTAGACAAGTTAGAGGATGGGGCACTTTGTTTGAAGAATATTCTTTGTTTCGCAAGTATGAATTTTTGCCACTCTGCAACCCATTCTAATTGGGATGAAAGAGAAGCTCAGCATCAAAATGTGTCTTGGGGATCGTCTTTGGATAATTTCAGCCTCCTGATTTCTAAGTCCCTGTGTCTATTCTGCTGTCTATTTTTTTGTTTGTAACAAGTAGTATGACACTAATTAACTGCACTAGAATAGGTGCCCCAAATGTGTGAGAAGGCTATAAAGCTTGTTTGGAATATACACCCATTTCATTTTATTTTAGAACAAACGTTCACTATATTCATGTATCCCAGAAGACTATAAAAACCCATGGCGTAAGTTGCCTTGTTAGCGCAGTAGGTAGCGCGTCAGTCTCATAATCTGAAGGTCGTGAGTTCGATCCTCACACAAGGCATGTATATTATGTAAGGAATAGAGAAATCCAGCATGTGTTCACACCAATCAAACAGTTTCCTTGAGCAACAATCCCTTCAGGACAGGACCATACATTGGCAAAATTCCATGAAATCATATCTAGACAAGTTAGAGGATGGGACACTTTGTTTGAAGAATATTCCTTGTTTCGCAAGTATGAATTTTTGCCACTCTGCAACCCATTCTAATTGGGATGAAAGAGAAGCTCAGCATCAAAATGTGTCTTGGGGATCGCCTTTGGATAATTTCAGCCTTCTGATTTCTAAGTCCCTGTGTCTATTCTGCTGTCTATTGTTTTTGTTTGTAACAAGTAGTATGACACTAATTAACTGCACTAGAATAGGTGCCCCAAATGTGTGAGAAGGCTATAAAGCTTGTTTGGAATATACACCCATTTCATTTTATTTTAGAACAAACGTTCACTATATTCATGTATCCCAGAAGACTATAAAAACCCATGGCGTAAGTTGCCTTGTTAGCGCAGTAGGTAGCGCGTCAGTCTCATAATCTGAAGGTCGTCAGTTCGATCCTCACACAGGGCATGTATATTTTGTAAGAAATAGAGAAATCCAGCATGTGTTCACACCAATCAAACAGTTTCCTTGAGCAACAATCCCTTCAGGACAGGACCATATATTGGCAAAATTCCATGAAATCATATCTAGACAAGTTAGAGGATGGGGCACTTTGTTTGAAGAATATTCTTTGTTTCGCAAGTATGAATTTTTGCCACTCTGCAACCCATTCTAATTGGGATGAAAGAGAAGCTCAGCATCAAAATGTGTCTTGGGGATCGTCTTTGGATAATTTCAGCCTCCTGATTTCTAAGTCCCTGTGTCTATTCTGCTGTCTATTTTTTTGTTTGTAACAAGTAGTATGACACTAATTAACTGCACTAGAATAGGTGCCCCAAATGTGTGAGAAGGCTATAAAGCTTGTTTGGAATATACACCCATTTCATTTTATTTTAGAACAAACGTTCACTATATTCATGTATCCCAGAAGACTATAAAAACCCATGGCGTAAGTTGCCTTGTTAGCGCAGTAGGTAGCGCGTCAGTCTCATAATCTGAAGGTCGTGAGTTCGATCCTCACACAAGGCATGTATATTATGTAAGGAATAGAGAAATCCAGCATGTGTTCACACCAATCAAACAGTTTCCTTGAGCAACAATCCCTTCAGGACAGGACCATACATTGGCAAAATTCCATGAAATCATATCTAGACAAGTTAGAGGATGGGACACTTTGTTTGAAGAATATTCCTTGTTTCGCAAGTATGAATTTTTGCCACTCTGCAACCCATTCTAATTGGGATGAAAGAGAAGCTCAGCATCAAAATGTGTCTTGGGGATCGTCTTTGGATAATTTCAGCCTCCTGATTTCTAAGTCCCTGTGTCTATTCTGCTGTCTATTTTTTTGTTTGTAACAAGTAGTATGACACTAATTAACTGCACTAGAATAGGTGCCCCAAATGTGTGAGAAGGCTATAAAGCTTGTTTGGAATATACACCCATTTCATTTTATTTTAGAACAAACGTTCACTATATTCATGTATCCCAGAAGACTATAAAAACCCATGGCGTAAGTTGCCTTGTTAGCGCAGTAGGTAGCGCGTCAGTCTCATAATCTGAAGGTCGTGAGTTCGATCCTCACACAAGGCATGTATATTATGTAAGGAATAGAGAAATCCAGCATGTGTTCACACCAATCAAACAGTTTCCTTGAGCAACAATCCCTTCAGGACAGGACCATACATTGGCAAAATTCCATGAAATCATATCTAGACAAGTTAGAGGATGGGACACTTTGTTTGAAGAATATTCCTTGTTTCGCAAGTATGAATTTTTGCCACTCTGCAACCCATTCTAATTGGGATGAAAGAGAAGCTCAGCATCAAAATGTGTCTTGGGGATCGCCTTTGGATAATTTCAGCCTCCTGATTTCTAAGTCCCTGTGTCTATTCTGCTGTCTATTGTTTTTGTTTGTAACAAGTAGTATGACACTAATTAACTGCACTAGAATAGGTGCCCCAAATGTGTGAGAAGGCTATAAAGCTTGTTTGGAATATACACCCATTTCATTTTATTTTAGAACAAACGTTCACTATATTCATGTATCCCAGAAGACTATAAAAACCCATGGCGTAAGTTGCCTTGTTAGCGCAGTAGGTAGCGCGTCAGTCTCATAATCTGAAGGTCGTCAGTTCGATCCTCACACAGGGCATGTATATTTTGTAAGAAATAGAGAAATCCAGCATGTGTTCACACCAATCAAACAGTTTCCTTGAGCAACAATCCCTTCAGGACAGGACCATATATTGGCAAAATTCCATGAAATCATATCTAGACAAGTTAGAGGATGGGGCACTTTGTTTGAAGAATATTCTTTGTTTCGCAAGTATGAATTTTTGCCACTCTGCAACCCATTCTAATTGGGATGAAAGAGAAGCTCAGCATCAAAATGTGTCTTGGGGATCACCTTTGGATAATTTCAGCCTCCTGATTTCTAAGTCCCTGTGTCTATTCTGCTGTCTATTTTTTTTGTTTGTAACAAGTAGTATGACACTAATTAACTGCACTAGAATAGGTGCCCCAAATGTGTGAGAAGGCTATAAAGCTTGTTTGGAATATACACCCATTTCATTTTATTTTAGAACAAACGTTCACTATATTCATGTATCCCAGAAGACTATAAAAACCCATGGCGTAAGTTGCCTTGTTAGCGCAGTAGGTAGCGCGTCAGTCTCATAATCTGAAGGTCCTGAGTTCGATCCTCACACAGGGCATGTATATTTTGTAAGGAATAGAGAAATCCAGCATGTGTTCACACCAATCAAACAGTTTCATTGCGCAACAATCCCTTCAGGACAGAACCATATATTGGCAAAATTCCATGAAATCATATCTAGACAAGTTAGAGGATGGGGCACTTTGTTTGAAGAATATTCCTTGTTTCGCAAGTATGAATTTTTGCCACTCTGCAACCCATTCTAATTGGGATGAAAGAGAAGCTCAGCATCAAAATGTGTCTTGGGGATCGCCTTTGGATAATTTCAGCCTCCTGATTTCTAAGTCCCTGTGTCTATTCTGCTGTCTATTTTTTTTGTTTGTAACAAGTAGTATGACACTAATTAACTGCACTAGAATAGGTGCCCCAAATGTGTGAGAAGGCTATAAAGCTTGTTTGGAATATACACCCATTTCATTTTATTTTAGAACAAACGTTCACTATATTCATGTATCCCAGAAGACTATAAAAACCCATGGCGTAAGTTGCCTTGTTAGCGCAGTAGGTAGCGCGTCAGTCTCATAATCTGAAGGTCGTGAGTTCGATCCTCACACAGGGCATGTATATTTTGTATGGAATAGAGAAATCCAGCATGTGTTCACACCAATCAAACAGTTTCCTTGCGCAACAATCCCTTCAGGACAGGACCATACATTGGCAAAATTCCATGAAATCATATCTAGACAAGTTAGAGGATGGGACACTTTGTTTGAAGAATATTCCTTGTTTCGCAAGTATGAATTTTTGCCACTCTGCAACCCATTCTAATTGGGATGAAAGAGAAGCTCAGCATCAAAATGTGTCTTGGGGATCGCCTTTGGATAATTTCAGCCTTCTGATTTCTAAGTCCCTGTGTCTATTCTGCTGTCTATTGTTTTTGTTTGTAACAAGTAGTATGACACTAATTAACTGCACTAGAATAGGTGCCCCAAATGTGTGAGAAGGCTATAAAGCTTGTTTGGAATATACACCCATTTCATTTTATTTTAGAACAAACGTTCACTATATTCATGTATCCCAGAAGACTATAAAAACCCATGGCGTAAGTTGCCTTGTTAGCGCAGTAGGTAGCGCGTCAGTCTCATAATCTGAAGGTCGTCAGTTCGATCCTCACACAGGGCATGTATATTTTGTAAGAAATAGAGAAATCCAGCATGTGTTCACACCAATCAAACAGTTTCCTTGAGCAACAATCCCTTCAGGACAGGACCATATATTGGCAAAATTCCATGAAATCATATCTAGACAAGTTAGAGGATGGGGCACTTTGTTTGAAGAATATTCTTTGTTTCGCAAGTATGAATTTTTGCCACTCTGCAACCCATTCTAATTGGGATGAAAGAGAAGCTCAGCATCAAAATGTGTCTTGGGGATCGTCTTTGGATAATTTCAGCCTCCTGATTTCTAAGTCCCTGTGTCTATTCTGCTGTCTATTTTTTTGTTTGTAACAAGTAGTATGACACTAATTAACTGCACTAGAATAGGTGCCCCAAATGTGTGAGAAGGCTATAAAGCTTGTTTGGAATATACACCCATTTCATTTTATTTTAGAACAAACGTTCACTATATTCATGTATCCCAGAAGACTATAAAAACCCATGGCGTAAGTTGCCTTGTTAGCGCAGTAGGTAGCGCGTCAGTCTCATAATCTGAAGGTCGTGAGTTCGATCCTCACACAAGGCATGTATATTATGTAAGGAATAGAGAAATCCAGCATGTGTTCACACCAATCAAACAGTTTCCTTGAGCAACAATCCCTTCAGGACAGGACCATACATTGGCAAAATTCCATGAAATCATATCTAGACAAGTTAGAGGATGGGACACTTTGTTTGAAGAATATTCCTTGTTTCGCAAGTATGAATTTTTGCCACTCTGCAACCCATTCTAATTGGGATGAAAGAGAAGCTCAGCATCAAAATGTGTCTTGGGGATCGCCTTTGGATAATTTCAGCCTTCTGATTTCTAAGTCCCTGTGTCTATTCTGCTGTCTATTGTTTTTGTTTGTAACAAGTAGTATGACACTAATTAACTGCACTAGAATAGGTGCCCCAAATGTGTGAGAAGGCTATAAAGCTTGTTTGGAATATACACCCATTTCATTTTATTTTAGAACAAACGTTCACTATATTCATGTATCCCAGAAGACTATAAAAACCCATGGCGTAAGTTGCCTTGTTAGCGCAGTAGGTAGCGCGTCAGTCTCATAATCTGAAGGTCGTCAGTTCGATCCTCACACAGGGCATGTATATTTTGTAAGAAATAGAGAAATCCAGCATGTGTTCACACCAATCAAACAGTTTCCTTGAGCAACAATCCCTTCAGGACAGGACCATATATTGGCAAAATTCCATGAAATCATATCTAGACAAGTTAGAGGATGGGGCACTTTGTTTGAAGAATATTCTTTGTTTCGCAAGTATGAATTTTTGCCACTCTGCAACCCATTCTAATTGGGATGAAAGAGAAGCTCAGCATCAAAATGTGTCTTGGGGATCGTCTTTGGATAATTTCAGCCTCCTGATTTCTAAGTCCCTGTGTCTATTCTGCTGTCTATTTTTTTGTTTGTAACAAGTAGTATGACACTAATTAACTGCACTAGAATAGGTGCCCCAAATGTGTGAGAAGGCTATAAAGCTTGTTTGGAATATACACCCATTTCATTTTATTTTAGAACAAACGTTCACTATATTCATGTATCCCAAAAGACTATAAAAACCCATGGCGTAAGTTGCCTTGTTAGCGCAGTAGGTAGCGCGTCAGTCTCATAATCTGAAGGTCGTGAGTTCGATCCTCACACAAGGCATGTATATTATGTAAGGAATAGAGAAATCCAGCATGTGTTCACACCAATCAAACAGTTTCCTTGAGCAACAATCCCTTCAGGACAGGACCATACATTGGCAAAATTCCATGAAATCATATCTAGACAAGTTAGAGGATGGGACACTTTGTTTGAAGAATATTCCTTGTTTCGCAAGTATGAATTTTTGCCACTCTGCAACCCATTCTAATTGGGATGAAAGAGAAGCTCAGCATCAAAATGTGTCTTGGGGATCGTCTTTGGATAATTTCAGCCTCCTGATTTCTAAGTCCCTGTGTCTATTCTGCTGTCTATTTTTTTGTTTGTAACAAGTAGTATGACACTAATTAACTGCACTAGAATAGGTGCCCCAAATGTGTGAGAAGGCTATAAAGCTTGTTTGGAATATACACCCATTTCATTTTATTTTAGAACAAACGTTCACTATATTCATGTATCCCAGAAGACTATAAAAACCCATGGCGTAAGTTGCCTTGTTAGCGCAGTAGGTAGCGCGTCAGTCTCATAATCTGAAGGTCGTGAGTTCGATCCTCACACAAGGCATGTATATTATGTAAGGAATAGAGAAATCCAGCATGTGTTCACACCAATCAAACAGTTTCCTTGAGCAACAATCCCTTCAGGACAGGACCATACATTGGCAAAATTCCATGAAATCATATCTAGACAAGTTAGAGGATGGGACACTTTGTTTGAAGAATATTCCTTGTTTCGCAAGTATGAATTTTTGCCACTCTGCAACCCATTCTAATTGGGATGAAAGAGAAGCTCAGCATCAAAATGTGTCTTGGGGATCGCCTTTGGATAATTTCAGCCTCCTGATTTCTAAGTCCCTGTGTCTATTCTGCTGTCTATTGTTTTTGTTTGTAACAAGTAGTATGACACTAATTAACTGCACTAGAATAGGTGCCCCAAATGTGTGAGAAGGCTATAAAGCTTGTTTGGAATATACACCCATTTCATTTTATTTTAGAACAAACGTTCACTATATTCATGTATCCCAGAAGACTATAAAAACCCATGGCGTAAGTTGCCTTGTTAGCGCAGTAGGTAGCGCGTCAGTCTCATAATCTGAAGGTCGTCAGTTCGATCCTCACACAGGGCATGTATATTTTGTAAGAAATAGAGAAATCCAGCATGTGTTCACACCAATCAAACAGTTTCCTTGAGCAACAATCCCTTCAGGACAGGACCATATATTGGCAAAATTCCATGAAATCATATCTAGACAAGTTAGAGGATGGGGCACTTTGTTTGAAGAATATTCTTTGTTTCGCAAGTATGAATTTTTGCCACTCTGCAACCCATTCTAATTGGGATGAAAGAGAAGCTCAGCATCAAAATGTGTCTTGGGGATCACCTTTGGATAATTTCAGCCTCCTGATTTCTAAGTCCCTGTGTCTATTCTGCTGTCTATTTTTTTTGTTTGTAACAAGTAGTATGACACTAATTAACTGCACTAGAATAGGTGCCCCAAATGTGTGAGAAGGCTATAAAGCTTGTTTGGAATATACACCCATTTCATTTTATTTTAGAACAAACGTTCACTATATTCATGTATCCCAGAAGACTATAAAAACCCATGGCGTAAGTTGCCTTGTTAGCGCAGTAGGTAGCGCGTCAGTCTCATAATCTGAAGGTCCTGAGTTCGATCCTCACACAGGGCATGTATATTTTGTAAGGAATAGAGAAATCCAGCATGTGTTCACACCAATCAAACAGTTTCATTGCGCAACAATCCCTTCAGGACAGAACCATATATTGGCAAAATTCCATGAAATCATATCTAGACAAGTTAGAGGATGGGGCACTTTGTTTGAAGAATATTCCTTGTTTCGCAAGTATGAATTTTTGCCACTCTGCAACCCATTCTAATTGGGATGAAAGAGAAGCTCAGCATCAAAATGTGTCTTGGGGATCGCCTTTGGATAATTTCAGCCTCCTGATTTCTAAGTCCCTGTGTCTATTCTGCTGTCTATTTTTTTTGTTTGTAACAAGTAGTATGACACTAATTAACTGCACTAGAATAGGTGCCCCAAATGTGTGAGAAGGCTATAAAGCTTGTTTGGAATATACACCCATTTCATTTTATTTTAGAACAAACGTTCACTATATTCATGTATCCCAGAAGACTATAAAAACCCATGGCGTAAGTTGCCTTGTTAGCGCAGTAGGTAGCGCGTCAGTCTCATAATCTGAAGGTCGTGAGTTCGATCCTCACACAGGGCATGTATATTTTGTATGGAATAGAGAAATCCAGCATGTGTTCACACCAATCAAACAGTTTCCTTGCGCAACAATCCCTTCAGGACAGGACCATATATTGGCAAAATTTCATGAAATCATATCTAGACAAGTTAGAGGATGGGACACTTTGTGTGAAGAATATTCCTTGTTACTCCAGTATGAATTTTTGCCACTCTGCAACCCATTCTAATTGGGATGAAAGAGAAGCTCAGCATCAAAATGTGTCTTGGGGATCGCCTTTCGATAATTTCAGCCTCCACCTCCTCCTTTGGAATATACACCCATTTCATTTTATTTTAGAACAAACGTTCACTATATGCATGTATCCCTGAAGACTATAAAAATATATGGCGCAAGTTGCCTTGTTAGCGCAGTAGGTAGCGCGTCACTCTCATAATCTGAAGGTCGTGAGTTCGATCCTCGCACCGGGCATGTATATTTTGTAAGAAATAGAGAAATCCAGCATGTGTTCACACCAATCAAACAGTTTCCTTGAGCAACAATCCCTTCAGGACAGGACCATACATTGGCAAAATTCCATGAAATCATATCTAGACAAGTTAGAGGATGGGACACTTTGTTTGAAGAATATTCCTTGTTACTCCAGTATGATTTTTTGCCACTCTGCAACCCATTCTAATTGGGATGAAAGAGAAGCTCAGCATCAAAATGTGTCTTGGGGATCGCCTTTGGATAATTTCAGCCTCCTGATTTCTAAGTCCCTGTGTCTATTCTGCTGTCTATTTTTTTGTTTGTAACAAGTAGTATGACACTAATTAACTGCACTAGAATAGGTGCCCCAAATGTGTGAGAAGGCTTTAAAGCTTGTTTGGAATATACAACCATTTCATTTTATTTTAGAACAAACGTTCACTATATTCATGTATCCCAGAAGACTATAAAAACCCATGGCGTAAGTTGCCTTGTTAGCGCAGTAGGTAGCGCGTCAGTCTCATAATCTGAAGGTCGTGAGTTCGATCCTCACACAGGGCATGTATGTTTTGTAAGGAATAGAGAAATCCAGCATGTGTTCACTCCAATCAAACAGTTTCCTTGAGCAACAATCCCTTCAGGACAGGACCATATATTGGCAAAATTTCATGAAATCATATCTAGACAAGTTAGAGGATGGGACACTTTGTGTGAAGAATATTCCTTGTTACTCCAGTATGAATTTTTGCCACTCTGCAACCCATTCTAATTGGGATGAAAGAGAAGCTCAGCATCAAAATGTGTCTTGGGGATCGCCTTTCGATAATTTCAGCCTCCACCTCCTCCTTTGGAATATACACCCATTTCATTTTATTTTAGAACAAACGTTCACTATATGCATGTATCCCAGAAGACTATAAAAACCCATGGTGCAAGTTGCCTTGTTAGCGCAGTAGGTAGCGCGTCAGTCTCATAATCTGAAGGTCGTGAGTTCGATCCTCACACAGGGCATGTATATTTTGTAAGAAATAGAGAAACCCAGCATGTGTTCACACCAATCAAACAGTTTCCTTGAGCAACAATCCCTTCAGGACAGGACCATATATTGGCAAAATTTCATGAAATCATATCTAGACAAGTTAGAGGATGGGACACTTTGTGTGGAGAATATTCCTTGTTACTCCAGTATGATTTTTTGCCACTCTGCAACCCATTCTAATTGGGATGAAAGAGAAGCTCAGCATCAAAATGTGTCTTGGGGATCGCCTTTGGATAATTTCAGCCTCCTGATTTCTAAGTCCCTGTGTCTATTCTGCTGTCTATTTTTTTTGTTTGTAACAAGTAGTATGACACTAATTAACTGCACTAGAATAGGTGCCCCAAATGTGTGAGAAGGCTATAAAGCTTGTTTGGAATATACACCCATTTCATTTTATTTTAGAACAAACGTTCACTATATTCATGTATCCCAGAAGACTATAAAACCCTATGGCATAAGTTGCCTTGTTAGCGCAGTAGGTAGCGCGTCTGTCTCATAATCTGAAGATCTGAGTTCGATCCTCACACAGGACATGTATATTTTGTAAGGAATAGAGAAATCCAGCATGTGTTCACACCAATCAAACAGTTTCCTTGAGCAACAATCCCTTCAGGACAGGACCATATATTGGCAAAATTTCATGAAATCATATCTAGACAAGTTAGAGGATGGGACACTTTGTGTGAAGAATATTCCTTGTTACTCCTGTATGAATTTTTGCCACTCTGCAACCAATTCTAATTGGGATGAAAGAGAAGCTCAGCATCAAAATGTGTCTTGGGGATCGCCTTTCGATAATTTCAGCCTCCACCTCCTCCTTTGGAATATACACCCACTTCATTTTATTTTAGAACAAACGTTCACTATATGCATGTATCCCAGAAGACTATAAAAACCCATGGCGCAAGTCGCCTTGTTAGCGCAGTAGGTAGCGCGTCAGTCTCATAATCTGAAGGTCGTGAGTTCGATCCTCACACAGGGCATGTATATTTTGTAAGAAATAGAGAAATCCAGCATGTGTTCACACCAATAAAACAGTTTCCTTGAGCAACAATCCCTTCAGGACAGGACCAAACATTGGCAAAATTCCATGAAATCATATCTAGACAAGTTAGAGGATGGGACACTTTGTTTGAAGAATATTCCTTGTTTCGCAAGTATGAATTTTTGCCACTCTGCAACCCATTCTAATTGGGATGAAAGAGAAGCTCAGCATCAAAATGTGTCTTGGGGATCGCCTTTGGATAATTTCAGCCTCCTGATTTCTAAGTCCCTGTGTCTATTCTGCTGTCTATTTTTTTTGTTTGTAACAAGTAGTATGACACAAATTAACTGCACTAGAATAGGTGCCCCAAATGTGTGAGAAGGCTATAAAGCTTGTTTGGAATATACACCCATTTTATTTTAGAACAAACGTTCACTATATTCATGTATCCCAGAAGACTATAAAAACCCATGGCGTAAGTTGCCTTGTTAGCGCAGTAGGTAGCGCGTCAGTCTCATAATCTGAAGGTCGTGAGTTCGATCCTCACACAGGGCATGTATATTTTGTAAGGAATAGAGAAATCCAGCATGTGTTCACACCAATCAAACAGTTTCCTTGAGCAACAATCCCTTCAGGACAGGACCATATATTGGCAAAATTTCATGAAATCATATCTAGACAAGTTAGAGGATGAGACACTTTGTTTGAAGAATATTCCTTGTTTCGCAAGTATGAATTTTTGCCACTCTGCAACCCATTCTAATTGGGATGAAAGAGAAGCTCAGCATCAAAATGGGTCTTGGGGATCGCCTTTCGATAGTTTCAGCCTCAACCTCCTCCCTTGGAATATACACCCATTTCATTTTATTTTAGAACAAACGTTAACTATATGCATGTATCCCAGAAGACTATAAAAACCCATGGCGCAAGTTGCCTTGTTAGCGCAGTAGGTAGCGCGTCAGTCTCATAATCTGAAGGTCGTGAGTTCAATCCTCACACAGGGCATGTATATTTTGTAAGAAATAGAGAAATCCAGCATGTGTTCACACCAATCAAACAGTTTCCTTGAGCAACAATCCCTTCAGGACAGGACCATACATTGGCAAAATTCCATGAAATCATATCTAGACAAGTTAGAGGATGGGACACTTTGTTTGAAGAATATTCCTTGTTTCGCAAGTATGAATTTTTGCCACTCTGCAACCCATTCTAATTGGGATGAAAGAGAAGCTCAGCATCAAAATGTGTCTTGGGGATCGCCTTTGGATAATTTCAGCCTCCTGATTTCTAAGTCCCTGTGTCTATTCTGCTGTCTATTTTTTTGTTTGTAACAAGTAGTATGACAGTAATTAACTGCACTAGAATAGGTGCCCAAAATGTGTGAGAAGGCTATAAAGCTTGTTTGGAATATACACCCATTTCATTTTATTTGAGAACAAACGTTCACTATATTCATGTATCCCAGAAGACTATAAAAACCCATGGCGTAAGTTGCCTTGTTAGCGCAGTAGGTAGCGCGTCAGTCTCATAATCTGAAGGTCGTGAGTTCGATCCTCACACAGGGCATGTATATTTTGTAAGAAATAGAGAAATCCAGCATGTGTTCACACCAATCAAACAGTTTCCTTGAGCAACAATCCCTTCAGGACAGGACCATACATTGGCAAAATTCCATGAAATCATATCTAGACAAGTTAGAGGATGGGACACTTTGTGTGAAGAATATTCCTTGTTACTCCAGTATGAATTTTTGCCACTCTGCAACCCATTCTAATTGGGATGAAAGAGAAGCTCAGAATCAAAATGGGTCTTGGGGATCGCCTTTCGATAATTTCAGCCTCCACCTCCTCCTTTGGAATATACACCCATTTCATTTTATTTTAGAACAAACGTTCACTATATGCATGTATCCCAGAAGACTATAGAAACCCATGGCGCAAGTTGCCTTGTTAGCGCAGTAGGTAGCGCGTCAGTCTCATAATCTGAAGGTCGTGAGTTCGATCCTCACACAGGGCATGTATATTTTGTAAGAAATAGAGAAATCCAGCATGTGTTCACACCAATCAAACAGTTTCCTTGAGCAACAATCCCTTCAGGACAGGACCATACATTGGCAAAATTCCATGAAATCATATCTAGACAAGTTAGAGGATGGGACACTTTGTTTGAAGAATATTCCTTGTTTCGCAAGTATGAATTTTTGCCACTCTGCAACCCATTCTAATTGGGATGAAAGAGAAGCTCAGCATCAAAATGTGTCTTGGGGATCGTCTTTGGATAATTTCAGCCTCCTGATTTCTAAGTCCCTGTGTCTATTCTGCTGTCTATTTTTTTTGTTTGTAACAAGTAGTATGACACTAATTAACTGCACTAGAATAGGTGCCCCAAATGTGTGAGAAGGCTATAAAGCTTGTTTGGAATATACACCCATTTCATTTTATTTTAGAACAAACATTCACTATATTCATGTATCCCAGAAGACTATAAAAACCCATGGCGTAAGTTGCCTTGTTAGCGCAGTAGGTAGCGCGTCAGTCTCATAATCTTAAGGTCGTGAGTTCGATCCTCACACAGGGCATGTATATTTTGTAAGGAATAGAGAAATCCAGCATGTGTTCACACCAATCAAACAGTTTCCTTGAGCATCAATCCCTTCAGGACAGGACCATATATTGGCAAAATTTCATGAAATCATATCTAGACAAGTTAGAGGATGGGACACTTTGTGTGAAGAATATTCCTTGTTACTCCAGTATGAATTTTTGCCACTCTGCAACCCATTCTAATTGGGATGAAAGAGAAGCTCAGCATCAAAATGTGTCATGGGGATCGCCTTTCGATAATTTCAGCCTCCACCTCCTCCTTTGGAATATACACCCATTTCATTTTATTTTAGAACAAACGTTCACTATATTCATGTATCCCAGAAGACTATAAAAACCCATGGCGTAAGTTGCCTTGTTAGCGCAGTAGGTAGCGCGTCAGTCTCATAATCTGAAGGTCGTGAGTTCGATCCTCACACAGGGCATGTATATTTTGTAAGGAATAGAGAAATCCAGCATGTGTTCACACCAATCAAACAGTTTCATTGCGCAACAATCCCTTCAGGACAGGACCATATATTGGCAAAATTTCATGAAATCATATCTAGACAAGTTAGAGGATGGGACACTTTGTGTGAAGAATATTCCTTGTTACTCCAGTATGAATTTTTGCCACTCTGCAACCCATTCTAATTGGGATGAAAGAGAAGCTCAGCATCAAAATGTGTCTTGGGGATCGCCTTTCGATAATTTCAGCCTCCTCCTTTGGAATATACACCCATTTCATTTTATTTTAGAACAAACGTTCACTATATGCATGTATCCCAGAAGACTATAAAAACCCATGGCGCAAGTTGCCTTGTTAGCGCAGTAGGTAGCGCGTCAGTCTCATAATCTGAAGTTTGTGAGTTCGATCCTCACACAGGGTATGTATATTTTGTAAGAAATAGGGAAATCCAGCATGTGTTCACACCAATCAAACAGTTTCCTTGAGCAACAATCCCTTCAAGACAGGACCATACATTGGCAAAATTCCATGAAATCATATCTAGACAAGTTAGAGGATGGGACACTTTGTTTGAAGAATATTCCTTGTTTCGCAAGTATGAATTTTTGCCACTCTGCAACCCATTCTAATTGGGATGAAAGAGAAGCTCAGCATCAAAATGTGTCTTGGGGATCGCCTTTGGATAATTTCAGCCTCCTGATTTCTAAGTCCCGGTGTCTATTCTGCTGTCTATTGTTTTTGTTTGTAACAAGTAGTATGACACTAATTAACTGCACTAGAATAGGTGCCCCAAATGTGTGAGAAGGCTATAAAGCTTGTTTGGAATATACACCCATTTCATTTTATTTTAGAACAAACGTTCACTATATTCATGTATCCCAGAAGACTATAAAAACCCATGGCGTAAGTTGCCTTGTTAGCGCAGTAGGTAGCGCGTCAGTCTCATAATCTGAAGGTCGTCAGTTCGATCCTCACACAGGGCATGTATATTTTGTAAGAAATAGAGAAATCCAGCATGTGTTCACACCAATCAAACAGTTTCCTTGAGCAACAATCCCTTCAGGACAGGACCATATATTGGCAAAATTCCATGAAATCATATCTAGACAAGTTAGAGGATGGGGCACTTTGTTTGAAGAATATTCTTTGTTTCCCAAGTATGAATTTTTGCCACTCTGCAACCCATTCTAATTGGGATGAAAGAGAAGCTCAGCATCAAAATGTGTGTTGGGGATCGCCTTTCGATAATTTCAGCCTCCTCCTTTGGAATATACACCCATTTCATTTTATTTTAGAACAAACGTTCACTATATGCATGTATCCCAGAAGACTATAAAAACCCATGGCGCAAGTTGCCTTGTTAGCGCAGTAGGTAGCGCGTCAGTCTCATAATCTGAAGTTTGTGAGTTCGATCCTCACACAGGGTATGTATATTTTGTAAGGAATAGAGAAATCCAGCATGTGTTCACACCAATCAAACAGTTTCCTTGAGCAACAATCCCTTCAAGACAGGACCATACATTGGCAAAATTCCATGAAATCATATCTAGACAAGTTAGAGGATGGGACACTTTGTTTGAAGAATATTCCTTGTTTCGCAAGTATGAATTTTTGCCACTCTGCAACCCATTCTAATTGGGATGAAAGAGAAGCTCAGCATCAAAATGTGTCTTGGGGATCGCCTTTGGATAATTTCAGCCTCCTGATTTCTAAGTCCCTGTGTCTATTCTGCTGTCTATTTTTTTTGTTTGTAACAAGTAGTATGACACTAATTAACTGCACTAGAATAGGTGCCCCAAATGTGTGAGAAGGCTATAAAGCTTGTTTGGAATATACACCCATTTCATTTTATTTTAGAACAAACGTTCACTATATTCATGTATCCCAGAAGACTATAAAAACCCATGGCGTAAGTTGCCTTGTTAGCGCAGTAGGTAGCGCGTCAGTCTCATAATCTGAAGGTCGTCAGTTCGATCCTCACACAGGGCATGTATATTTTGTAAGAAATAGAGAAATCCAGCATGTGTTCACACCAATCAAACAGTTTCCTTGAGCAACAATCCCTTCAGGACAGGACCATGCATTGGCAAAATTCCATGAAATCATATCTAGACAAGTTAGAGGATGGGACACTTTGTTTGAAGAATATTCCTTGTTTCGCAAGTATGAATTTTTGCCACTCTGCAACCCATTCTAATTGGGATGAAAGAGAAGCTCAGCATCAAAATGGGTCTTGGGGATCGCCTTTCGATAATTTCAGCCTCCACCTCCTCCTTTGGAATATACACCCATTTCATTTTATTTTAGAACAAACGTTCACTATATGCATGTATTACAGAAGACTATAAAAACCCATGGCGCAAGTTGCCTTGTTAGCGCAGTAGGTAGCGCGTCAGTCTCATAATCTGAAGGTCGTCAGTTCAATCCTCACACAGGGAATGTATATTTTGTAAGAAATAGAGAAATCCAGCATGTGTTCACACCAATAAAACAGTTTCCTTGAGCAACAATCCCTTCAGGACAGGACCATACATTGGCAAAATTCCATAAAATCATATCTAGACAAGTTAGAGGATGGGACACTTTGTTTGAAGAATATTCCTTGTTTCGCAAGTATGAATTTTTGCCACTCTGCAACCCATTCTAATTGGGATGAAAGAGAAGCTCAGCATCAAAATGTGTCTTGGGGATCGCCTTTGGATAATTTCAGCCTCCTGATTTCTAAGTCCCTGTGTCTATTCTGCTGTCTATTTTTTTTGTTTGTAACAAGTAGTATGACACTAATTAACTGCACTAGAATAGGTGCCCCAAATGTGTGAGAAGGCTATAAAGCTTGTTTGGAATATACACCCATTTCATTTTATTTTAGAACAAACGTTCACTATATTCATGTATCCCAGAAGACTATAAAAACCCATGGCGTAAGTTGCCTTGTTAGCGCAGTAGGTAGCGCGTCAGTCTCATAATCTGAAGGTCGTCAGTTCGATCCTCACACAGGGCATATATATTTTGTAAGAAATAGAGAAATCCAGCATGTGTTCACACCAATCAAACAGTTTCCTTGAGCAACAATCCCTTCAGGACAGGACCATATATTGGCAAAATTCCATGAAATCATATCTAGACAAGTTAGAGGATGGGGCACTTTGTTTGAAGAATATTCCTTGTTTCGCAAGTATGAATTTTTGCCACTCTGCAACCCATTCTAATTGGGATGAAAGAGAAGCTCAGCATCAAAATGTGTCTTGGGGATCGCCTTTGGATAATTTCAGCCTCCTGATTTCTAAGTCCCTGTGTCTATTCTGCTGTCTATTTTTTTTGTTTGTAACAAGTAGTATGACACTAATTAACTGCACTAGAATAGGTGCCCCAAATGTGTGAGAAGGCTATAAAGCTTGTTTGGAATATACACCCATTTCATTTTATTTTAGAACAAACGTTCACTATATGCATGTATCCCAGAAGACTATAAAAACCCATGGCGCAAGTTGCCTTGTTAGCGCAGTAGGTAGCGCGTCAGTCTCATAATCTGAAGGTCGTGAGTTCAATCCTCACACAGGGCATATATATTTTGTAAGAAATAGAGAAATCCAGCATGTGTTCACACCAATCAAACAGTTTCCTTGAGCAACAATCCCTTCAGGACAGGACCATACATTGGCAAAATTCCATGAAATCATATCTAGACAAGTTAGAGGATGGGACACTTTGTTTGAAGAATATTCCTTGTTTCGCAAGTATGAATTTTTGCCACTCTGCAACCCATTCTAATTGGGATGAAAGAGAAGCTCAGCATCAAAATGTGTCTTGGGGATCGCCTTTGGATAATTTCAGCCTCCTGATTTCTAAGTCCCTGTGTCTATTCTGCTGTCTATTTTTTTTGTTTGTAACAAGTAGTATGACACTAATTAACTGCACTAGAATAGGTGCCCCAAATGTGTGAGAAGGCTATAAAGCTTGTTTGGAATATACACCCATTTCATTTTATTTTAGAACAAACGTTCACTATATTCATGTATCCCAGAAGACTATAAAAACCCATGGCGTAAGTTACCTTGTTAGCGCAGTAGGTAGCGCGTCAGTCTCATAATCTGAAGGTCGTCAGTTCGATCCTCACACAGGGCATGTATATTTTGTAAGAAATAGAGAAATCCAGCATGTGTTCACACCAATCAAACAGTTTCCTTGAGCAACAATCCCTTCAGGACAGGACCATGCATTGGCAAAATTCCATGAAATCATATCTAGACAAGTTAGAGGATGGGACACTTTGTTTGAAGAATATTCCTTGTTTCGCAAGTATGAATTTTTGCCACTCTGCAACCCATTCTAATTGGGATGAAAGAGAAGCTCAGCATCAAAATGGGTCTTGGGGATCGCCTTTCGATAATTTCAGCCTCCACCTCCTCCTTTGGAATATACACCCATTTCATTTTATTTTAGAACAAACGTTCACTATATGCATGTATTACAGAAGACTATAAAAACCCATGGCGCAAGTTGCCTTGTTAGCGCAGTAGGTAGCGCGTCAGTCTCATAATCTGAAGGTCGTCAGTTCAATCCTCACACAGGGAATGTATATTTTGTAAGAAATAGAGAAATCCAGCATGTGTTCACACCAATAAAACAGTTTCCTTGAGCAACAATCCCTTCAGGACAGGACCATACATTGGCAAAATTCCATAAAATCATATCTAGACAAGTTAGAGGATGGGACACTTTGTTTGAAGAATATTCCTTGTTTCGCAAGTATGAATTTTTGCCACTCTGCAACCCATTCTAATTGGGATGAAAGAGAAGCTCAGCATCAAAATGTGTCTTGGGGATCGCCTTTGGATAATTTCAGCCTCCTGATTTCTAAGTCCCTGTGTCTATTCTGCTGTCTATTTTTTTTGTTTGTAACAAGTAGTATGACACTAATTAACTGCACTAGAATAGGTGCCCCAAATGTGTGAGAAGGCTATAAAGCTTGTTTGGAATATACACCCATTTCATTTTATTTTAGAACAAACGTTCACTATATTCATGTATCCCAGAAGACTATAAAAACCCATGGCGTAAGTTGCCTTGTTAGCGCAGTAGGTAGCGCGTCAGTCTCATAATCTGAAGGTCGTCAGTTCGATCCTCACACAGGGCATATATATTTTGTAAGAAATAGAGAAATCCAGCATGTGTTCACACCAATCAAACAGTTTCCTTGAGCAACAATCCCTTCAGGACAGGACCATATATTGGCAAAATTCCATGAAATCATATCTAGACAAGTTAGAGGATGGGGCACTTTGTTTGAAGAATATTCCTTGTTTCGCAAGTATGAATTTTTGCCACTCTGTAACCCATTCTAATTGGGATGAAAGAGAAGCTCAGCATCAAAATGTGTTTTGGGGATCGCCTTTGGATAATTTCAGCCTCCTGATTTCTAAGTCCCTGTGTCTATTCTGCTGTCTATTTTTTTTGTTTGTAACAAGTAGTATGACAGTAATTAACTGCACTAGAATAGGTGCCCCAAATGTGTGAGAAGGCTATAAAGCTTGTTTGGAATATACACCCATTTCATTTTATTTTAGAACAAACGTTCACTATATTCATGTATCCCAGAAGACTATAAAAACCCATGGCGCAAGTTGCCTTGTTAGCGCAGTAGGTAGCGCGTCAGTCTCATAATCTAAAGGTCGTCAGTTCAATCCTCACACAGGGAATGTATATTTTGTAAGAAATAGAGAAATCCAGCATGTGTTCACACCAATAAAACAGTTTCCTTGAGCAACAATCCCTTCAGGACAGGACCATACATTGGCAAAATTCCATAAAATCATATCTAGACAAGTTAGAGGATGGGACACTTTGTGTGAAGAATATTCCTTGTTTCGCAAGTATGAATTTTTGCCACTCTGCAACCCATTCTAATTGGGATGAAAGAGAAGCTCAGCATCAAAATGTGTCTTGGGGATCGCCTTTGGATAATTTCAGCCTCCTGATTTCTAAGTCCCTGTGTCTATTCTGCTGTCTATTTTTTTTGTTTGTAACAAGTAGTATGACACTAATTAACTGCACTAGAATAGGTGCCCCAAATGTGTGAGAAGGCTATAAAGCTTGTTTGGAATATACACCCATTTCATTTTATTTTAGAACAAACGTTCACTATATGCATGTATCCCAGAAGACTATAAAAACCCATGGCGCAAGTTGCCTTGTTAGCGCAGTAGGTAGCGCGTCAGTCTCATAATCTGAAGGTTGTGAGTTCAATCCTCACACAGGGCATGTATATTTTGTAAGAAATAGAGAAATCCAGCATGTGTTCACACCAATCAAACAGTTTCCTTGAGCAACAATCCCTTCAGGACAGGACCATACATTGGCAAAATTCCATGAAATCATATCTAGACAAGTTAGAGGATGGGACACTTTGTTTGAAGAATATTCCTTGTTACTCCAGTATGAATTTTTGCCACTCTGCAACCCATTCTAATTGGGATGAAAGAGAAGCTCAGCATCAAAATATGTCTTGGGGATCGCCTTTGGATAATTTCAGCCTCCTGATTTCTAAGTCCCTGTGTCTATTCTGCTGTCTATTTTTTTTGTTTGTAACAAGTAGTATGACACTAATTAACTGCACTAGAATAGGTGCCCCAAATGTGTGAGAAGGCTATAAAGCTTGTTTGGAATATACACCCATTTCATTTTATTTTAGAACAAACGTTCACTATATTCATGTATCCCAGAAGACTATAAAAACCCATGGCGTAAGTTGCCTTGTTAGCGCAGTAGGTAGCGCGTCAGTCTCATAATCTGAAGGTCGTGAGTTCGATCCTCACACAGGGCATATATATTTTGTAAGGAATAGAGAAATCCAGCATGTGTTCACACCGATCAAACAGTTTCCTTGAGCAACAATCCCTTCAGGACAGGACCATATATTGGCAAAATTCCATGAAATCATATCTAGACAAGTTAGAGGATGGGACACTTTGTTTGAAGAATATTCCTTGTTTCGCAAGTATGAATTTTTGCCACTCTGCAACCCATTCTAATTGGGATGAAAGAGAAGCTCAGCATCAAAATGTGTCTTGGGTATCGCCTTTGGATAATTTCAGCCTCCTGATTTCTAAGTCCCTGTGTCTATTCTGCTGTCTATTTTTTTTGTTTGTAACAAGTAGTATGACACTAATTAACTGCACTAGAATAGGTGCCCCAAATGTGTGAGAAGGCTATAAAGCTTGTTTGGAATATACACCCATTTCATTTTATTTTAGAACAAACGTTCACTATATTCATGTATCCCAGAAGACTATAAAAACCCATGGCGTAAGTTACCTTGTTAGCGCAGTAGGTAGCGCGTCAGTCTCATAATCTGAAGGTCGTCAGTTCGATCCTCACACAGGGCATGTATATTTTGTAAGAAATAGAGAAATCCAGCATGTGTTCACACCAATCAAACAGTTTCCTTGAGCAACAATCCCTTCAGGACAGGACCATGCATTGGCAAAATTCCATGAAATCATATCTAGACAAGTTAGAGGATGGGACACTTTGTTTGAAGAATATTCCTTGTTTCGCAAGTATGAATTTTTGCCACTCTGCAACCCATTCTAATTGGGATGAAAGAGAAGCTCAGCATCAAAATGGGTCTTGGGGATCGCCTTTCGATAATTTCAGCCTCCACCTCCTCCTTTGGAATATACACCCATTTCATTTTATTTTAGAACAAACGTTCACTATATGCATGTATTACAGAAGACTATAAAAACCCATGGCGCAAGTTGCCTTGTTAGCGCAGTAGGTAGCGCGTCAGTCTCATAATCTGAAGGTCGTCAGTTCAATCCTCACACAGGGAATGTATATTTTGTAAGAAATAGAGAAATCCAGCATGTGTTCACACCAATAAAACAGTTTCCTTGAGCAACAATCCCTTCAGGACAGGACCATACATTGGCAAAATTCCATAAAATCATATCTAGACAAGTTAGAGGATGGGACACTTTGTTTGAAGAATATTCCTTGTTTCGCAAGTATGAATTTTTGCCACTCTGCAACCCATTCTAATTGGGATGAAAGAGAAGCTCAGCATCAAAATGTGTCTTGGGGATCGCCTTTGGATAATTTCAGCCTCCTGATTTCTAAGTCCCTGTGTCTATTCTGCTGTCTATTTTTTTTGTTTGTAACAAGTAGTATGACACTAATTAACTGCACTAGAATAGGTGCCCCAAATGTGTGAGAAGGCTATAAAGCTTGTTTGGAATATACACCCATTTCATTTTATTTTAGAACAAACGTTCACTATATTCATGTATCCCAGAAGACTATAAAAACCCATGGCGTAAGTTGCCTTGTTAGCGCAGTAGGTAGCGCGTCAGTCTCATAATCTGAAGGTCGTCAGTTCGATCCTCACACAGGGCATATATATTTTGTAAGAAATAGAGAAATCCAGCATGTGTTCACACCAATCAAACAGTTTCCTTGAGCAACAATCCCTTCAGGACAGGACCATATATTGGCAAAATTCCATGAAATCATATCTAGACAAGTTAGAGGATGGGGCACTTTGTTTGAAGAATATTCCTTGTTTCGCAAGTATGAATTTTTGCCACTCTGTAACCCATTCTAATTGGGATGAAAGAGAAGCTCAGCATCAAAATGTGTTTTGGGGATCGCCTTTGGATAATTTCAGCCTCCTGATTTCTAAGTCCCTGTGTCTATTCTGCTGTCTATTTTTTTTGTTTGTAACAAGTAGTATGACACTAATTAACTGCACTAGAATAGGTGCCCCAAATGTGTGAGAAGGCTATAAAGCTTGTTTGGAATATACACCCATTTCATTTTATTTTAGAACAAACGTTCACTATATTCATGTATCCCAGAAGACTATAAAAACCCATGGCGCAAGTTGCCTTGTTAGCGCAGTAGGTAGCGCGTCAGTCTCATAATCTAAAGGTCGTCAGTTCAATCCTCACACAGGGAATGTATATTTTGTAAGAAATAGAGAAATCCAGCATGTGTTCACACCAATAAAACAGTTTCCTTGAGCAACAATCCCTTCAGGACAGGACCATACATTGGCAAAATTCCATAAAATCATATCTAGACAAGTTAGAGGATGGGACACTTTGTGTGAAGAATATTCCTTGTTTCGCAAGTATGAATTTTTGCCACTCTGCAACCCATTCTAATTGGGATGAAAGAGAAGCTCAGCATCAAAATGTGTCTTGGGGATCGCCTTTGGATAATTTCAGCCTCCTGATTTCTAAGTCCCTGTGTCTATTCTGCTGTCTATTTTTTTTGTTTGTAACAAGTAGTATGACACTAATTAACTGCACTAGAATAGGTGCCCCAAATGTGTGAGAAGGCTATAAAGCTTGTTTGGAATATACACCCATTTCATTTTATTTTAGAACAAACGTTCACTATATGCATGTATCCCAGAAGACTATAAAAACCCATGGCGCAAGTTGCCTTGTTAGCGCAGTAGGTAGCGCGTCAGTCTCATAATCTGAAGGTTGTGAGTTCAATCCTCACACAGGGCATGTATATTTTGTAAGAAATAGAGAAATCCAGCATGTGTTCACACCAATCAAACAGTTTCCTTGAGCAACAATCCCTTCAGGACAGGACCATACATTGGCAAAATTCCATGAAATCATATCTAGACAAGTTAGAGGATGGGACACTTTGTTTGAAGAATATTCCTTGTTACTCCAGTATGAATTTTTGCCACTCTGCAACCCATTCTAATTGGGATGAAAGAGAAGCTCAGCATCAAAATATGTCTTGGGGATCGCCTTTGGATAATTTCAGCCTCCTGATTTCTAAGTCCCTGTGTCTATTCTGCTGTCTATTTTTTTTGTTTGTAACAAGTAGTATGACACTAATTAACTGCACTAGAATAGGTGCCCCAAATGTGTGAGAAGGCTATAAAGCTTGTTTGGAATATACACCCATTTCATTTTATTTTAGAACAAACGTTCACTATATTCATGTATCCCAGAAGACTATAAAAACCCATGGCGTAAGTTGCCTTGTTAGCGCAGTAGGTAGCGCGTCAGTCTCATAATCTGAAGGTCGTGAGTTCGATCCTCACACAGGGCATATATATTTTGTAAGGAATAGAGAAATCCAGCATGTGTTCACACCGATCAAACAGTTTCCTTGAGCAACAATCCCTTCAGGACAGGACCATATATTGGCAAAATTTCATGAAATCATATCTAGACAAGTTAGAGGATGGGACACTTTGTGTGAAGAATATTCATTGTTACTCCAGTATGAATTTTTGCCACTCTGCAACCCATTCTAATTGGGATGAAAGAGAAGCTCAGCATCAAAATGTGTCTTGGGGATCGCCTTTCGATAATTTCAGCCTCCACCTCCTCCTTTGGAATATAGACCCATTTCATTTTATTTTAGAACAAACGTTCACTATATGCATGTATCCCAGAAGACTATAAAAACCCATGGTGCAAGTTGCCTTGTTAGCGCAGTAGGTAGCGCGTCAGTCTCATAATCTGAAGGTCGTGAGTTCGATCCTCACACAGGGCATGTATATTTTGTAAGAAATAGAGAAATCCCGCATGTGTTCACACCAATCAAACAGTTTCCTTGAGCAACAATCCCTTCAGGACAGGACCATACATTGGCAAAATTCCATGAAATCATATCTAGACAAGTTAGAGGATGGGACACTTTGTTTGAAGAATATTCCTTGTTTCGCAAGTATGAATTTTTGCCACTCTGCAACCCATTCTAATTGGGATGAAAGAGAAGCTCAGCATCAAAATGTGTCTTGGGGATCGCCTTTGGATAATTTCAGCCTCCTGATTTCTAAGTCCCTGTGTCTATTCTGCTGTCTATTTTTTTTTGTTTGTAACAAGTAGTATGACACTAATTAACTGCACTAGAATAGGTGCCCCAAATGTGTGAGAAGGCTATAAAGCTTGTTTGGAATATACACCCATTTCATTTTATTTTAGAACAAACGTTCACTATATTCATGTATCCCAGAAGACTATAAAAACCCATGGCGCAAGTTGCCTTGTTAGCGCAGTAGGTAGCGCGTCAGTCTCATAATCTGAAGGTCATCAGTTCAATCCTCACACAGGGAATGTATATTTTGTAAGAAATAGAGAAATCCAGCATGTGTTCACACCAATAAAACAGTTTCCTTGAGCAACAATCCCTTCAGGACAGGACCATACATTGGCAAAATTCCATAAAATCATATCTAGACAAGTTAGAGGATGGGACACTTTGTGTGAAGAATATTCCTTGTTTCGTAAGTATGAATTTTTGCCACTCTGCAACCCATTCTAATTGGGATGAAAGAGAAGCTCAGCATCAAAATGTGTCTTGGGGATCGCCTTTGGATAATTTCAGCCTCCTGATTTCTAAGTCCCTGTGTCTATTCTGCTGTCTATTTTTTTTGTTTGTAACAAGTAGTATGACACTAATTAACTGCACTAGAATAGGTGCCCCAAATGTGTGAGAAGGCTATAAAGCTTGTTTGGAATATACACCCATTTCATTTTATTTTAGAACAAACGTTCACTATATGCATGTATCCCAGAAGACTATAAAAACCCATGGCGCAAGTTGCCTTGTTAGCGCAGTAGGTAGCGCGTCAGTCTCATAATCTGAAGGTCGTGAGTTCAATCCTCACACAGGGCATGTATATTTTGTAAGAAATAGAGAAATCCAGCATGTGTTCACACCAATCAAACAGTTTCCTTGAGCAACAATCCCTTCAGGACAGGACCATACATTGGCAAAATTCCATGAAATCATATCTAGACAAGTTAGAGGATGGGACACTTTGTTTGAAGAATATTCCTTGTTACTCCAGTATGAATTTTTGCCACTCTGCAACCCATTCTAATTGGGATGAAAGAGAAGCTCAGCATCAAAATGTGTCTTGGGGATCGCCTTTGGATAATTTCAGCCTCCTGATTTCTAAGTCCCTGTGTCTATTCTGCTGTCTATTTTTTTTGTTTGTAACAAGTAGTATGACACTAATTAACTGCACTAGAATAGGTGCCCCAAATGTGTGAGAAGGCTATAAAGCTTGTTTGGAATATACACCCATTTCATTTTATTTTAGAACAAACGTTCACTATATTCATGTATCCCAGAAGACTATAAAAACCCATGGCGTAAGTTGCCTTGTTAGCGCAGTAGGTAGCGCGTCAGTCTCATAATCTGAAGGTCGTGAGTTCGATCCTCACACAGGGCATATATATTTTGTAAGGAATAGAGAAATCCAGCATGTGTTCACACCGATCAAACAGTTTCCTTGAGCAACAATCCCTTCAGGACAGGACCATATATTGGCAAAATTTCATGAAATCATATCTAGACAAGTTAGAGGATGGGACACTTTGTGTGAAGAATATTCCTTGTTACTCCAGTATGAATTTTTGCCACTCTGCAACCCATTCTAATTGAGATGAAAGAGAAGCTCAGCATCAAAATGTGTCTTGGGGATCGCCTTTCGATAATTTCAGCCTCCACCTCCTCCTTTGGAATATAGACCCATTTCATTTTATTTTAGAACAAACGTTCACTATATGCATGTATCCCAGAAGACTATAAAAACCCATGGCGCAAGTTGCCTTGTTAGCGCAGTAGGTAGCGCGTCAGTCTCATAATCTGAAGGTCGTGAGTTTGATCCTCACACAGGGCATGTATATTTTGTAAGAAATAGAGAAATCCAGCATGTGTTCACACCAATCAAACAGTTTCCTTGAGCAACAATCCCTTCAGGACAGGACCATACATTGGCAAAATTCCATGAAATCATATCTAGACAAATTAGAGGATGGGACACTTTGTTTGAAGAATATTCCTTGTTTCGCAAGTATGAATTTTTGCCACTCTGCAACCCATTCTAATTGGGATGAAAGAGAAGCTCAGCATCAAAATGTGTCTTGGGGATCGCCTTTGGATAATTTCAGCCTCCTGATTTCTAAGTCCCTGTGTCTATTCTGCTGTCTATTGTTTTTGTTTGTAACAAGTAGTATGACACTAATTAACTGCACTAGAATAGGTGCCCCAAATGTGTGAGAAGGCTATAAAGCTTGTTTGGAATATACACCCATTTCATTTTATTTTAGAACAAACGTTCACTATATTCATGTATCCCAGAAGACTATAAAAACCCATGGCGTAAGTTGCCTTGTTAGCGCAGTAGGTAGCGCGTCAGTCTCATAATCTGAAGGTCGTCAGTTCGATCCTCACACAGGGCATGTATATTTTGTAAGAAATAGAGAAATCCAGCATGTGTTCACACCAATCAAACAGTTTCCTTGAGCAACAATCCCTTCAGGACAGGACCATATATTGGCAAAATTCCATGAAATCATATCTAGACAAGTTAGAGGATGGGGCACTTTGTTTGAAGAATATTCATTGTTTCGCAAGTATGAATTTTTGCCACTCTGCAACCCATTCTAATTGGGATGAAAGAGAAGCTCAGCATCAAAATGTGTCTTGGGGATCGCCTTTGGATAATTTCAGCCTCCTGATTTCTAAGTCCCTGTGTCTATTCTGCTGTCTATTTTTTTTGTTTGTAACAAGTAGTATGACACTAATTAACTGCACTAGAATAGGTGCCCCAAATGTGTGAGAAGGCTATAAAGCTTGTTTGGAATATACACCCATTTCATTTTATTTTAGAACAAACGTTCACTATATTCATGTATCCCAGAAGACTATAAAAACCCATGGCGCAAGTTGCCTTGTTAGCGCAGTAGGTAGCGCGTCAGTCTCATAATCTGAAGGTCGTGAGTTCGATCCTCACACAGGGCATGTATATTTTGTAAGAAATAGAGAAATCCAGCATGTGTTCACACCAATCAAACAGTTTCCTTGAGCAACAATCCCTTCAGGACAGGACCATGCATTGGCAAAATTCCATGAAATCATATCTAGACAAGTTAGAGGATGGGACACTTTGTTTGAAGAATATTCCTTGTTTCGCAAGTATGAATTTTTGCCACTCTGCAACCCATTCTAATTGGGATGAAAGAGAAGCTCAGCATCAAAATGGGTCTTGGGGATCGCCTTTCGATAATTTCAGCCTCCACCTCCTCCTTTGGAATATACACCCATTTCATTTTATTTTAGAACAAACGTTCACTATATGCATGTATCCCAGAAGACTATAAAAACCCATGGTGCAAGTTGCCTTGTTAGCGCAGTAGGTAGCGCGTCAGTCTCATAATCTGAAGGTCGTCAGTTCGATCCTCACACAGGGCATGTATATTTTGTAAGAAATAGAGAAATCCAGCATGTGTTCACACCAATCAAACAGTTTCCTTGAGCAACAATCCCTTCAGGACAGAACCATATATTGGCAAAATTCCATGAAATCATATCTAGACAAGTTAGAGGATGGGGCACTTTGTTTGAAGAATATTCCTTGTTTCGCAAGTATGAATTTTTGCCACTCTGCAACCCATTCTAATTGGGATGAAAGAGAAGCTCAGCATCAAAATGTGTCTTGGGGATCGCCTTTGGATAATTTCAGCCTCCTGATTTCTAAGTCCCTGTGTCTATTCTGCTGTCTATTTTTTTTGTTTGTAACAAGTAGTATGACACTAATTAACTGCACTAGAATATGTGCCCCAAATGTGTGAGAAGGCTATAAAGCTTGTTTGGAATATACACCCATTTCATTTTATTTTAGAACAAACGTTCACTATATTCATGTATCACAGAAGACTATAAGAACACATGGCGTAAGTTGCCTTGTTAGCGCAGTAGGTAGCGCGTCAGTCTTATAATCTGAAGGTCGTGAGTTCGATCCTCACACAGGGCATGTATATTTTGTATGGAATAGAGAAATCCAGCATGTGTTCACACCAATCAAACAGTTTCCTTGCGCAACAATCCCTTCAGGACAGGACCATATATTGGCAAAATTTCATGAAATCATATCTAGACAAGTTAGAGGATGGGACACTTTGTTTGAAGAATATTCCTTGTTTCGCAAGTATGAATTTTTGCCACTCTGCAACCCATTCTAATTGGGATGAAAGAGAAGCTCAGCATCAAAATGTGTCTTGGGGATCGCTTTTGGATAATTTCAGCCTCCTGATTTCTAAGTCCCTGTGTCTATTCTGCTGTCTATTTTTTTTGTTTGTAACAAGTAGTATGACACTAATTAACTGCACTAGAATAGGTGCCCCAAATGTGTGAGAAGGCTATAAAGCTTGTTTGGAATATACACCCATTTCATTTTATTTTAGAACAAACGTTCACTATATTCATGTATCCCAGAAGACTATAAAAACCCATGGCGCAAGTTGCCTTGTTAGCGCAGTAGGTAGGGCGTCAGTCTCATAATCTGAAGGTCGTGAGTTCGATCCTCACACAGGGCATGTATATTTTGTAAGAAATAGAGAAATCCAGCATGTGTTCACACCAATCAAACAGTTTCCTTGAGCAACAATCCCTTCAGGACAGGACCATGCATTGGCAAAATTCCATGAAATCATATCTAGACAAGTTAGAGGATGGGACACTTTGTTTGAAGAATATTCCTTGTTTCGCAAGTATGAATTTTTGCCACTCTGCAACCCATTCTAATTGGGATGAAAGAGAAGCTCAGCATCAAAATGGGTCTTGGGGATCGCCTTTCGATAATTTCAGCCTCCACCTCCTCCTTTGGAATATACACCCATTTCATTTTATTTTAGAACAAACGTTCACTATATGCATGTATCCCAGAAGACTATAAAAACCCATGGTGCAAGTTGCCTTGTTAGCGCAGTAGGTAGCGCGTCAGTCTCATAATCTGAAGGTCGTCAGTTCAATCCTCACACAGGGAATGTATATTTTGTAAGAAATATTGAAATCCAGCATGTGTTCACACCAATAAAACAGTTTCCTTGAGCAACAATCCCTTCAGGACAGGACCATACATTGGCAAAATTCCATGAAATCATATCTAGACAAGTTAGAGGATGGGACACTTTGTTTGAAGAATATTCCTTGTTTCGCAAGTATGAATTTTTGCCACTCTGCAACCTATTCTAATTGGGATGAAAGAGAAGCTCAGCATCAAAATGGGTCTTGGGGATCGCCTTTCGATAATTTCAGCCTCCACCTCCTCCTTTGGAATATACACCCATTTCATTTTATTTTAGAACAAACGTTCACTATATGCATGTATCCCAGAAGACTATAAAAACCCATGGTGCAAGTTGCCTTGTTAGCGCAGTAGGTAGCGCGTCAGTCTCATAATCTGAAGGTCGTCAGTTCAATCCTCACACAGGGAATGTATATTTTGTAAGAAATAGAGAAATCCAGCATGTGTTCACACCAATAAAACAGTTTCCTTGAGCAACAATCCCTTCAGGACAGGACCATACATTGGCAAAATTCCATGAAATCATATCTAGACAAGTTAGAGGATGGGACACTTTGTTTGAAGAATATTCCTTGTTTCGCAAGTATGAATTTTTGCCACTCTGCAACCCATTCTAATTGGGATGAAAGAGAAGCTCAGCATCAAAATGTGTCTTGGGGATCGCCTTTGGATAATTTCAGCCTCCTGATTTCTAAGTCCCTGTGTCTATTCTGCTGTCTATTTTTTTTGTTTGTAACAAGTAGTATGACACTAATTAATTGCACTAGAATAGGTGCCCCAAATGTGTGAGAAGGCTATAAAGCTTGTTTGGAATATACACCCATTTCATTTTATTTTAGAACAAACGTTCACTATATGCATGTATCCCAGAAGACTATAAAAACCCATGGCGCAAGTTGCCTTGTTAGCGCAGTAGGTAGCGCGTCAGTCTCATAATCTGAAGGTCGTCAGTTCAATCCTCACACAGGGAATGTATATTTTGTAAGAAATAGAGAAATCCAGCATGTGTTCACACCAATAAAACAGTTTCCTTGAGCAACAATCCCTTCAGGACAGGACCATACATTGGCAAAATTCCATGAAATCATATCTAGACAAGTTAGAGGATGGGACACTTTGTTTGAAGAATATTCCTTGTTTCGCAAGTATGAATTTTTGCCACTCTGCAACCCATTCTAATTGGGATGAAAGAGAAGCTCAGCATCAAAATGTGTCTTGGGGATCGCCTTTGGATAATTTCAGCCTCCTGATTTCTAAGTCCCTGTGTCTATTCTGCTGTCTATTTTTTTTGTTTGTAACAAGTAGTATGACACAAATTAACTGCACTAGAATAGGTGCCCCAAATGTGTGAGAAGGCTATAAAGCTTGTTTGGAATATACACCCATTTCATTTTATTTTAGAACAAACGTTCACTATATGCATGTATCCCAGAAGACTATAAAAACCCATGGCGCAAGTTGCCTTGTTAGCGCAGTAGGTAGCGCGTCAGTCTCATAATCTGAAGGTCGTCAGTTCGATCCTCACACAGGGCATGTATATTTTGTAAGAAATAGAGAAATCCAGCATGTGTTCACACCAATCAAACAGTTTCCTTGAGCAACAATCCCTTCAGGACAGAACCATATATTGGCAAAATTCCATGAAATCATATCTAGACAAGTTAGAGGATGGGGCACTTTGTTTGAAGAATATTCCTTGTTTCGCAAGTATGAATTTTTGCCACTCTGCAACCCATTCTAATTGGGATGAAAGAGAAGCTCAGCATCAAAATGTGTCTTGGGGATCGCCTTTGGATAATTTCAGCCTCCTGATTTCTAAGTCCCTGTGTCTATTCTGCTGTCTATTTTTTTTGTTTGTAACAAGTAGTATGACACTAATTAACTGCACTAGAATAGGTGCCCCAAATGTGTGAGAAGGCTATAAAGCTTGTTTGGAATATACACCCATTTCATTTTATTTTAGAACAAACGTTCACTATATTCATGTATCCCAGAAGACTATAAAAATCCATGTCGTAAGTTGCCTTGTTAGCGCAGTAGGTAGCGCGTCAGTCTCATAATCTGAAGGTCGCGAGTTCGATCCTCACACAGGGCATGTATATTTTGTATGGAATAGAGAAATCCAGCATGTGTTCACACCAATCAAACAGTTTCCTTGCGCAACAATCCCTTCAGGACAGGACCATATATTGGCAAAATTTCATGAAATCATATCTAGACAAGTTAGAGGATGGGACACTTTGTGTGAAGAATATTCATTGTTACTCCAGTAAGAATTTTTGCCACTCTGCAAACCATTCTAATTGGGATGAAAGAGAAGCTCAGCATCAAAATGTGTCTTGGGGATCGCCTTTCGATAATTTCAGCCTCCACCTCCTCCTTTGGAATATACACCCATTTCATTTTATTTTAGAACAAACGTTCACTATATGCATGTATCCCTGAAGACTATAAAAATATATGGCGCAAGTTGCCTTGTTAGCGCAGTAGGTAGCGCGTCAGTCTCATAATCTGAAGGTGGTGAGTTCGATCCTCACACAGGGCATGTATATTTTGTAAGAAATAGAGAAATCCAGCATGTGTTCACACCAATCAAACAGTTTCCTTGAGCAACAATCCCTTCAGGACAGGACCATACATTGGCAAAATTCCATGAAATCATATCTAGACAAGTTAGAGGATGGGACACTTTGTTTGAAGAATATTCCTTGTTTCGCAAGTATGAATTTTTGCCACTCTGCAACCCATTCTAATTGGGATGAAAGAGAAGCTCAGCATCAAAATGTGTCTTGGGGATCACCTTTGGATAATTTCAGCCTCCTGATTTCTAAGTCCCTGTGTCTATTCTGCTGTCTATTTTTTTGTTTGTAACAAGTAGTATGACACTAATTAACTGCACTAGAATAGGTGCCCCAAATGTGTGAGAAGGCTATAAAGCTTGTTTGGAATATACACCCATTTCATTTTATTTTAGCACAAACGTTCACTATATTCATGTATCCCAGAAGACTATAAAAACCCACGGCGTAAGTTGCCTTGTTAGCGCAGTAGGTAGCGCGTCAGTCTCATAATCTGAAGGTCGTGAGTTCGATCCTCACACAGGGCATGTATATTTTGTAAGGAATAGAGAAATCCAGCATGTGTTCACACCAATCAAACAGTTTCCTTGAGCAACAATCCCTTCAGGACAGGACCATATATTGGCAAAATTTCATGAAATCATATCTAGACAAGTTAGAGGATGGGACACTTTGTTTGAAGAATATTCCTTGTTTCGCAAGTATGAATTTTTGCCACTCTGCAACCCATTCTAATTGGGATGAAAGAGAAGCTCAGCATCAAAATGTGTCTTGGGGATCGCCTTTGGATAATTTCAGCCTCCTGATTTCTAAGTCCCTGTGTCTATTCTGCTGTCTATTTTTTTTGTTTGTAACAAGTAGTATGACACTAATTAACTGCACTAGAATAGGTGCCCCAAATGTGTGAGAAGGCTATAAAGCTTGTTTGGAATATACACCCATTTCATTTTATTTTAGAACAAACGTTCACTATATGCAGGTATCCCAGAAGACTATAACAACCCATGGCGCAAGTTGCCTTGTTAGCGCAGTAGGTAGCGCGTCAGTCTCATAATCTGAAGGTCGTCAGTTCGATCCTCACACAGGGCATGTATATTTTGTAAGAAATAGAGAAATCCAGCATGTGTTCACACCAATCAAACAGTTTCCTTGAGCAACAATCCCTTCAGGACAGGACCATGCATTGGCAAAATTCCATGAAATCATATCTAGACAAGTTAGAGGATGGGACACTTTGTTTGAAGAATATTCCTTGTTTCGCAAGTATGAATTTTTGCCACTCTGCAACCCATTCTAATTGGGATGAAAGAGAAGCTCAGCATCAAAATGGGTCTTGGGGATCGCCTTTCGATAATTTCAGCCTCCACCTCCTCCTTTGGAATATACACCCATTTCATTTTATTTTAGAACAAACGTTCACTATATGCATGTATCCCAGAAGACTATAAAAACCCATGGTGCAAGTTGCCTTGTTAGCGCAGTAGGTAGCGCGTCAGTCTCATAATCTGAAGGTCGTCAGTTCAATCCTCACACAGAGAATGTATATTTTGTAAGAAATATTGAAATCCAGCATGTGTTCACACCAATAAAACAGTTTCCTTGAGCAACAATCCCTTCAGGACAGGACCATACATTGGCAAAATTCCATGAAATCATATCTAGACAAGTTAGAGGATGGGACACTTTGTTTGAAGAATATTCCTTGTTTCGCAAGTATGAATTTTTGCCACTCTGCAACCCATTCTAATTGGGATGAAAGAGAAGCTCAGCATCAAAATGGGTCTTGGGGATCGCCTTTCGATAATTTCAGCCTCCACCTCCTCCTTTGGAATATACACCCATTTCATTTTATTTTAGAACAAACGTTCACTATATGCATGTATCCCAGAAGACTATAAAAACCCATGGTGCAAATTGCCTTGTTAGCGCAGTAGGTAGCGCGTCAGTCTCATAATCTGAAGGTCGTCAGTTCAATCCTCACACAGGGAATGTATATTTTGTAAGAAATAGAGAAATCCAGCATGTGTTCACACCAATAAAACAGTTTCCTTGAGCAACAATCCCTTCAGGACAGGACCATACATTGGCAAAATTCCATGAAATCATATCTAGACAAGTTAGAGGATGGGACACTTTGTTTGAAGAATATTCCTTGTTTCGCAAGTATGAATTTTTGCCACTCTGCAACCCATTCTAATTGGGATGAAAGAGAAGCTCAGCATCAAAATGTGTCTTGGGGATCGCCTTTGGATAATTTCAGCCTCCTGATTTCTAAGTCCCTGTGTCTATTCTGCTGTCTATTTTTTTTGTTTGTAACAAGTAGTATGACACTAATTAATTGCACTAGAATAGGTGCCCCAAATGTGTGAGAAGGCTATAAAGCTTGTTTGGAATATACACCCATTTCATTTTATTTTAGAACAAACGTTCACTATATGCATGTATCCCAGAAGACTATAAAAACCCATGGCGCAAGTTGCCTTGTTAGCGCAGTAGGTAGCGCGTCAGTCTCATAATCTGAAGGTCGTCAGTTCAATCCTCACACAGGGAATGTATATTTTGTAAGAAATAGATAAATCCAGCATGTGTTCACACCAATAAAACAGTTTCCTTGAGCAACAATCCCTTCAGGACAGGACCATACATTGGCAAAATTCCATGAAATCATATCTAGACAAGTTAGAGGATGGGACACTTTGTTTGAAGAATATTCCTTGTTTCGCAAGTATGAATTTTTGCCACTCTGCAACCCATTCTAATTGGGATGAAAGAGAAGCTCAGCATCAAAATGTGTCTTGGGGATCGCCTTTGGATAATTTCAGCCTCCTGATTTCTAAGTCCCTGTGTCTATTCTGCTGTCTATTTTTTTTGTTTGTAACAAGTAGTATGACACAAATTAACTGCACTAGAATAGGTGCCCCAAATGTGTGAGAAGGCTATAAAGCTTGTTTGGAATATACACCCATTTCATTTTATTTTAGAACAAACGTTCACTATATGCATGTATCCCAGAAGACTATAAAAACCCATGGCGCAAGTTGCCTTGTTAGCGCAGTAGGTAGCGCGTCAGTCTCATAATCTGAAGGTCGTCAGTTCGATCCTCACACAGGGCATGTATATTTTGTAAGAAATAGAGAAATCCAGCATGTGTTCACACCAATCAAACAGTTTCCTTGAGCAACAATCCCTTCAGGACAGAACCATATATTGGCAAAATTCCATGAAATCATATCTAGACAAGTTAGAGGATGGGGCACTTTGTTTGAAGAATATTCCTTGTTTCGCAAGTATGAATTTTTGCCACTCTGCAACCCATTCTAATTGGGATGAAAGAGAAGCTCAGCATCAAAATGTGTCTTGGGGATCGCCTTTGGATAATTTCAGCCTCCTGATTTCTAAGTCCCTGTGTCTATTCTGCTGTCTATTTTTTTTGTTTGTAACAAGTAGTATGACACTAATTAACTGCACTAGAATAGGTGCCCCAAATGTGTGAGAAGGCTATAAAGCTTGTTTGGAATATACACCCATTTCATTTTATTTTAGAACAAACGTTCACTATATTCATGTATCCCAGAAGACTATAAAAATCCATGGCGTAAGTTGCCTTGTTAGCGCAGTAGGTAGCGCGTCAGTCTCATAATCTGAAGGTCGCGAGTTCGATCCTCACACAGGGCATGTATATTTTGTATGGAATAGAGAAATCCAGCATGTGTTCACACCAATCAAACAGTTTCCTTGCGCAACAATCCCTTCAGGACAGGACCATATATTGGCAAAATTTCATGAAATCATATCTAGACAAGTTAGAGGATGGGACACTTTGTGTGAAGAATATTCATTGTTACTCCAGTATGAATTTTTGCCACTCTGCAAACCATTCTAATTGGGATGAAAGAGAAGCTCAGCATCAAAATGTGTCTTGGGGATCGCCTTTCGATAATTTCAGCCTCCACCTCCTCCTTTGGAATATACACCCATTTCATTTTATTTTAGAACAAACGTTCACTATATGCATGTATCCCTGAAGACTATAAAAATATATGGCGCAAGTTGCCTTGTTAGCGCAGTAGGTAGCGCGTCAGTCTCATAATCTGAAGGTCGTGAGTTCGATCCTCACACAGGGCATGTATATTTTGTAAGAAATAGAGAAATCCAGCATGTGTTCACACCAATCAAACAGTTTCCTTGAGCAACAATCCCTTCAGGACAGGACCATACATTGGCAAAATTCCATGAAATCATATCTAGACAAGTTAGAGGATGGGACACTTTGTTTGAAGAATATTCCTTGTTTCGCAAGTATGAATTTTTGCCACTCTGCAACCCATTCTAATTGGGATGAAAGAGAAGCTCAGCATCAAAATGTGTCTTGGGGATCACCTTTGGATAATTTCAGCCTCCTGATTTCTAAGTCCCTGTGTCTATTCTGCTGTCTATTTTTTTGTTTGTAACAAGTAGTATGACACTAATTAACTGCACTAGAATAGGTGCCCCAAATGTGTGAGAAGGCTATAAAGCTTGTTTGGAATATACACCCATTTCATTTTATTTTAGCACAAACGTTCACTATATTCATGTATCCCAGAAGACTATAAAAACCCATGGTGTAAGTTGCCTTGTTAGCGCAGTAGGTAGCGCGTCAGTCTCATAATCTGAAGGTCGTGAGTTCGATCCTCAGACAGGGCATGTATATTTTGTAAGGAATAGAGAAATCCAGCATGTGTTCACACCAATCAAACAGTTTTCTTGAGCAACAATCCCTTCAGGACAGGACCATATATTGGCAAAATTTCATGAAATCATATCTAGACAAGTTAGAGGATGGGACACTTTGTTTGAAGAATATTCCTTGTTTCGCAAGTATGAATTTTTGCCACTCTGCAACCCATTCTAATTGGGATGAAAGAGAAGCTCAGCATCAAAATGTGTCTTGGGGATCGCCTTTGGATAATTTCAGCCTCCTGATTTCTAAGTCCCTGTGTCTATTCTGCTGTCTATTTTTTTGTTTGTAACAAGTAGTATGACACTAATTAACTGCACTAGAATAGGTGCCCCAAATGTGTGAGAAGGCTATAAAGCTTGTTTGGAATATACACCCATTTCATTTTATTTTAGCACAAACGTTCACTATATTCATGTAGCCCAGAAGACTATAAAAACCCATGGCGTAAGTTGCCTTGTTAGCGCAGTAGGTAGCGCGTCAGTCTCATAATCTGAAGGTCGTGAGTTCGATCCTCACACAGGGCATGTATATTTTGTAAGGAATAGAGAAATCCAGCATGTGTTCACACCAATCAAACAGTTTCCTTGAGCAACAATCCCTTCAGGACAGGACCATATATTGGCAAAATTTCATGAAATCATATCTAGACAAGTTAGAGGATGGGACACTTTGTTTGAAGAATATTCCTTGTTTCGCAAGTATGAATTTTTGCCACTCTGCAACCCATTCTAATTGGGATGAAAGAGAAGCTCAGCATCAAAATGTGTCTTGGGGATCGCCTTTGGATAATTTCAGCCTCCTGATTTCTAAGTCCCTGTGTCTATTCTGCTGTCTATTTTTTTTGTTTGTAACAAGTAGTATGACACTAATTAACTGCACTAGAATAGGTGCCCCAAATGTGTGAGAAGGCTATAAAGCTTGTTTGGAATATACACCCATTTCATTTTATTTTAGAACAAACGTTCACTATATTCATGTATCCCAGAAGACTATAAAAACCCATGGCGCAAGTTGCCTTGTTAGCGCAGTAGGTAGCGCGTCAGTCTCATAATCTGAAGGTCGTGAGTTCGATCCTCACACAGGGCATGTATATTTTGTAAGAAATAGAGAAATCCAGCATGTGTTCACACTAATCAAACAGTTTCCTTGAGCAACAATCCCTTCAGGACAGGACCATGCATTGGCAAAATTCCATGAAATCATATCTAGACAAGTTAGAGGATGGGACACTTTGTTTGAAGAATATTCCTTGTTTCGCAAGTATGAATTTTTGACACTCTGCAACCCATTCTAATTGGGATGAAAGAGAAGCTCAGCATCAAAATGGGTCTTGGGGATCGCCTTTCGATAATTTCAGCCTCCACCTCCTCCTTTGGAATATACACCCATTTCATTTTATTTTAGAACAAACGTTCACTATATGCATGTATCCCAGAAGACTATAAAAACCCATGGTGCAAGCTGCCATGTTAGCGCAGTAGGTAGCGCGTCAGTCTCATTATCTGAAGGTCGTCAGTTCAATCCTCACACAGGGAATGTATATTTTGTAAGAAATATAGAAATCCAGCATGTGTTCACACCAATAAAACAGTTTCCTTGAGCAACAATCCCTTCAGGACAGGACCATACATTGGCAAAATTCCATGAAATCATATCTAGACAAGTTAGAGGATGGGACACTTTGTTTGAAGAATATTCCTTGTTTCGCAAGTATGAATTTTTGCCACTCTGCAACCCATTCTAATTGGGATGAAAGAGAAGCTCAGCATCAAAATGGGTCTTGGGGATCGCCTTTCGATAATTTCAGCCTCCACCTCCTCCTTTGGAATATACACACATTTCATTTTATTTTAGAACAAACGTTCACTATATGCATGTATCCCAGAAGACTATAAAAACCCATGGTGCAAGTTGCCTTGTTAGCGCAGTAGGTAGCGCGTCAGTCTCATAATCTGAAGGTCGTCAGTTCAATCCTCACACAGGGAATGTATATTTTGTAAGAAATAGAGAAATCCAGCATGTGTTCACACCAATAAAACAGTTTCCTTGAGCAACAATCCCTTCAGGACAGGACCATACATTGGCAAAATTCCATGAAATCATATCTAGACAAGTTAGAGGATGGGACACTTTGTTTGAAGAATATTCCTTGTTTCGCAAGTATGAATTTTTGCCACTCTGCAATCCATTCTAATTGGGATGAAAGAGAAGCTCAGCATCAAAATGTGTCTTGGGGATCGCCTTTGGATAATTTCAGCCTCCTGATTTCTAAGTCCCTGTGTCTATTCTGCTGTCTATTTTTTTTGTTTGTAACAAGTAGTATGACACTAATTAACTGCACTAGAATAGGTGCCCCAAATGTGTGAGAAGGCTATAAAGCTTGTTTGGAATATACACCCATTTCATTTTATTTTAGAACAAACGTTCACTATATTCATGTATCCCAGAAGACTATAAAAACCCATGGCGTAAGTTGCCTTGTTAGCGCAGTAGGTAGCGCGTCAGTCTCATAATCTGAAGGTCGTGAGTTCGATCCTCACACAGGGCATGTATATTTTGTAAGAAATAGAGAAATCCAGCATGTGTTCACACCAATCAAACAGTTTCCTTGAGCAACAATCCCTTCAGGACAGGACCATGCATTGGCAAAATTCCATGAAATCATATCTAGACAAGTTAGAGGATGGGACACTTTGTTTGAAGAATATTAATTGTTTCGCAAGTATGAATTTTTGCCACTCTGCAACCCATTCTAATTGGGATGAAAGAGAAGCTCAGCATCAAAATGGGTCTTGGGGATCGCCTTTCGATAATTTCAGCCTCCACCTCCTCCTTTGGAATATACACCCATTTCATTTTATTTTAGAACAAACGTTCACTATATGCATGTATCCCAGAAGACTATAAAAACCCATGGCGCAAGTTGCCTTGTTAGCGCAGTAGGTAGCGCGTCAGTCTCATAATCTGAAGGTCGTCAGTTCAATCCTCACACAGGGAATGTATATTTTGTAAGAAATAGAGAAATCCAGCATGTGTTCACACCAATAAAACAGTTTCCTTGAGCAACAATCCCTTCAGGACAGGACCATACATTGGCAAAATTCCATGAAATCATATCTAGACAAGTTAGAGGATGGGACACTTTGTTTGAAGAATATTCCTTGTTTCGCAAGTATGAATTTTTGCCACTCTGCAACCCATTCTAATTGGGATGAAAGAGAAGCTCAGCATCAAAATGTGTCTTGGGGATCGCCTTTGGATAATTTCAGCCTCCTGATTTCTAAGTCCCTGTGTCTATTCTGCTGTCTATTTTTTTTGTTTGTAACAAGTAGTATGACACTAATTAACTGCACTAGAATAGGTGCCCCAAATGTGTGAGAAGGCTATAAAGCTTGTTTGGAATATACACCCATTTCATTTTATTTTAGAACAAACGTTCACTATATGCATGTATCCCAGAAGACTATAAAAACCCATGGCGCAAGTTGCCTTGTTAGCGCAGTAGGTAGCGCGTCAGTCTCATAATCTGAAGGTCGTCAGTTCGATCCTCACACAGGGCATGTATATTTTGTAAGAAATAGAGAAATCCAGCATGTGTTCACACCAATCAAACAGTTTCCTTGAGCAACAATCCCTTCAGGACAGGACCATGCATTGGCAAAATTCCATGAAATCATATCTAGACAAGTTAGAGGATGGGACACTTTGTTTGAAGAATATTAATTGTTTCGCAAGTATGAATTTTTGCCACTCTGCAACCCATTCTAATTGGGATGAAAGAGAAGCTCAGCATCAAAATGGGTCTTGGGGATCGCCTTTCGATAATTTCAGCCTCCACCTCCTCCTTTGGAATATACACCCATTTCATTTTATTTTAGAACAAACGTTCACTATATGCATGTATCCCAGAAGACTATAAAAACCCATGGCGCAAGTTGCCTTGTTAGCGCAGTAGGTAGCGCGTCAGTCTCATAATCTGAAGGTCGTCAGTTCAATCCTCACACAGGGAATGTATATTTTGTAAGAAATAGAGAAATCCAGCATGTGTTCACACCAATAAAACAGTTTCCTTGAGCAACAATCCCTTCAGGACAGGACCATACATTGGCAAAATTCCATGAAATCATATCTAGACAAGTTAGAGGATGGGACACTTTGTTTGAAGAATATTCCTTGTTTCGCAAGTATGAATTTTTGCCACTCTGCAACCCATTCTAATTGGGATGAAAGAGAAGCTCAGCATCAAAATGTGTCTTGGGGATCGCCTTTGGATAATTTCAGCCTCCTGATTTCTAAGTCCCTGTGTCTATTCTGCTGTCTATTTTTTTTGTTTGTAACAAGTAGTATGACACTAATTAACTGCACTAGAATAGGTGCCCCAAATGTGTGAGAAGGCTATAAAGCTTGTTTGGAATATACACCCATTTCATTTTATTTTAGAACAAACGTTCACTATATGCATGTATCCCAGAAGACTATAAAAACCCATGGCGCAAGTTGCCTTGTTAGCGCAGTAGGTAGCGCGTCAGTCTCATAATCTGAAGGTCGTCAGTTCGATCCTCACACAGGGCATGTATATTTTGTAAGAAATAGAGAAATCCAGCATGTGTTCACACCAATCAAACAGTTTCCTTGAGCAACAATCCCTTCAGGACAGAACCATATATTGGCAAAATTCCATGAAATCATATCTAGACAAGTTAGAGGATGGGGCACTTTGTTTGAAGAATATTCCTTGTTTCGCAAGTATGAATTTTTGCCACTCTGCAACCCATTCTAATTGGGATGAAAGAGAAGCTCAGCATCAAAATGTGTCTTGGGGATCGCCTTTGGATAATTTCAGCCTCCTGATTTCTAAGTCTCTGTGTCTATTCTGCTGTCTATTTTTTTTGTTTGTAACAAGTAGTATGACACTAATTAACTGCACTAGAATAGGTGCCCCAAATGTGTGAGAAGGCTATAAAGCTTGTTTGGAATATACACCCATTTCATTTTATTTTAGAACAAACGTTCACTATATTCATGTATCCCAGAAGACTATAAAAACCCATGGCGCAAGTTGCCTTGTTAGCGCAGTAGGTAGCGCGTCAGTCTCATAATCTGAAGGTCGTGAGTTCGATCCTCACACAGGGCATGTATATTTTGTAAGAAATAGAGAAATCCAGCATGTGTTCACACAAATCAAACAGTTTCCTTGAGCAACAATCCCTTCAGGACAGGACCATGCATTGGCAAAATTTCATGAAATCATATCTAGACAAGTTAGAGGATGGGACACTTTGTTTGAAGAATATTCCTTGTTTCGCAAGTATGAATTTTTGCCACTCTGCAACCCATTCTAATTGGGATGAAAGAGAAGCTCAGCATCAAAATGGGTCTTGGGGATCGCCTTTCGATAATTTCAGCCTCCACCTCCTCCTTTGGAATATACACCCATTTCATTTTATTTTAGAACAAACGTTCACTATATGCATGTATCCCAGAAGACTATAAAAACCCATGGCGCAAGTTGCCTTGTTAGCGCAGTAGGTAGCGCGTCAGTCTCATAATCTGAAGGTCGTCAGTTCAATCCTCACACAGGGAATGTATATTTTGTAAGAAATAGAGAAATCCAGCATGTGTTCACACCAATAAAACAGTTTCCTTGAGCAAAAATCCCTTCAGGACAGGACCATACATTGGCAAAATTCCATGAAATCATATCTAGACAAGTTAGAGGATGGGACACTTTGTTTGAAGAATATTCCTTGTTTCGCAAGTATGAATTTTTGCCACTCTGCAACCCATTCTAATTGGGATGAAAGAGAAGCTCAGCATCAAAATGTGTCTTGGGGATCGCCTTTGGATAATTTCAGCCTCCTGATTTCTAAGTCCCTGTGTCTATTCTGCTGTCTATTTTTTTTGTTTGTAACAAGTAGTATGACACTAATTAACTGCACTAGAATAGGTGCCCCAAATGTGTGAGAAGGCTATAAAGCTTGTTTGGAATATACACCCATTTCATTTTATTTTAGAACAAACGTTCACTATATGCATGTATCCCAGAAGACTATAAAAACCCATGGCGCAAGTTGCCTTGTTAGCGCAGTAGGTAGCGCGTCAGTCTCATAATCTGAAGGTCGTCAGTTCGATCCTCACACAGGGCATGTATATTTTGTAAGAAATAGAGAAATCCAGCATGTGTTCACACCAATCAAACAGTTTCCTTGAGCAACAATCCCTTCAGGACAGAACCATATATTGGCAAAATTCCATGAAATCATATCTAGACAAGTTAGAGGATGGGGCACTTTGTTTGAAGAATATTCCTTGTTTCGCAAGTATGAATTTTTGCAACTCTGCAACCCATTCTAATTGGGATGAAAGAGAAGCTCAGCATCAAAATGTGTCTTGGGGATCGCCTTTGGATAATTTCAGCCTCCTGATTTCTAAGTCTCTGTGTCTATTCTGCTGTCTATTTTTTTTGTTTGTAACAAGTAGTATGACACTAATTAACTGCACTAGAATAGGTGCCCCAAATGTGTGAGAAGGCTATAAAGCTTGTTTGGAATATACACCCATTTCATTTTATTTTAGAACAAACGTTCACTATATTCATGTATCCCAGAAGACTATAAAAACCCATGGCGTAAGTTGCCTTGTTAGCGCAGTAGGTAGCGCGTCAGTCTCATAATCTGAAGGTCGTAAGTTCGATCCTCACACAGGGCATGTATATTTTGTATGGAATAGAGAAATCCAGCATGTGTTCACACCAATCAAACAGTTTCCTTGCGCAACAATCCCTTCAGGACAGGACCATATATTGGCAAAATTTCATGAAATCATATCTAGACAAGTTAGAGGATGGGACACTTTGTGTGAAGAATATTCATTGTTACTCCAGTATGAATTTTTGCCACTCTGCAAAACATTCTAATTGGGATGAAAGAGAAGCTCAGCATCAAAATGTGTCTTGGGGATCGCCTTTCGATAATTTCAGCCTCCACCTCCTCCTTTGGAATATACACCCATTTCATTTTATTTTAGAACAAACGTTCACTATATGCATGTATCCCTGAAGACTATAAAAATATATGGCGCAAGTTGCCTTGTTAGCGCAGTAGGTAGCGCGTCAGTCTCATAATCTGAAGGTCGTGAGTTCGATCCTCACACAGGGCATGTATATTTTGTAAGAAATAGAGAAATCCAGCATGTGTTCACACCAATCAAACAGTTTCCTTGAGCAACAATCCCTTCAGGACAGGACCATACATTGGCAAAATTCCATGAAATCATATCTAGACAAGTTAGAGGATGGGACACTTTGTTTGAAGAATATTCCTTGTTTCGCAAGTATGAATTTTTGCCACTCTGCAACCCATTCTAATTGGGATGAAAGAGAAGCTCAGCATCAAAATGTGTCTTGGGGATCACCTTTGGATAATTTCAGCCTCCTGATTTCTAAGTCCCTGTGTCTATTCTGCTGTCTATTTTTTTGTTTGTAACAAGTAGTATGACACTAATTAACTGCACTAGAATAGGTGCCCCAAATGTGTGAGAAGGCTATAAAGCTTGTTTGGAATATACACCCATTTCATTTTATTTTAGAACAAACGTTCACTATATTCATGTATCCCAGAAGACTATAAAAACCCATGGCGTAAGTTGCCTTGTTAGCGCAGTAGGTCGCGCGTCAGTCTCATAATCTGAAGGTCGTGAGTTCGATCCTCACACAGGGCATGTATATTTTGTAAGGAATAGAGAAATCCAGCATGTGTTCATACCAATCAAACAGTTTCCTTGAGCAACAATCCCTTCAGGACAGGACCATATATTGTCAAAATTTCATGAAATCATATCTAGACAAGTTAGAGGATGGGACACTTTGTTTGAAGAATATTCCTTGTTTCGCAAGTATGAATTTTTGCCACTCTGCAACCCATTCTAATTGGGATGAAAGAGAAGCTCAGCATCAAAATGTGTCTTGGGGATCGCCTTTGGATAATTTCAGCCTCCTGATTTCTAAGTCTCTGTGTCTATTCTGCTGTCTATTTTTTTTGTTTGTAACAAGTAGTATGACACTAATTAACTGCACTAGAATAGGTGCCCCAAATGTGTGAGAAGGCTATAAAGCTTGTTTGGAATATACACCCATTTCATTTTATTTTAGAACAAACGTTCACTATATTCATGTATCCCAGAAGACTATAAAAACCCATGGCGTAAGTTGCCTTGTTAGCGCAGTAGGTAGCGCGTCAGTCTCATAATCTGAAGGTCGTAAGTTCGATCCTCACACAGGGCATGTATATTTTGTATGGAATAGAGAAATCCAGCATGTGTTCACACCAATCAAACAGTTTCCTTGCGCAACAATCCCTTCAGGACAGGACCATATATTGGCAAAATTTCATGAAATCATATCTAGACAAGTTAGAGGATGGGACACTTTGTGTGAAGAATATTCATTGTTACTCCAGTATGAATTTTTGCCACTCTGCAAACCATTCTAATTGGGATGAAAGAGAAGCTCAGCATCAAAATGTGTCTTGGGGATCGCCTTTCGATAATTTCAGCCTCCACCTCCTCCTTTGGAATATACACCCATTTCATTTTATTTTAGAACAAACGTTCACTATATGCATGTATCCCTGAAGACTATAAAAATATATGGCGCAAGTTGCCTTGTTAGCGCAGTAGGTAGCGCGTCAGTCTCATAATCTGAAGGTCGTGAGTTCGATCCTCACACAGGGCATGTATATTTTGTAAGAAATAGAGAAATCCAGCATGTGTTCACACCAATCAAACAGTTTCCTTGAGCAACAATCCCTTCAGGACAGGACCATACATTGGCAAAATTCCATGAAATCATATCTAGACAAGTTAGAGGATGGGACACTTTGTTTGAAGAATATTCCTTGTTTCGCAAGTATGAATTTTTGCCACTCTGCAACCCATTCTAATTGGGATGAAAGAGAAGCTCAGCATCAAAATGTGTCTTGGGGATCGCCTTTGGATAATTTCAGCCTCCTGATTTCTAAGTCCCTGTGTCTATTCTGCTGTCTATTTTTTTGTTTGTAACAAGTAGTATGACACTAATTAACTGCACTAGAATAGGTGCCCCAAATGTGTGAGAAGGCTATAAAGCTTGTTTGGAATATACACCCATTTCATTTTATTTTAGCACAAACGTTCACTATATTCATGTAGCCCAGAAGACTATAAAAACCCATGGCGTAAGTTGCCTTGTTAGCGCAGTAGGTAGCGCGTCAGTCTCATAATCTGAAGGTCGTGAGTTCGATCCTCACACAGGGCATGTATATTTTGTAAGGAATAGAGAAATCCAGCATGTGTTCACACCAATCAAACAGTTTCCTTGAGCAACAATCCCTTCAGGACAGGACCATATATTGGCAAAATTTCATGAAATCATATCTAGACAAGTTAGAGGATGGGACACTTTGTTTGAAGAATATTCCTTGTTTCGCAAGTATGAATTTTTGCCACTCTGCAACCCATTCTAATTGGGATGAAAGAGAAGCTCAGCATCAAAATGTGTCTTGGGGATCGCCTTTGGATAATTTCAGCCTCCTGATTTCTAAGTCCCTGTGTCTATTCTGCTGTCTATTTTTTTTGTTTGTAACAAGTAGTATGACACTAATTAACTGCACTAGAATAGGTGCCCCAAATGTGTGAGAAGGCTATAAAGCTTGTTTGGAATATACACCCATTTCATTTTATTTTAGAACAAACGTTCACTATATTCATGTATCCCAGAAGACTATAAAAACCCATGGCGTAAGTTGCCTTGTTAGCGCAGTAGGTAGCGCGTCAGTCTCATAATCTGAAGGTCGTGAGTTCGATCCTCACACAGGGCATGTATATTTTGTATGGAATAGAGAAATCCAGCATGTGTTCACACCAATCAAACAGTTTCCTTGCGCAACAATCCCTTCAGGACAGGACCATATATTGGCAAAATTTCATGAAATCATATCTAGACAAGTTAGAGGATGGGACACTTTGTGTGAAGAATATTCCTTGTTACTCCAGTATGAATTTTTGCCACTCTGCAACCCATTCTAATTGGGATGAAAGAGAAGCTCAGCATCAAAATGTGTCTTGGGGATCGCCTTTCGATAATTTCAGCCTCCACCTCCTCCTTTGGAATATACACCCATTTCATTTTATTTTAGAACAAACGTTCACTATATGCATGTATCCCTGAAGACTATAAAAATATATGGCGCAAGTTGCCTTGTTAGCGCAGTAGGTAGCGCGTCAGTCTCATAATCTGAAGGTCGTGAGTTCGATCCTCACACAGGGCATGTATATTTTGTAAGAAATAGAGAAATCCAGCATGTGTTCACACCAATCAAACAGTTTCCTTGAGCAACAATCCCTTCAGGACAGGACCATACATTGGCAAAATTCCATAAAATCATATCTAGACAAGTTAGAGGATGGGACACTTTGTTTGAAGAATATTCCTTGTTTCGCAAGTATGAATTTTTGCCACTCTGCAACCCATTCTAATTGGGATGAAAGAGAAGCTCAGCATCAAAATGTGTCTTGGGGATCACCTTTGGATAATTTCAGCCTCCTGATTTCTAAGTCCCTGTGTCTATTCTGCTGTCTATTTTTTTTGTTTGTAACAAGTAGTATGACACTAATTAACTGCACTAGAATAGGTGCCCCAAATGTGTGAGAAGGCTATAAAGCTTGTTTGGAATATACACCCATTTCATTTTATTTTAGAACAAACGTTCACTATATTCATGTATCCCAGAAGACTATAAAAACCCATGGCGTAAGTTGCCTTGTTAGCGCAGTAGGTAGCGCGTCAGTCTCATAATCTGAAGGTCGTGAGTTCGATCCTCACACAGGGCATGTATATTTTGTAAGGAATAGAGAAATCCAGCATGTGTTCACACCAATCAAACAGTTTCCTTGAGCAACAATCCCTTCAGGACAGGACCATATATTGGCAAAATTTCATGAAATCATATCTAGACAAGTTAGAGGATGGGACACTTTGTGTGAAGAATATTCCTTGTTACTCCAGTATGAATTTTTGCCACTCTGCAACCCATTCTAATTGGGATGAAAGAGAAGCTCAGCATCAAAATGTGTCTTGGGGATCGCCTTTGGATAATTTCAGCCTCCTGATTTCTAAGTCCCTGTGTCTATTCTGCTGTCTATTTTTTTTGTTTGTAACAAGTAGTATGACACTAATTAACTGCACTAGAATAGGTGCCCCAAATGTGTGAGAAGGCTATAAAGCTTGTTTGGAATATACACCCATTTCATTTTATTTTAGAACAAACGTTCACTATATTCATGTATCCCAGAAGACTATAAAAACCCATGGCGTAAGTTGCCTAAATTCCATGAAATCATATCTAGACAAGTTAGAGGATGGGACACTTTGTTTGAAGAATATTCCTTGTTTCGCAAGTATGAATTTTTGCCACTCTGCAACCCATTCTAATTGGGATGAAAGAGAAGCTCAGCATCAAAATGTGTCTTGGGGATCGCCTTTGGATAATTTCAGCCTCCTGATTTCTAAGTCCCTGTGTCTATTCTGCTGTCTATTTTTTTTGTTTGTAACAAGTAGTATGACACTAATTAACTGCACTAGAATAGGTGCCCCAAATGTGTGAGAAGGCTATAAAGCTTGTTTGGAATATACACCCATTTCATTTTATTTTAGAACAAACGTTCACTATATTCATGTATCCCAGAAGACTATAAAAACCCATGACGTAAGTTGCCTTGTTAGCGCAGTAGGTAGCGCGTCAGTCTCATAATCTGCAGGTCGTGAGTTCGATCCTCACACAGGGCATGTATATTTTGTAAGGAATAGAGAAATCCAGCATGTGTTCACACCAATCAAACAGTTTCCTTGAGCAACAATCCCTTCAGGACAGGACCATACATTGGCAAAATTCCATGAAATCATATCTAGACAAGTTAGAGGATGGGACACTTTGTTTGAAGAATATTCCTTGTTTCGCAAGTATGAATTTTTGCCACTCTGCAACCCATTCTAATTGGGATGAAAGAGAAGCTCAGCATCAAAATGTCTCTTGGGGATCGCCTTTCGATAATTTCAGCCTCCACCTCCTCCTTTGGAATATACACCCATTTCATTTTATTTTAGAACAAACGTTCACTATATGCATGTATCCCAGAAGACTATAAAAACCCATGGCGCAAGTTGCCTTGTTAGCGCAGTAGGTAGCGCGTCAGTTTTATAATCTGAAGGTCGTGAGTTCGATCCTCACACAGGGCATGTATATTTTGTAAGAAATAGAGAAATCCAGCATGTGTTCACACCAATCAAACAGTTTCTTTGAGCAACAATCCCTTCAGGACAGGACCATACATTGGCAAAATTCCATGAAATCATATCTAGACAAGTTAGAGGATGGGACACTTTGTTTGAAGAATATTCCTTGTTTCGCAAGTATGAATTTTTGCCACTCTGCAACCCATTCTAATTGGGATGAAAGAGAAGTTCAGCATCAAAATGTGTCTTGGGGATCGCCTTTGGATAATTTCAGCCTCCTGATTTCTAAGTCCCTGTGTCTATTCTGCTGTCTATTTTTTTTGTTTGTAACAAGTAGTATGACACTAATTAACTGCACTAGAATAGGTGCCCCAAATGTGTGAGAAGGCTATAAAGCTTGTTTGGAATATACACCCATTTCATTTTATTTTAGAACAAACGTTCACTATATTCATGTATCCCAGAAGACTATAAAAACCCACGGCGTAAGTTGCCTTGTTAGCGCAGTAGGTAGCGCGTCAGTCTCATAATTTGAAGGTCGTGAGTTCGATCCTCACACAGGGCATGTATATTTTGTAAGGAATAGAGAAATCCAAATGTGTTCACACCAATCAAACAGTTTCCTTGAGCAACAATCCCTTCAGGACAGGACCATATATTGCCAAAATTTCATGAAATCATATCTAGACAAGTTAGAGGATGGGACACTTTGTGTGAAGAATATTCCTTGTTACTCCAGTATGAATTTTTGCAACTCTGCAACCCATTCTAATTGGGATGAAAGAGAAGCTCAGCATCAAAATGTGTCTTGGGGATCGCCTTTCGATAATTTCAGCCTCCACCTCCTCCTTTGGAATATACACCCATTTCATTTTGTTTTAGAACAAACGTTCACTATATGCATGTATCCCAGAAGACTATAAAAACCCATGGCGCAAGTTGCCTTGTTAGCGCAGTAGGTAGCGCGTCAGTCTCATAATCTGAAGGTCGTGAGTTCGATCCTCACACAGGGCATGTATATTTTGTAAGGAATAGAGAAATCCAGCATGTGTTCACACCAATCAAACAGTTTCCTTGAGCAACAATCCCTTCAGGCCAGGACCATATATTGGCAAAATTTCATGAAATCATATCTAGACAAGTTAGAGGATGGGACACTTTGTGTGAAGAATATTCCTTGTTACTCCAGTATGAATTTTTGCCACTCTGCAACCCATTCTAATTGGGATGAAAGAGAAGCTCAGCATCAAAATGTGTCTTGGGGATCGCCTTTGGATAATTTCAGCCTCCTGATTTCTAAGTCCCTGTGTCTATTCTGCTGTCTATTTTTTTTGTTTGTAACAAGTAGTATGACACTAATTAACTGCACTAGAATAGGTGCCCCAAATGTGTGAGAAGGCTATAAAGCTTATTTGGAATATACACCCATTTCATTTTATTTTAGAACAAACGTTCACTATATTCATGTATCCCAGAAGACTATAAAAACCCATGATGTAAGTTGCCTTGTTAGCGCAGTAGGTAGCGCGTCAGTCTCATAATCTGAAGGTCGTGAGTTCGATCCTCACACAGGGCATGTATATTTTGTAAGGAATAGAGAAATCCAGCATGTGTTCACACCAATCAAACAGTTTCCTTGCGCAACAATCCCTTCAGAACAGGACCATATATTGGCAAAATTCCATGAAATCATATCTAGACAAGTTAGAGGATGGGACACTTTGTGTGAAGAATACTCATTGTTACTCCAGTATGAATTTTTGCAACTCTTCAACCCTTTCTAATTGGGATGAAAGAGAAGCTCAGCATCAAAATGTGTCTTGGGGATCGCCTTTCGATAATTTCAGCCTCCTCCTTTGGAATATACACCCATTTCATTTTATTTTAGAAGAAACGTTCACTATATGCATGTATCACAGAAGACTATAAAAACCCATGGCGCAAGTTGCCTTGTTAGCGCAGTAGGTAGTGCGTCAGTCTCATAATCTGAAGGTCGTGAGTTCGATCCTCACACAGGGCATGTATATTTTGTAAGAAATAGAGAAATCCAGCATGTGTTCACACCAATCAAACAGTTTTCTTGAGCAACAATCCCTTCAGGACAGGACCATATATTGGCAAAATTTCATGAAATCATATCTAGACAAGTTAGAGGATGGGACACTTTGTGTGAAGAATATTCCTTGTTACTCCAGTATGATTTTTTGCCACTCTGCAACCCATTCTAATTGGGATGAAAGAGAAGCTCAGCATCAAAATGTGTCTTGGGGATCGCCTTTCGATAATTTCAGCCTCCACCTCCTCCTTTGGAATATACACCCATTTCATTTTATTTTAGAACAAACGTTCACTATATGCATGTATCCCAGAAGACTATAAAAACCCATGGCCCAAGTTGCCTTGTTAGCGCAGTAGGTAGCGCGTCAGTCTCATAATCTGAAGGTCGTGAGTTCGATCCTCACACAGGGCATGTATATTTTGTAAGAAATAGAGAAATCCAGCATGTGTTCACACCAATAAAACAGTTTCCTTGAGCAACAATCCCTTCAGGACAGGACCATACATTGGCAAAATTCCATGAAATCATATCTAGACAAGTTAGAGGATGGGACACTTTGTTTGAAGAATATTCCTTGTTTCGCAAGTATGAATTTTTGCCACTCTGCAACCCATTCTAATTGGGATGAAAGAGAAGCTCAGCATCAAAATGTGTCTTGGGGATCGCCTTTGGATAATTTCAGCCTCCTGATTTCTAAGTCCCTGTGTCTATTCTGCTGTCTATTTTTTTTGTTTGTAACAAGTAGTATGACACTAATTAACTGCACTAGAATAGGTGCCCCAAATGTGTGAGAAGGCTATAAAGCTTGTTTGGAATATACACCCATTTCATTTTATTTTAGAACAAACGTTCACTATATTCATGTATCCCAGAAGACTATAAAAACCCATGACGTAAGTTGCCTTGTTAGCGCAGTAGGTAGCGCGTCAGTCTCATAATCTGAAGGTCGTGAGTTCGATCCTCACACAGGGCATGTATATTTTGTAAGGAATAGAGAAATCCAGCATGTGTTCACACCAATCAAACAGTTTCCTTGAGCAACAATCCCTTCAGGACAGGACCATACATTGGCAAAATTCCATGAAATCATATCTAGACAAGTTAGAGGATGGGACACTTTGTTTGAAGAATATTCCTTGTTTCGCAAGTATGAATTTTTGCCACTCTGCAACCCATTCTAATTGGGATGAAAGAGAAGCTCAGCATCAAAATGTCTCTTGGGGATCGCCTTTCGATAATTTCAGCCTCCACCTCCTCCTTTGGAATATACACCCATTTCATTTTATTTTAGAACAAACGTTCACTATATGCATGTATCCCAGAAGACTATAAAAACCCATGGCGCAAGTTGCCTTGTTAGCGCAGTAGGTAGCGCGTCAGTCTTTTAATCTGAAGGTCGTGAGTTCGATCCTCACACAGGGCATGTATATTTTGTAAGAAATAGAGAAATCCAGCATGTGTTCACACCAATCAAACAGTTTCTTTGAGCAACAATCCCTTCAGGACAGGACCATACATTGGCAAAATTCCATGAAATCATATCTAGACAAGTTAGAGGATGGGACACTTTGTTTGAAGAATATTCCTTGTTTCGCAAGTATGAATTTTTGCCACTCTGCAACCCATTCTAATTGGGATGAAAGAGAAGTTCAGCATCAAAATGTGTCTTGGGGATCGCCTTTGGATAATTTCAGCCTCCTGATTTCTAAGTCCCTGTGTCTATTCTGCTGTCTATTTTTTTTGTTTGTAACAAGTAGTATGACACTAATTAACTGCACTAGAATAGGTGCCCCAAATGTGTGAGAAGGCTATAAAGCTTGTTTGGAATATACACCCATTTCATTTTATTTTAGAACAAACGTTCACTATATTCATGTATCCCAGAAAACTATAAAAACCCATGGCGTAAGTTGCCTTGTTAGCGCAGTAGGTAGCGCGTCAGTCTCATAATCTGAAGGTCGTGAGTTCGATCCTCACACAGGGCATGTATATTTTGTAAGAAATAGAGAAATCCAGCATGTGTTCACACCAATCAAACAGTTTCCTTGAGCAACAATCCCTTCAGGACAGGACCATACATTGGCAAAATTCCATGAAATCATATCTAGACAAGTTAGAGGATGGGACACTTTGTTTGAAGAATATTCCTTGTTACTCCAGTATGAATTTTTGCCACTCTGCAACCCATTCTAATTGGGATGAAAGAGAAGCTCAGCATCAAAATGTGTCTTGGGGATCGCCTTTCGATAATTTCAGCCTCCACCTCCTCCTTTGGAATATACACCCATTTCATTTTGTTTTAGAACAAACGTTCACTATATGCATGTATCCCAGAAGACTATAAAAACCCATGGCGCAAGTTGCCTTGTTAGCGCGGTAGGTAGCGCGTCAGTCTCATAATCTGAAGGTCGTGAGTTCGATCCTCACACAGGGCATGTATATTTTGTAAGAAATAGAGAAATCCAGAAATCCAGCATGTGTTCACACCAATCAAACAGTTTCCTTGAGCAACAATCCCTTCAGGATAGGACCATACATTGGCAAAATTCCATGAAATCATATCTAGACAAGTTAGAGGATGGGACACTTTGTTTGAAGAATATTCCTTGTTTCGCAAGTATGAATTTTTGCCACTCTGCAACCCATTCTAATTGGGATGAAAGAGAAGCTCAGCATCAAAATGTGTCTTGGGGATCGCCTTTGGATAATTTCAGCCTCCTGATTTCTAAGTCCCTGTGTCTATTCTGCTGTCTATTTTTTTTGTTTGTAACAAGTAGTATGACACTAATTAACTGCACTAGAATAGGTGCCCCAAATGTGTGAGAAGGCTATAAAGCTTGTTTGGAATATACACCCATTTCATTTTATTTTAGAACAAACGTTCACTATATTCATGTATCCCAGAAAACTATAAAAACCCATGGCGTAAGTTGCCTTGTTAGCGCAGTAGGTAGCGCGTCAGTCTCATAATCTGAAGGTCGTGAGTTCGATCCTCACACAGGGCATGTATATTTTGTAAGGAATTGAGAAATCCAGCATGTGTTCACACCAATCAAACAGTTTCCTTGAGCAACAATCCCTTCAGGACAGGACCATATATTGGCAAAATTTCATGAAATCATATCTAGACAAGTTAGAGGATGGGACACTTTGTGTGAAGAATATTCCTTGTTACTCCAGTATGAATTTTTGCCACTCTGCAACCCATTCTAATTGGGATGAAAGAGAAGCTCAGCATCAAAATGTGTCTTGGGGATCGCGTTTCGATAATTTCAGCCTCCACCTCCTCCTTTGGAATATACACCCATTTCATTTTATTTTAGAACAAACGTTCACTATATGCATGTATCCCAGAAGACTATAAAAACCCATGGCGCAAGTTGCCTTGTTAGCGCAGTAGGTAGCGCGTCAGTCTTTTAATCTGAAGGTCGTGAGTTCGATCCTCACACAGGGCATGTATATTTTGTAAGAAATAGAGAAATCCAGCATGTGTTCACACCAATCAAACAGTTTCTTTGAGCAACAATCCCTTCAGGACAGGACCATACATTGGCAAAATTCCATGAAATCATATCTAGACAAGTTAGAGGATGGGACACTTTGTTTGAAGAATATTCCTTGTTTCGCAAGTATGAATTTTTGCCACTCTGCAACCCATTCTAATTGGGATTAAAGAGAAGTTCAGCATCAAAATGTGTCTTGGGGATCGCCTTTGGATAATTTCAGCCTCCTGATTTCGAAGTCCCTGTGTCTATTCTGCTGTCTATTTTTTTTGTTTGTAACAAGTAGTATGACACTAATTAACTGCACTAGAATAGGTGCCCCAAATGTGTGAGAAGGCTATAAAGCTTGTTTGGAATATACACCCATTTCATTTTATTTTAGAACAAACGTTCACTATATTCATGTATCCCAGAAAACTATAAAAACCCATGGCGTAAGTTGCCTTGTTAGCGCAGTAGGTAGCGCGTCAGTCTCATAATCTGAAGGTCGTGAGTTCGATCCTCACACAGGGCATGTATATTTTGTAAGAAATAGAGAAATCCAGCATGTGTTCACACCAATCAAACAGTTTCCTTGAGCAACAATCCCTTCAGGACAGGACCATACATTGGCAAAATTCCATGAAATCATATCTAGACAAGTTAGAGGATGGGACACTTTGTTTGAAGAATATTCCTTGTTACTCCAGTATGAATTTTTGCCACTCTGCAACCCATTCTAATTGGGATGAAAGAGAAGCTCAGCATCAAAATGTGTCTTGGGGATCGCCTTTCGATAATTTCAGCCTCCACCTCCTCCTTTGGAATATACACCCATTTCATTTTGTTTTAGAACAAACGTTCACTATATGCATGTATCCCAGAAGACTATAAAAACCCATGGCGCAAGTTGCCTTGTTAACGCGGTAGGTAGCACGTCAGTCTCATAATCTGAAGGTCGTGAGTTCGATCCTCACACAGGGCATGTATATTTTGTAAGAAATAGAGAAATCCAGAAATCCAGCATGTGTTCACACCAATCAAACAGTTTCCTTGAGCAACAATCCCTTCAGGATAGGACCATACATTGGCAAAATTCCATGAAATCATATCTAGACAAGTTAGAGGATGGGACACTTTGTTTGAAGAATATTCCTTGTTTCGCAAGTATGAATTTTTGCCACTCTGCAACCCATTCTAATTGGGATGAAAGAGAAGCTCAGCATCAAAATGTGTCTTGGGGATCGCCTTTGGATAATTTCAGCCTCAGGATTTCTAAGTCCCTGTGTCTATTCTGCTGTCTATTTTTTTTGTTTGTAACAAGTAGTATGACACTAATTAACTGCACTAGAATAGGTGCCCCAAATGTGTGAGAAGGCTATAAAGCTTGTTTGGAATATACACCCATTTCATTTTATTTTAGAACAAACGTTCACTATATTCATGTATCCCAGAAGACTATAAAATCCCATGGCGTAAGTTGCCTTGTTAGCGCAGTAGGTAGCGCGTCAGTCTCATAATCTGAAGGTCGTGAGTTCGATCCTCACACAGGGCATGTATATTTTGTAAGGAATTGAGAAATCCAGCATGTGTTCACACCAATCAAACAGTTTCCTTGAGCAACAATCCCTTCAGGACAGGACCATATATTGGCAAAATTTCATGAAATCATATCTAGACAAGTTAGAGGATGGGACACTTTGTGTGAAGAATATTCCTTGTTACTCCAGTATGAATTTTTGCCACTCTGCAACCCATTCTAATTGGGATGAAAGAGAAGCTCAGCATCAAAATGTGTCTTGGGGATCGCGTTTCGATAATTTCAGCCTCCACCTCCTCCTTTGGAATATACACCCATTTCATTTTATTTTAGAACAAACGTTCACTATATGCATGTATCCCAGAAGACTATAAAAACCCATGGCGCAAGTTGCCTTGTTAGCGCAGTAGGTAGCGCGTCAGTCTCATAATCTGAAGGTCGTGAGTTCGATCCTCACACAGGGCATGTATATTTTGTAAGAAATAGAGAAATCCAGCATGTGTTCAACCCAATCAAACAGTTTCCTTGTGCAACAATCCCTTCAGGACAGGACCATACATTGGCAAAATTCCATGAAATCATATCTAGACAAGTTAGAGGATGGGACACTTTGTGTTAAGAATATTCCTTGTTACTCCAGTATGAATTTTTGCCACTCTGCAACCCATTCTAATTGGGATGAAAGAGAAGCTCAGCATCAAAATGTGTCTTGGGGATCGCGTTTCGATAATTTCAGCCTCCACCTCCTCCTTTGGAATATACACCCATTTCATTTTATTTTAGAACAAACGTTCACTATATGCATGTATCCCAGAAGACTATAAAAACCCATGGCGCAAGTTGCCTTGTTAGCGCAGTAGGTAGCGCGTCAGTCTTTTAATCTGAAGGTCGTGAGTTCGATCCTCACACAGGGCATGTATATTTTGTAAGAAATAGAGAAATCCAGCATGTGTTCACACCAATCAAACAGTTTCTTTGAGCAACAATCCCTTCAGGACAGGACCATACATTGGCAAAATTCCATGAAATCATATCTAGACAAGTTAGAGGATGGGACACTTTGTTTGAAGAATATTCCTTGTTTCGCAAGTATGAATTTTTGCCACTCTGCAACCCATTCTAATTGGGATGAAAGAGAAGTTCAGCATCAAAATGTGTCTTGGGGATCGCCTTTGGATAATTTCAGCCTCCTGATTTCTAAGTCCCTGTGTCTATTCTGCTGTCTATTTTTTTTGTTTGTAACAAGTAGTATGACACTAATTAACTGCACTAGAATAGGTGCCCCAAATGTGTGAGAAGGCTATAAAGCTTGTTTGGAATATACACCCATTTCATTTTATTTTAGAACAAACGTTCACTATATTCATGTATCCCAGAAAACTATAAAAACCCATGGCGTAAGTTGCCTTGTTAGCGCAGTAAGTAGCGCGTCAGTCTCATAATCTGAAGGTCGTGAGTTCGATCCTCACACAGGGCATGTATATTTTGTAAGAAATAGAGAAATCCAGCATGTGTTCACACCAATCAAACAGTTTCCTTGAGCAACAATCCCTTCAGGACAGGACCATACATTGGCAAAATTCCATGAAATCATATCTAGACAAGTTAGAGGATGGGACACTTTGTTTGAAGAATATTCCTTGTTACTCCAGTATGAATTTTTGCCACTCTGCAACCCATTCTAATTGGGATGAAAGAGAAGCTCAGCATCAAAATGTGTCTTGGGGATCGCCTTTCGATAATTTCAGCCTCCACCTCCTCCTTTGGAATATACACCCATTTCATTTTGTTTTAGAACAAACGTTCACTATATGCATGTATCCCAGAAGACTATAAAAACCCATGGCGCAAGTTGCCTTGTTAGCGCGGTAGGTAGCGCGTCAGTCTCATAATCTGAAGGTCGTGAGTTCGATCCTCACACAGGGCATGTATATTTTGTAAGAAATAGAGAAATCCAGAAATCCAGCATGTGTTCACACCAATCAAACAGTTTCCTTGAGCAACAATCCCTTCAGGATAGGACCATACATTGGCAAAATTCCATGAAATCATATCTAGACAAGTTAGAGGATGGGACACTTTGTTTGAAGAATATTCCTTGTTTCGCAAGTATGAATTTTTGCCACTCTGCAACCCATTCTAATTGGGATGAAAGAGAAGCTCAGCATCAAAATGTGTCTTGGGGATCGCCTTTGGATAATTTCAGCCTCCTGATTTCTAAGTCCCTGTGTCTATTCTGCTGTCTATTTTTTTTGTTTGTAACAAGTAGTATGACACTAATTAACTGCACTAGAATAGGTGCCCCAAATGTGTGAGAAGGCTATAAAGCTTGTTTGGAATATACACCCATTTCATTTTATTTTAGAACAAACGTTCACTATATTCATGTATCCCAGAAAACTATAAAAACCCATGGCGTAAGTTGCCTTGTTAGCGCAGTAGGTAGCGCGTCAGTCTCATAATCTGAAGGTCGTGAGTTCGATCCTCACACAGGGCATGTATATTTTGTAAGGAATTGAGAAATCCAGCATGTGTTCACACCAATCAAACAGTTTCCTTGAGCAACAATCCCTTCAGGACAGGACCATATATTGGCAAAATTTCATGAAATCATATCTAGACAAGTTAGAGGATGGGACACTTTGTGTGAAGAATATTCCTTGTTACTCCAGTATGAATTTTTGCCACTCTGCAACCCATTCTAATTGGGATGAAAGAGAAGCTCAGCATCAAAATGTGTCTTGGGGATCGCGTTTCGATAATTTCAGCCTCCACCTCCTCCTTTGGAATATACACCCATTTCATTTTATTTTAGAACAAACGTTCACTATATGCATGTATCCCAGAAGACTATAAAAACCCATGGCGCAAGTTGCCTTGTTAGCGCAGTAGGTAGCGCGTCAGTCTTTTAATCTGAAGGTCGTGAGTTCGATCCTCACACAGGGCATGTATATTTTGTAAGAAATAGAGAAATCCAGCATGTGTTCACACCAATCAAACAGTTTCTTTGAGCAACAATCCCTTCAGGACAGGACCATACATTGGCAAAATTCCATGAAATCATATCTAGACAAGTTAGAGGATGGGACACTTTGTTTGAAGAATATTCCTTGTTTCGCAAGTATGAATTTTTGCCACTCTGCAACCCATTCTAATTGGGATGAAAGAGAAGTTCAGCATCAAAATGTGTCTTGGGGATCGCCTTTGGATAATTTCAGCCTCCTGATTTCTAAGTCCCTGTGTCTATTCTGCTGTCTATTTTTTTTGTTTGTAACAAGTAGTATGACACTAATTAACTGCACTAGAATAGGTGCCCCAAATGTGTGAGAAGGCTATAAAGCTTGTTTGGAATATACACCCATTTCATTTTATTTTAGAACAAACGTTCACTATATTCATGTATCCCAGAAAACTATAAAAACCCATGGCGTAAGTTGCCTTGTTAGCGCAGTAGGTAGCGCGTCAGTCTCATAATCTGAAGGTCGTGAGTTCGATCCTCACACAGGGCATGTATATTTTGTAAGAAATAGAGAAATCCAGCATGTGTTCACACCAATCAAACAGTTTCCTTGAGCAACAATCCCTTCAGGACAGGACCATACATTGGCAAAATTCCATGAAATCATATCTAGACAAGTTAGAGGATGGGACACTTTGTTTGAAGAATATTCCTTGTTACTCCAGTATGAATTTTTGCCACTCTGCAACCCATTCTAATTGGGATGAAAGAGAAGCTCAGCATCAAAATGTGTCTTGGGGATCGCCTTTCGATAATTTCAGCCTCCACCTCCTCCTTTGGAATATACACCCATTTCATTTTGTTTTAGAACAAACGTTCACTATATGCATGTATCCCAGAAGACTATAAAAACCCATGGCGCAAGTTGCCTTGTTAGCGCGGTAGGTAGCACGTCAGTCTCATAATCTGAAGGTCGTGAGTTCGATCCTCACACAGGGCATGTATATTTTGTAAGAAATAGAGAAATCCAGAAATCCAGCATGTGTTCACACCAATCTAACAGTTTCCTTGAGCAACAATCCCTTCAGGATAGGACCATACATTGGCAAAATTCCATGAAATCATATCTAGACAAGTTAGAGGATGGGACACTTTGTTTGAAGAATATTCCTTGTTTCGCAAGTATGAATTTTTGCCACTCTGCAACCCATTCTAATTGGGATGAAAGAGAAGCTCAGCATCAAAATGTGTCTTGGGGATCGCCTTTGGATAATTTCAGCCTCAGGATTTCTAAGTCCCTGTGTCTATTCTGCTGTCTATTTTTTTTGTTTGTAACAAGTAGTATGACACTAATTAACTGCACTAGAATAGGTGCCCCAAATGTGTGAGAAGGCTATAAAGCTTGTTTGGAATATACACCCATTTCATTTTATTTTAGAACAAACGTTCACTATATTCATGTATCCCAGAAGACTATAAAATCCCATGGCGTAAGTTGCCTTGTTAGCGCAGTAGGTAGCGCGTCAGTCTCATAATCTGAAGGTCGTGAGTTCGATCCTCACACAGGGCATGTATATTTTGTAAGGAATTGAGAAATCCAGCATGTGTTCACACCAATCAAACAGTTTCCTTGAGCAACAATCCCTTCAGGACAGGACCATATATTGGCAAAATTTCATGAAATCATATCTAGACAAGTTAGAGGATGGGACACTTTGTGTGAAGAATATTCCTTGTTACTCCAGTATGAATTTTTGCCACTCTGCAACCCATTCTAATTGGGATGAAAGAGAAGCTCAGCATCAAAATGTGTCTTGGGGATCGCGTTTCGATAATTTCAGCCTCCACCTCCTCCTTTGGAATATACACCCATTTCATTTTATTTTAGAACAAACGTTCACTATATGCATGTATCCCAGAAGACTATAAAAACCCATGGCGCAAGTTGCCTTGTTAGCGCAGTAGGTAGCGCGTCAGTCTCATAATCTGAAGGTCGTGAGTTCGATCCTCACACAGGGCATGTATATTTTGTAAGAAATAGAGAAATCCAGCATGTGTTCAACCCAATCAAACAGTTTCCTTGTGCAACAATCCCTTCAGGACAGGACCATACATTGGCAAAATTCCATGAAATCATATCTAGACAAGTTAGAGGATGGGACACTTTGTTTGAAGAATATTCCTTGTTTCGCAAGTATGAATTTTTGCCACTCTGCAACCCATTCTAATTGGGATGAAAGAGAAGCTCAGCATCAAAATGTGTCTTGGGGATCGCCTTAGGATAACTTCAGCCTCCTGATTTCTAAGTCCCTGTGTCTATTCTGCTGTCTATTTTTTTTGTTTGTAACAAGTAGTATGACACTAATTAACTGCACTAGAATAGGTGCCCCAAATGTGTGAGAAGGCTATAAAGCTTGTTTGGAATATACACCCATTTCATTTTATTTTAGAACAAACGTTCACTATATTCATGTATCCCAGAATACTATAAAAACCCACGGCGTAAGTTGCCTTGTTAGCGCAGTAGGTAGCGCGTCAGTCTCATAATTTGAAGGTCGTGAGTTCGATCCTCACACAGGGCATGTATATTTTGTAAGGAATAGAGAAATCCAGCATGTGTTCACACCAATCAAACAGTTTCCTTGAGCAACAATCCCTTCAGGACAGGACCATATATTGCCAAAATTTCATGAAATCATATCTAGACAAGTTAGAGGATGGGACACTTTGTGTGAAGAATATTCCTTGTTACTCCAGTATGAATTTTTGCAACTCTGCAACCCATTCTAATTGGGATGAAAGAGAAGCTCAGCATCAAAATGTGTCTTGGGGATCGCCTTTCGATAATTTCAGCCTCCACCTCCTCCTTTGGAATATACACCCATTTCATTTTGTTTTAGAACAAACGTTCACTATATGCATGTATCCCAGAAGACTATAAAAACCCATGGCGCAAGTTGCCTTGTTAGCGCAGTAGGTAGCGCGTCAGTCTCATAATCTGAAGGTCGTGAGTTCGATCCTCACACAGGGCATATATATTTTGTAAGGAATAGAGAAATCCAGCATGTGTTCACACCAATCAAACAGTTTCCTTGAGCAACAATCCCTTCAGGCCAGGACCATATATTGGCAAAATTTCATGAAATCATATCTAGACAAGTTAGAGGATGGGACACTTTGTGTGAAGAATATTCCTTGTTACTCCAGTATGAATTTTTGCCACTCTGCAACCCATTCTAATTGGGATGAAAGAGAAGCTCAGCATCAAAATGTGTCTTGGGGATCGCCTTTGGATAATTTCAGCCTCCTGATTTCTAAGTCCCTGTGTCTATTCTGCTGTCTATTTTTTTTGTTTGTAACAAGTAGTATGACACTAATTAACTGCACTAGAATAGGTGCCCCAAATGTGTGAGAAGGCTATAAAGCTTATTTGGAATATACACCCATTTCATTTTATTTTAGAACAAACGTTCACTATATTCATGTATCCCAGAAGACTATAAAAACCGATGATGTAAGTTGCCTTGTTAGCGCAGTAGGTAGCGCGTCAGTCTCATAATCTGAAGGTCGTGAGTTCGATCCTCACACAGGGCATGTATATTTTGTAAGGAATAGAGAAATCCAGCATGTGTTCACACCAATCAAACAGTTTCCTTGCGCAACAATCCCTTCAGAACAGGACCATATATTGGCAAAATTCCATGAAATCATATCTAGACAAGTTAGAGGATGGGACACTTTTTGTGAAGAATACTCCTTGTTACTCCAGTATGAATTTTTGCAACTCTTCAACCCTTTCTAATTGGGATGAAAGAGAAGCTCAGCATCAAAATGTGTCTTGGGGATCGCCTTTCGATAATTTCAGCCTCCTCCTTTGGAATATACACCCATTTCATTTTATTTTAGAAGAAACGTTCACTATATGCATGTATCACAGAAGACTATAAAAACCCATGGCGCAAGTTGCCTTGTTAGCGCAGTAGGTAGTGCGTCAGTCTCATAATCTGAAGGTCGTGAGTTCGATCCTCACACAGGGCATGTATATTTTGTAAGAAATAGAGAAATCCAGCATGTGTTCACACCAATCAAACAGTTTTCTTGAGCAACAATCCCTTCAGGACAGGACCATATATTGGCAAAATTTCATGAAATCATATCTAGACAAGTTAGAGGATGGGACACTTTGTGTGAAGAATATTCCTTGTTACTCCAGTATGATTTTTTGCCACTCTGCAACCCATTCTAATTGGGATGAAAGAGAAGCTCAGCATCAAAATGTGTCTTGGGGATCGCCTTTCGATAATTTCAGCCTCCACCTCCTCCTTTGGAATATACACCCATTTCATTTTATTTTAGAACAAACGTTCACTATATGCATGTATCCCAGAAGACTATAAAAACCCATGGCCCAAGTTGCCTTGTTAGCGCAGTAGGTAGCGCGTCAGTCTCATAATCTGAAGGTCGTGAGTTCGATCCTCACACAGGGCATGTATATTTTGTAAGAAATAGAGAAATCCAGCATGTGTTCACACCAATAAAACAGTTTCCTTGAGCAACAATCCCTTCAGGACAGGACCATACATTGGCAAAATTCCATGAAATCATATCTAGACAAGTTAGAGGATGGGACACTTTGTTTGAAGAATATTCCTTGTTTCGCAAGTATGAATTTTTGCCACTCTGCAACCCATTCTAATTGGGATGAAAGAGAAGCTCAGCATCAAAATGTGTCTTGGGGATCGCCTTTGGATAATTTCAGCCTCCTGATTTCTAAGTCCCTGTGTCTATTCTGCTGTCTATTTTTTTTGTTTGTAACAAGTAGTATGACACTAATTAACTGCACTAGAATAGGTGCCCCAAATGTGTGAGAAGGCTATAAAGCTTGTTTGGAATATACACCCATTTCATTTTATTTTAGAACAAACGTTCACTATATTCATGTATCCCAGAAGACTATAAAAACCCATGACGTAAGTTGCCTTGTTAGCGCAGTAGGTAGCGCGTCAGTCTCATAATCTGAAGGTCGTGAGTTCGATCCTCACACAGGGCATGTATATTTTGTAAGGAATAGAGAAATCCAGCATGTGTTCACACCAATCAAACAGTTTCCTTGAGCAACAATCCCTTCAGGACAGGACCATACATTGGCAAAATTCCATGAAATCATATCTAGACAAGTTAGAGGATGGGACACTTTGTTTGAAGAATATTCCTTGTTTCGCAAGTATGAATTTTTGCCACTCTGCAACCCATTCTAATTGGGATGAAAGAGAAGCTCAGCATCAAAATGTCTCTTGGGGATCGCCTTTCGATAATTTCAGCCTCCACCTCCTCCTTTGGAATATACACCCATTTCATTTTATTTTAGAACAAACGTTCACTATATGCATGTATCCCAGAAGACTATAAAAACCCATGGCGCAAGTTGCCTTGTTAGCGCAGTAGGTAGCGCGTCAGTCTTTTAATCTGAAGGTCGTGAGTTCGATCCTCACACAGGGCATGTATATTTTGTAAGAAATAGAGAAATCCAGCATGTGTTCACACCAATCAAACAGTTTCTTTGAGCAACAATCCCTTCAGGACAGGACCATACATTGGCAAAATTCCATGAAATCATATCTAGACAAGTTAGAGGATGGGACACTTTGTTTGAAGAATATTCCTTGTTTCGCAAGTATGAATTTTTGCCACTCTGCAACCCATTCTAATTGGGATGAAAGAGAAGTTCAGCATCAAAATGTGTCTTGGGGATCGCCTTTGGATAATTTCAGCCTCCTGATTTCTAAGTCCCTGTGTCTATTCTGCTGTCTATTTTTTTTGTTTGTAACAAGTAGTATGACACTAATTAACTGCACTAGAATAGGTGCCCCAAATGTGTGAGAAGGCTATAAAGCTTGTTTGGAATATACACCCATTTCATTTTATTTTAGAACAAACGTTCACTATATTCATGTATCCCAGAAAACTATAAAAACCCATGGCGTAAGTTGCCTTGTTAGCGCAGTAGGTAGCGCGTCAGTCTCATAATCTGAAGGTCGTGAGTTCGATCCTCACACAGGGCGTGTATATTTTGTAAGAAATAGAGAAATCCAGCATGTGTTCACACCAATCAAACAGTTTCCTTGAGCAACAATCCCTTCAGGACAGGACCATACATTGGCAAAATTCCATGAAATCATATCTAGACAAGTTAGAGGATGGGACACTTTGTTTGAAGAATATTCCTTGTTACTCCAGTATGAATTTTTGCCACTCTGCAACCCATTCTAATTGGGATGAAAGAGAAGCTCAGCATCAAAATGTGTCTTGGGGATCGCCTTTCGATAATTTCAGCCTCCACCTCCTCCTTTGGAATATACACCCATTTCATTTTGTTTTAGAACAAACGTTCACTATATGCATGTATCCCAGAAGACTATAAAAACCCATGGCGCAAGTTGCCTTGTTAGCGCGGTAGGTAGCGCGTCAGTCTCATAATCTGAAGGTCGTGAGTTCGATCCTCACACAGGGCATGTATATTTTGTAAGAAATAGAGAAATCCAGAAATCCAGCATGTGTTCACACCAATCAAACAGTTTCCTTGAGCAACAATCCCTTCAGGACAGGACCATATATTGGCAAAATTTCATGAAATCATATCTAGACAAGTTAGAGGATGGGACACTTTGTGTGAAGAATATTCCTTGTTACTCCAGTATGAATTTTTGCCACTCTGCAACCCATTCTAATTGGGATGAAAGAGAAGCTCAGCATCAAAATGTGTCTTGGGGATCGCGTTTCGATAATTTCAGCCTCCACCTCCTCCTTTGGAATATACACCCATTTCATTTTATTTTAGAACAAACGTTCACTATATGCATGTATCCCAGAAGACTATAAAAACCCATGGCGCAAGTTGCCTTGTTAGCGCAGTAGGTAGCGCGTCAGTCTCATAATCTGAAGGTCGTGAGTTCGATCCTCACACAGGGCATGTATATTTTGTAAGAAATAGAGAAATCCAGCATGTGTTCAACCCAATCAAACAGTTTCCTTGTGCAACAATCCCTTCAGGACAGGACCATACATTGGCAAAATTCCATGAAATCATATCTAGACAAGTTAGAGGATGGGACACTTTGTGTGAAGAATATTCCTTGTTACTCCAGTATGAATTTTTGCCACTCTGCAACCCATTCTAATTGGGATGAAAGAGAAGCTCAGCATCAAAATGTGTCTTGGGGATCGCGTTTCGATAATTTCAGCCTCCACCTCCTCCTTTGGAATATACACCCATTTCATTTTATTTTAGAACAAACGTTCACTATATGCATGTATCCCAGAAGACTATAAAAACCCATGGCGCAAGTTGCCTTGTTAGCGCAGTAGGTAGCGCGTCAGTCTTTTAATCTGAAGGTCGTGAGTTCGATCCTCACACAGGGCATGTATATTTTGTAAGAAATAGAGAAATCCAGCATGTGTTCACACCAATCAAACAGTTTCTTTGAGCAACAATCCCTTCAGGACAGGACCATACATTGGCAAAATTCCATGAAATCATATCTAGACAAGTTAGAGGATGGGACACTTTGTTTGAAGAATATTCCTTGTTTCGCAAGTATGAATTTTTGCCACTCTGCAACCCATTCTAATTGGGATGAAAGAGAAGTTCAGCATCAAAATGTGTCTTGGGGATCGCCTTTGGATAATTTCAGCCTCCTGATTTCTAAGTCCCTGTGTCTATTCTGCTGTCTATTTTTTTTGTTTGTAACAAGTAGTATGACACTAATTAACTGCACTAGAATAGGTGCCCCAAATGTGTGAGAAGGCTATAAAGCTTGTTTGGAATATACACCCATTTCATTTTATTTTAGAACAAACGTTCACTATATTCATGTATCCCAGAAAACTATAAAAACCCATGGCGTAAGTTGCCTTGTTAGCGCAGTAGGTAGCGCGTCAGTCTCATAATCTGAAGGTCGTGAGTTCGATCCTCACACAGGGCATGTATATTTTGTAAGAAATAGAGAAATCCAGCATGTGTTCACACCAATCAAACAGTTTCCTTGAGCAACAATCCCTTCAGGACAGGACCATACATTGGCAAAATTCCATGAAATCATATCTAGACAAGTTAGAGGATGGGACACTTTGTTTGAAGAATATTCCTTGTTACTCCAGTATGAATTTTTGCCACTCTGCAACCCATTCTAATTGGGATGAAAGAGAAGCTCAGCATCAAAATGTGTCTTGGGGATCGCCTTTCGATAATTTCAGCCTCCACCTCCTCCTTTGGAATATACACCCATTTCATTTTGTTTTAGAACAAACGTTCACTATATGCATGTATCCCAGAAGACTATAAAAACCCATGGCGCAAGTTGCCTTGTTAGCGCGGTAGGTAGCGCGTCAGTCTCATAATCTGAAGGTCGTGAGTTCGATCCTCACACAGGGCATGTATATTTTGTAAGAAATAGAGAAATCCAGAAATCCAGCATGTGTTCACACCAATCAAACAGTTTCCTTGAGCAACAATCCCTTCAGGATAGGACCATACATTGGCAAAATTCCATGAAATCATATCTAGACAAGTTAGAGGATGGGACACTTTGTTTGAAGAATATTCCTTGTTTCGCAAGTATGAATTTTTGCCACTCTGCAACCCATTCTAATTGGGATGAAAGAGAAGCTCAGCATCAAAATGTGTCTTGGGGATCGCCTTTGGATAATTTCAGCCTCCTGATTTCTAAGTCCCTGTGTCTATTCTGCTGTCTATTTTTTTTGTTTGTAACAAGTAGTATGACACTAATTAACTGCACTAGAATAGGTGCCCCAAATGTGTGAGAAGGCTATAAAGCTTGTTTGGAATATACACCCATTTCATTTTATTTTAGAACAAACGTTCACTATATTCATGTATCCCAGAAAACTATAAAAACCCATGGCGTAAGTTGCCTTGTTAGCGCAGTAGGTAGCGCGTCAGTCTCATAATCTGAAGGTCGTGAGTTCGATCCTCACACAGGGCATGTATATTTTGTAAGGAATTGAGAAATCCAGCATGTGTTCACACCAATCAAACAGTTTCCTTGAGCAACAATCCCTTCAGGACAGGACCATATATTGGCAAAATTTCATGAAATCATATCTAGACAAGTTAGAGGATGGGACACTTTGTGTGAAGAATATTCCTTGTTACTCCAGTATGAATTTTTGCCACTCTGCAACCCATTCTAATTGGGATGAAAGAGAAGCTCAGCATCAAAATGTGTCTTGGGGATCGCGTTTCGATAATTTCAGCCTCCACCTCCTCCTTTGGAATATACACCCATTTCATTTTATTTTAGAACAAACGTTCACTATATGCATGTATCCCAGAAGACTATAAAAACCCATGGCGCAAGTTGCCTTGTTAGCGCAGTAGGTAGCGCGTCAGTCTTTTAATCTGAAGGTCGTGAGTTCGATCCTCACACAGGGCATGTATATTTTGTAAGAAATAGAGAAATCCAGCATGTGTTCACACCAATCAAACAGTTTCTTTGAGCAACAATCCCTTCAGGACAGGACCATACATTGGCAAAATTCCATGAAATCATATCTAGACAAGTTAGAGGATGGGACACTTTGTTTGAAGAATATTCCTTGTTTCGCAAGTATGAATTTTTGCCACTCTGCAACCCATTCTAATTGGGATGAAAGAGAAGTTCAGCATCAAAATGTGTCTTGGGGATCGCCTTTGGATAATTTCAGCCTCCTGATTTCTTAGTCCCTGTGTCTATTCTGCTGTCTATTTTTTTTGTTTGTAACAAGTAGTATGACACTAATTAACTGCACTAGAATAGGTGCCCCAAATGTGTGAGAAGGCTATAAAGCTTGTTTGGAATATACACCCATTTCATTTTATTTTAGAACAAACGTTCACTATATTCATGTATCCCAGAAAACTATAAAAACCCATGGCGTAAGTTGCCTTGTTAGCGCAGTAGGTAGCGCGTCAGTCTCATAATCTGAAGGTCGTGAGTTCGATCCTCACACAGGGCATGTATATTTTGTAAGAAATAGAGAAATCCAGCATGTGTTCACACCAATCAAACAGTTTCCTTGAGCAACAATCCCTTCAGGACAGGACCATACATTGGCAAAATTCCATGAAATCATATCTAGACAAGTTAGAGGATGGGACACTTTGTTTGAAGAATATTCCTTGTTACTCCAGTATGAATTTTTGCCACTCTGCAACCCATTCTAATTGGGATGAAAGAGAAGCTCAGCATCAAAATGTGTCTTGGGGATCGCCTTTCGATAATTTCAGCCTCCACCTCCTCCTTTGGAATATACACCCATTTCATTTTGTTTTAGAACAAACGTTCACTATATGCATGTATCCCAGAAGACTATAAAAACCCATGGCGCAAGTTGCCTTGTTAGCGCGGTAGGTAGCACGTCAGTCTCATAATCTGAAGGTCGTGAGTTCGATCCTCACACAGGGCATGTATATTTTGTAAGAAATAGAGAAATCCAGAAATCCAGCATGTGTTCACACCAATCTAACAGTTTCCTTGAGCAACAATCCCTTCAGGATAGGACCATACATTGGCAAAATTCCATGAAATCATATCTAGACAAGTTAGAGGATGGGACACTTTGTTTGAAGAATATTCCTTGTTTCGCAAGTATGAATTTTTGCCACTCTGCAACCCATTCTAATTGGGATGAAAGAGAAGCTCAGCATCAAAATGTGTCTTGGGGATCGCCTTTGGATAATTTCAGCCTCAGGATTTCTAAGTCCCTGTGTCTATTCTGCTGTCTATTTTTTTTGTTTGTAACAAGTAGTATGACACTAATTAACTGCACTAGAATAGGTGCCCCAAATGTGTGAGAAGGCTATAAAGCTTGTTTGGAATATACACCCATTTCATTTTATTTTAGAACAAACGTTCACTATATTCATGTATCCCAGAAGACTATAAAATCCCATGGCGTAAGTTGCCTTGTTAGCGCAGTAGGTAGCGCGTCAGTCTCATAATCTGAAGGTCGTGAGTTCGATCCTCACACAGGGCATGTATATTTTGTAAGGAATTGAGAAATCCAGCATGTGTTCACACCAATCAAACAGTTTCCTTGAGCAACAATCCCTTCAGGACAGGACCATATATTGGCAAAATTTCATGAAATCATATCTAGACAAGTTAGAGGATGGGACACTTTGTGTGAAGAATATTCCTTGTTACTCCAGTATGAATTTTTGCCACTCTGCAACCCATTCTAATTGGGATGAAAGAGAAGCTCAGCATCAAAATGTGTCTTGGGGATCGCGTTTCGATAATTTCAGCCTCCACCTCCTCCTTTGGAATATACACCCATTTCATTTTATTTTAGAACAAACGTTCACTATATGCATGTATCCCAGAAGACTATAAAAACCCATGGCGCAAGTTGCCTTGTTAGCGCAGTAGGTAGCGCGTCAGTCTCATAATCTGAAGGTCGTGAGTTCGATCCTCACACAGGGCATGTATATTTTGTAAGAAATAGAGAAATCCAGCATGTGTTCAACCCAATCAAACAGTTTCCTTGTGCAACAATCCCTTCAGGACAGGACCATACATTGGCAAAATTCCATGAAATCATATCTAGACAAGTTAGAGGATGGGACACTTTGTTTGAAGAATATTCCTTGTTTCGCAAGTATGAATTTTTGCCACTCTGCAACCCATTCTAATTGGGATGAAAGAGAAGCTCAGCATCAAAATGTGTCTTGGGGATCGCCTTAGGATAACTTCAGCCTCCTGATTTCTAAGTCCCTGTGTCTATTCTGCTGTCTATTTTTTTTGTTTGTAACAAGTAGTATGACACTAATTAACTGCACTAGAATAGGTGCCCCAAATGTGTGAGAAGGCTATAAAGCTTGTTTGGAATATACACCCATTTCATTTTATTTTAGAAAAAACGTTCACTATATTCATGTATCCCAGAAGACTATAAAAACCCACGGCGTAAGTTGCCTTGTTAGCGCAGTAGGTAGCGCGTCAGTCTCATAATTTGAAGGTCGTGAGTTCGATCCTCACACAGGGCATGTATATTTTGTAAGGAATAGAGAAATCCAGCATGTGTTCACACCAATCAAACAGTTTCCTTGAGCAACAATCCCTTCAGGACAGGACCATATATTGCCAAAATTTCATGAAATCATATCTAGACAAGTTAGAGGATGGGACACTTTGTGTGAAGAATATTCCTTGTTACTCCAGTATGAATTTTTGCAACTCTGCAACCCATTCTAATTGGGATGAAAGAGAAGCTCAGCATCAAAATGTGTCTTGGGGATCGCCTTTCGATAATTTCAGCCTCCACCTCCTCCTTTGGAATATACACCCATTTCATTTTGTTTTAGAACAAACGTTCACTATATGCATGTATCCCAGAAGACTATAAAAACCCATGGCGCAAGTTGCCTTGTTAGCGCAGTAGGTAGCGCGTCAGTCTCATAATCTGAAGGTCGTGAGTTCGATCCTCACACAGGGCATATATATTTTGTAAGGAATAGAGAAATCCAGCATGTGTTCACACCAATCAAACAGTTTCCTTGAGCAACAATCCCTTCAGGCCAGGACCATATATTGGCAAAATTTCATGAAATCATATCTAGACAAGTTAGAGGATGGGACACTTTGTGTGAAGAATATTCCTTGTTACTCCAGTATGAATTTTTGCCACTCTGCAACCCATTCTAATTGGGATGAAAGAGAAGCTCAGCATCAAAATGTGTCTTGGGGATCGCCTTTGGATAATTTCAGCCTCCTGATTTCTAAGTCCCTGTGTCTATTCTGCTGTCTATTTTTTTTGTTTGTAACAAGTAGTATGACACTAATTAACTGCACTAGAATAGGTGCCCCAAATGTGTGAGAAGGCTATAAAGCTTATTTGGAATATACACCCATTTCATTTTATTTTAGAACAAACGTTCACTATATTCATGTATCCCAGAAGACTATAAAAACCCATGATGTAAGTTGCCTTGTTAGCGCAGTAGGTAGCGCGTCAGTCTCATAATCTGAAGGTCGTGAGTTCGATCCTCACACAGGGCATGTATATTTTGTAAGGAATAGAGAAATCCAGCATGTGTTCACACCAATCAAACAGTTTCCTTGCGCAACAATCCCTTCAGAACAGGACCATATATTGGCAAAATTCCATGAAATCATATCTAGACAAGTTAGAGGATGGGACACTTTTTGTGAAGAATACTCCTTGTTACTCCAGTATGAATTTTTGCAACTCTTCAACCCTTTCTAATTGGGATGAAAGAGAAGCTCAGCATCAAAATGTGTCTTGGGGATCGCCTTTCGATAATTTCAGCCTCCTCCTTTGGAATATACACCCATTTCATTTTATTTTAGAACAAACGTTCACTATATGCATGTATCACAGAAGACTATAAAAACCCATGGCGCAAGTTGCCTTGTTAGCGCAGTAGGTAGTGCGTCAGTCTCATAATCTGAAGGTCGTGAGTTCGATCCTCACACAGGGCATGTATATTTTGTAAGAAATAGAGAAATCCAGCATGTGTTCACACCAATCAAACAGTTTCCTTGAGCAACAATCCCTTCAGGACAGGACCATATATTGGCAAAATTTCATGAAATCATATCTAGACAAGTTAGAGGATGGGACACTTTGTGTGAAGAATATTCCTTGTTACTCCAGTATGATTTTTTGCCACTCTGCAACCCATTCTAATTGGGATGAAAGAGAAGCTCAGCATCAAAATGTGTCTTGGGGATCGCCTTTCGATAATTTCAGCCTCCACCTCCTCCTTTGGAATATACACCCATTTCATTTTATTTTAGAACAAACGTTCACTATATGCATGTATCCCAGAAGACTATAAAAACCCATGGCCCAAGTTGCCTTGTTAGCGCAGTAGGTAGCGCGTCAGTCTCATAATCTGAAGGTCGTGAGTTCGATCCTCACACAGGGCATGTATATTTTGTAAGAAATAGAGAAATCCAGCATGTGTTCACACCAATAAAACAGTTTCCTTGAGCAACAATCCCTTCAGGACAGGACCATACATTGGCAAAATTCCATGAAATCATATCTAGACAAGTTAGAGGATGGGACACTTTGTTTGAAGAATATTCCTTGTTTCGCAAGTATGAATTTTTGCCACTCTGCAACCCATTCTAATTGGGATGAAAGAGAAGCTCAGCATCAAAATGTGTCTTGGGGATCGCCTTTGGATAATTTCAGCCTCCTGATTTCTAAGTCCCTGTGTCTATTCTGCTGTCTATTTTTTTTGTTTGTAACAAGTAGTATGACACTAATTAACTGCACTAGAATAGGTGCCCCAAATGCGTGAGAAGGCTATAAAGCTTGTTTGGAATATACACCCATTTCATTTTATTTTAGAACAAACGTTCACTATATTCATGTATCCCAGAAGACTATAAAAACCCATGACGTAAGTTGCCTTGTTAGCGCAGTAGGTAGCGCGTCAGTCTCATAATCTGAAGGTCGTGAGTTCGATCCTCACACAGGGCATGTATATTTTGTAAGGAATAGAGAAATCCAGCATGTGTTCACACCAATCAAACAGTTTCCTTGAGCAACAATCCCTTCAGGACAGGACCATACATTGGCAAAATTCCATGAAATCATATCTAGACAAGTTAGAGGATGGGACACTTTGTTTGAAGAATATTCCTTGTTTCGCAAGTATGAATTTTTGCCACTCTGCAACCCATTCTAATTGGGATGAAAGAGAAGCTCAGCATCAAAATGTCTCTTGGGGATCGCCTTTCGATAATTTCAGCCTCCACCTCCTCCTTTGGAATATACACCCATTTCATTTTATTTTAGAACAAACGTTCACTATATGCATGTATCCCAGAAGACTATAAAAACCCATGGCGCAAGTTGCCTTGTTAGCGCAGTAGGTAGCGCGTCAGTTTTATAATCTGAAGGTCGTGAGTTCGATCCTCACACAGGGCATGTATATTTTGTAAGAAATAGAGAAATCCAGCATGTGTTCACACCAATCAAACAGTTTCTTTGAGCAACAATCCCTTCAGGACAGGACCATACATTGGCAAAATTCCATGAAATCATATCTAGACAAGTTAGAGGATGGGACACTTTGTTTGAAGAATATTCCTTGTTTCGCAAGTATGAATTTTTGCCACTCTGCAACCCATTCTAATTGGGATGAAAGAGAAGTTCAGCATCAAAATGTGTCTTGGGGATCGCCTTTGGATAATTTCAGCCTCCTGATTTCTAAGTCCCTGTGTCTATTCTGCTGTCTATTTTTTTTGTTTGTAACAAGTAGTATGACACTAATTAACTGCACTAGAATAGGTGCCCCAAATGTGTGAGAAGGCTATAAAGCTTGTTTGGAATATACACCCATTTCATTTTATTTTAGAACAAACGTTCACTATATTCATGTATCCCAGAAAACTATAAAAACCCATGGCGTAATTTGCTTTGTTAGCGCAGTAGGTAGCGCGTCAGTCTCATAATCTGAAGGTCGTGAGTTCGATCCTCACACAGGGCATGTATATTTTGTAAGGAATAGAGAAATCCAGCATGTGTTCACACCAATAAAACAGTTTCCTTGAGCAACAATCCCTTCAGGACAGGACCATACATTGGCAAAATTCCATGAAATCATATCTAGACAAGTTAGAGGATGGGACACTTTGTTTGAAGAATATTCCTTGTTTCGCAAGTATGAATTTTTGCCACTCTGCAACCCATTCTAATTGGGATGAAAGAGAAGCTCAGCATCAAAATGTCTCTTGGGGATCGCCTTTCGATAATTTCAGCCTCCACCTCCTCCTTTGGAATATACACCCATTTCATTTTATTTTAGAACAAACGTTCACTATATGCATGTATCCCAGAAGACTATAAAAACCCATGGCGCAAGTTGCCTTGTTAGCGCAGTAGGTAGCGCGTCAGTCTCATAATCTGAAGGTCGTGAGTTCGATCCTCACACAGGGCATGTATATTTTGTAAGAAATAGAGAAATCCAGCATGTGTTCACACCAATCAAACAGTTTCTTTGAGCAACAATCCCTTCAGGACAGGACCATACATTGGCAAAATTCCATGAAATCATATCTAGACAAGTTAGAGGATGGGACACTTTGTTTGAAGAATATTCCTTGTTTCGCAAGTATGAATTTTTGCCACTCTGCAACCCATTCTAATTGGGATGAAAGAGAAGTTCAGCATCAAAATGTGTCTTGGGGATCGCCTTTGGATAATTTCAGCCTCCTGATTTCTAAGTCCCTGTGTCTATTCTGCTGTCTATTTTTTTTGTTTGTAACAAGTAGTATGACACTAATTAACTGCACTAGAATAGGTGCCCCAAATGTGTGAGAAGGCTATAAAGCTTGTTTGGAATATACACCCATTTCATTTTATTTTAGAACAAACGTTCACTATATTCATGTATCCCAGAAAACTATAAAAACCCATGGCGTAAGTTGCCTTGTTAGCGCAGTAGGTAGCGCGTCAGTCTCATAATCTGAAGGTCGTGAGTTCGATCCTCACACAGGGCATGTATATTTTGTAAGGAATAGAGAAATCCAGCATGTGTTCACACCAATCAAACAGTTTCCTTGAGCAACAATCCCTTCAGGACAGGACCATATATTGGCAAAATTTCATCAAATCAAATCTAGACAAGTTAGAGGATGGGACACTTTGTGTGAAGAATATTCCTTGTTACTCCAGTATGAATTTTTGCCACTCTGCAACCCATTCTAATTGGGATGAAAGAGAAGCTCAGCATCAAAATGGGTCTTGGGGATCGCCTTTCGATAATTTCAGCCTCCACCTCCTCCTTTTGAATATACACCCATTTCATTTTATTTTAGAACAAACGTTCACTATATGCATGTATCCCAGAAGACTATAAAAACCCATGGCGCAAGTTGTCTTGTTAGCGCAGTAGGTAGCGCGTCAGTCTCATAATCTGAAGGTCGTGACTTCGATCCTCACACAGGGCATGTATATTTTGTAAGAAATAGAGAAATCCAGCATGTGTTCACACCAATCAAACAGTTTCCTTGAGCAACAATCCCTTCAGGACAGGACCATACATTGGCAAAATTCCATGAAATCATATCTAGACAAGTTAGAGGATGGGACACTTTGTTTGAAGAATATTCCTTGTTTCGCAAGTATGAATTTTTGCCACTCTGCAACCCATTCTAATTGGGATGAAAGAGAAGCTCAGCATCAAAATGTGTCTTGGGGATCGCCTTTCGATAATTTCAGCCTCCACCTCCTCCTTTGGAATATACACCCATTTCATTTTATTTTAGAACAAACGTTCACTATATGCATGTATCCCAGAAGACTATAAAAACCCATGGCGCAAGTTGCCTTGTTAGCGCAGTAGGTAGCGCGTCAGTCTCATAATCTGAAGGTCGTGAGTTCGATCCTCACACAGGGCATGTATATTTTGTAAGAAATAGAGAAATCCAGCATGTGTTCACACCAATAAAACAGTTTCCTTGAGCAACAATCCCTTCAGGACAGGACCATACATTGGCAAAATTCCATGAAATCATATCTAGACAAGTTAGAGGATGGGACACTTTGTTTGAAGAATATTCCTTGTTTCGCAAGTATGAATTTTTGCCACTCTGCAACCCATTCTAATTGGGATGAAAGAGAAGCTCAGCATCAAAATGTGTCTTGGGGATCGCCTTTGGATAATTTCAGCCTCCTGATTTCTAAGTCCCTGTGTCTATTCTGCTGTCTATTTTTTTTGTTTGTAACAAGTAGTATGACACTAATTAACTGCACTAGAATAGGTGCCCCAAATGTGTGAGAAGGCTATAAAGCTTGTTTGGAATATACACCCATTTCATTTTATTTTAGAACAAACGTTCACTATATTCATGTATCCCAGAAGACTATAAAAACCCATTACGTAAGTTGCCTTGTTAGCGCAGTAGGTAGCGCGTCAGTCTCATAATCTGAAGGTCGTGAGTTCGATCCTCACACAGGGCATGTATATTTTGTAAGGAATAGAGAAATCCAGCATGTGTTCACACCAATCAAACAGTTTCCTTGAGCAACAATCCCTTCAGGACAGGACCATACATTGGCAAAATTCCATGAAATCATATCTAGACAAGTTAGAGGATGGGACACTTTGTTTGAAGAATATTCCTTGTTTCGCAAGTATGAATTTTTGCCACTCTGCAACCCATTCTAATTGGGATGAAAGAGAAGCTCAGCATCAAAATGTCTCTTGGGGATCGCCTTTCGATAATTTCAGCCTCCACCTCCTCCTTTGGAATATACACCCATTTCATTTTATTTTAGAACAAACGTTCACTATATGCATGTATCCCAGAAGACTATAAAAACCCATGGCGCAAGTTGCCTTGTTAGCGCAGTAGGTAGCGCGTCAGTCTCATAATCTGAAGGTCGTGAGTTCGATCCTCACACAGGGCATGTATATTTTGTAAGAAATAGAGAAATCCAGCATGTGTTCACACCAATCAAACAGTTTCTTTGAGCAACAATCCCTTCAGGACAGGACCATACATTGGCAAAATTCCATGAAATCATATCTAGACAAGTTAGAGGATGGGACACTTTGTTTGAAGAATATTCCTTGTTTCGCAAGTATGAATTTTTGCCACTCTGCAACCCATTCTAATTGGGATGAAAGAGAAGCTCAGCATCAAAATGTGTCTTGGGGATCGCCTTTCGATAATTTCAGCCTCCACCTCCTCCTTTGGAATATACACCCATGTAGCGGCACCCCGGTGTAGTAGGGGTTTACGCCGCTGAGAAGGTGTCCTTTCCCCCCAAGATGAAGTCAGCTAAAGCATAACAGGTTCCCAGTAATTACGAATCCAAGTAATAGCCATCCCCTCCAAACACGAGACGAGACTCTGTGTTGAGGGTCAAAGTAGGAATAATGTTTATTCTGCAACTCGGGCTTTTATGCCGTACAACAACTCCTCCCCGTATCCGGAGGAGATAATACATTTACAGGGGGAGTCACTCCCACTGTACCGGGCAGAATATTTCACAATTATTACAGGTTTAATAACACACACAATATATAACGAAAATACAATGTGCTACGTGTATTAGGGAACGGAGATCTAAGGGAACAATATACGTGAAAATCCCCTAGATCGGTTGGGCCGTTCGCTAGATACACGTTTGCACCATTTACTCAGGAACCATATAACATAAACAAAAACTCTCTCTTGGATCCGGTGTCTCTATTTCGGTACTTTGGATCTGTCGACCAGCATGGGCGTACGTTACCGGTAAGGTTGAAATTCGTCGTGTGGAAAGTTCGTGAGTGTTCGGTCATTAGTTCATGCGGTCAAAATGGCCGCGACCCATTGTTCTCTCCACGTGGCGGTGTGTACCGTACGGATCCACAAGTACCCGAAATCCACAATAATCCAAATACAACGGCAATTCTCCGAGATGGTATCTGTCACTCCAAAAGGGGTCTGTCACACGGCTCCCTCCTAGTGGTACACTCCGGCAGACCTGGCTTGATCCTTTCGGATTAACTTAGGGATGACCGGAATTCACTTGTCCGGAGAATTGTCAAGTTGTCGAGACAGCCCATCGGCGTTGCCATTTAGCTTACCGGGTCGATAGCTGATGGTGAAATTGTACGTTTGCAGGGCCAAGCTCCATCTTAGCAATCGGCCATTGTCTCCTGCGACCCGGTTAAGCCATACCAATGGATTGTGGTCGGTTACCAAGGAAAATTCTTGTCCATACAGATAAGGAGTTAGTTTTTTCAATGCCCATACCAGGGCCAGGCACTCTTTCTCTACGGCCGCATAACTCACTTCCCTCGGTAACAACTTTCGGCTGAGGTATGCGACCGGATGCTCTTTCCCATCTTCCCCGATTTGGCTCAGCACAGCCCCCAGTCCATACATGGAAGCGTCTGTATGTACAAGGAAACGTTTGTTAGGTACTGGGGCAGCCAAGACAGGAGCATTAACAAGAGCATGTTTGAGAGATTGGAATGCGGCTTCGCAAGCGGGAGACCACAGGACCTGTCTAGGTAAATTCTTCTTGGTCAAGTCAGTCAAGGGCTTGGCTACCGTACTATAATCAGGGACAAAACGCCTATAATACCCGGCGGTCCCTAAGAAGGCCAATACTTTGGTCTTGGTATTAGGTGTGGGCCAGTTCGCTACTGCTTCAACCTTGGCAGGCTCCGGCCTCTGGTTTCCACACCCTACTCGGTGACCCAGGTATTGGACCTCGTCCATTCCTAAATGGCACTTCTCGGGTTTTAGTGTCAGGCCCGCGTCCGAATCTTATCTAGTACTACTCCTATGTGGACTAAATGTTCTTCCCAAGACTCACTGTAGATCGCAATGTCATCCAGGTATGCACACGCAAACTCCTGGAATCCATCGAGGAGCCGATCCACCATTCGCTGGAACGTAGCCGGGGCATTTTTCAACCCAAATGGCATGACCTTAAATTGGTATAAGCCAAACGGGGTGACAAATGCCGACTTGGGGACGGCATCCTCGGCCAGGGGAATCTGCCAATAACCCTTGCAGAGGTCTATGGTAGAGAGATAGTTACCCCTGGCTATGCGATCTAATAATTCGTCTACCCGGGGCATGGGGTAAGCGTCAGTGGTAGTCTTTTCATTCAGTCGTCTGTAGTCGACGCAGAACCGAGTGGTTCCGTCTTTCTTGGGGACTAGGACTACGGGAGAGGCCCAGGGACTGTCTGATGGCTCAATGACCCCCAGCTGGGTCATTTCCCGTATTTCCTTTAGCATCCCGTCCCGGACGGCTTCCGGAATACGGTAAGGGGGTTGTCGGAGGGGGGCCTGCCCTGGGGTTTCTACCTTGTGCATGGCCAGGGTGGTGTATCCTGGCTCCTGGGAGAAGGTACTCTGTTTCTCCCATAGGAGCTGTCTAGCTTGCTCCAGCTCAGTAGGGTTCAGTCGCTCTCCCAGCTTCACTAGGCTAACTGGGTCGGGGTGAGTCTCCCTTTCTAGCAGGTCAGGTAGGGGTAAATTTTCGGGGTCATCCGTAGCTGGGGCACAAACAGCGTGAATATCTTCCTGCCGTTCTTGGTATTCCTTCAACATGTTCACATGAAAGGATCGTTGGATCCTTTCATCTGCACAGCTGGCAATAAGGTAGGTGGTATCCCAGAGTTGGGCTAAAACCTTGTAAGGACCCTTCCACGCAGCTTGCAGTTTGTTGTCCTTCACCGGTTTTAGCACCAATACCTTCTGCCCTATGTGGAATAGTCGTTGCCGGGCACCCCTATCGTACCATCGTTTCTGTCGCCCCTGGGCCGCCTGGAGATTCTCCCTTACCAATAGGGAGAGTTGCTCCATGCGGTCCCGGAGTTCCAGGACATATGGCACAATAGGCGTCCCTGCCTGTTCGGTCTCCCCTTCCCAGTGGTCCCGAATGAGATCGAGGGGTCCTCGCACCCTCCTCCCATACAATAACTCAAAGGGAGAAAAACCCGTAGATTCTTGGGGGACCTCCCTATACGCAAATAACAGGTGGGGTAAGAATCTCTCCCAGTCTCTGCAACCGTCCGTAAAGGTCCTCAACATTTGTTTGAGAGTCCCATTAAAGCGCTCACAGAGACCGTTAGTTTGGGGGTGGTACGGGGAACTGAGCAGATGTTTAATGTGGTACATTTTCCATAACTGCTGTGTGAGTACGGCAGTGAACTGGGTTCCCTGGTCGGATAGGATTTCTTTAGGGAACCCCACCCGAGTGAATATCTTAACCAATGCATCGGCTACTGTCTCAGCTTCAATATTTGACAGGGGTACTGCCTCGGGGTACCGGGTCCCATAGTCCACCACAGTAAGAATGTACTTCTTACCGGATGGGCTAGGTCGCGCTAGGGGGCCTACAATGTCGACGGCGACCCTATAGAAAGGTTCCCCAATGATCGGCATCGACATTAATTTAGCCTTTGGGCGATCTCCCCTCTTACCCACCCGTTGGCAAGTGTCACAGGTTTTGCAGTATTGTCGCACGTCCCGGTTAAACCCTGGCCAGAAGAAATTCTGGGTAATCCTATGGCCCGTGCGACGTACTCCTAAATGGCCAGCTAAGGGTATATCGTGAGCGATCCTCATGATCTCTTGTCGGTATTTTTTCGGTAGCACTAGTTGCTTCTGCGGGACGGGGTTTTTACCTGTTGCGGGCTCCTGGGGGATTCTATACAGTCTATCCCCCACCCACTCGTAGCTTTCCCCATCCGTCCCTGGTTCCTTTTTGTCAGCCTTATCCCTATACTTTCGTAGAGTGACGTCTTCCCGCGTCTCCCTCCCAAAAGTCTCAGGGATATCCCAGTCTAAGGGGGTCTGTCCTAAGGTCACAGTCGGAGGGTTAGATCTTACCTGGGTCTCCACGACCGGCGGGCCGATTCCAATGGCACGAGCCTGAGCCCGGGTGGTGACAGGGCAGGCTCCAGCAGGGCCTTGAGGGGCAAAAGCGGACAACAGCGGGGCTAAATCATTTCCCAAGAGTACTTCCGCTGGTAGCCCTTTCATCAGGCCCACATTCACTTGGCCAGCTCCCACCCCCCAATCCAAATGCACTCGGGCCGTGGGGAGACGATGCACCGCACCCCCGGCCACTCTAACGGCCACCGTTTGTCCAGTATGTTCTTTTTCTGGGACCAGGTCATGTTGGATCAATGTTAGGGTGGCCCCAGTGTCTCGTAATCCACTGACAACTTGTCCATTTACTCGGACTGTTTGTCGGTGATGTTGGCGGTTGTCTACGGCAGCCGCATATAGGGGGTTGGCCTCGTGCAAAATTTCCCATTGCTCTTCCCCCAGGGGCTGGGCTTCAATGCAATGGGCCCCTGAGGTAAAGGGCCGGGTGTTCCCTTCAGCGGGCTTCCTCCAAGAAGCTTGTCGAGCTGGATCTAGTGGGCATTTGTCTCTCAGGTGGCCCACCTGTTGGCACCTATGGCACCGCCGGCGGTCCGGGACACTGGACTGGGCGAAGCGGGAGGAAGTGTTGTAGCTAGGTTGATTAGCGGGGGTGGTTGGAGTAGGGCCGACGGGGCGGCTTTCTACTCGGGGAGCTGTCTTTTGGACCGAGGGGTCGGGTTTGCGGGCGTCTGCATACTCGTCGGCCAACCGGGCGGCTTCGGGTAGGGTAAGGGGTCTCCTATCCCGAATCCACTCTCTGAGCTCCTTGTCCACCTTTTCAAAAAAATGCTCCAACAAAAACAATTGTAATACCTCCTCCGCGGTGGTAGCTTGGCACCCATCCATCCAGTGGCCAGCCGTGCGTTGTAATCGGCAGGCCCATTCGGTGTAGGAGTCACCGGTTTGCTTTCGGGATTCCCGGAAGCATCTCCGATATGCTTCGGGGGTTACCGCATATCGGGACAATAGAGCTTCCTTGACCAATCGATAATTTCCCACCTCATGGTCCGGATCGCCCGGAAAGCATCACTGGCTCGTCCGGATAATTTGCCAGACAAAATTTTAACCCACTTCTCGGAGGGTACTTTATGTAAGGCACATTGACGCTCAAAATCCGCTAAGTATTGGTCAATCTCCCCCTCTGTTTCCACAAAATTTTTAAAAGCGGCAAAGTGTACTTTCCTCTTTTCCTCGGGAGTTTGAAAAGTCCCAGCAATTGGACTGGCGCTGGTGGAAGTCTGGCGCCGGTTGGCATCGACCGCCGCAATTACTTGAGTCACGATCCTAGGTGAGGGGTTTGGTCCGTAGTGAGCCAGCCTTACCCTCACCTCGTGGTCGAATCGTTCGTCTTCCGGGGTTCGGACCAATGCGATCTCCGGTTCTGGGTTTGGTTCGACACCCAGTTCGCCATTCTGTTCAGCTAAGTCCAATGCGACCAATTCTGCCAAAATGTCTCTTTTCTTTTTGTTGCTAGCCGAACGACCACGGCTCTCCAACAAGTCTTTTAGGGTAGATCGTTTCAACCTTCCGTAGTAGGCCTCCATCCTGTTTGCTCTCGGTAGCTGTCCCTCTGGGGTGAAAGAACGATCCCACCGCTGCCACCAATTGTAGCGGCACCCCGGTGTAGTAGGGGTTTACGCCGCTGAGAAGGTGTCCTTTCCCCCCAAGATGAAGTCAGCTAAAGCATAACAGGTTCCCAGTAATTACGAATCCAAGTAATAGCCATCCCCTCCAAACACGAGACGAGACTCTGTGTTGAGGGTCAAAGTAGGAATAATGTTTATTCTGCAACTTGGGCTTTTATGCCGTACAACAACTCCTCCCCGTATCCGGAGGAGATAATACATTTACAGTGGGAGTCACTCCCACTGTACCGGGCAGAATATTTCACAATTATTACAGGTTTAATAACACACACAATATATAACGAAAATACAATGTGCTACGTGTATTAGGGAACGGAGATCTAAGGGAACAATATACGTGAAAATCCCCTAGATCGGTTGGGCCGTTCGCTAGATACACGTTTGCACCGTTCCACGTTTACTCAGGAACCATATAACATAAACAAAAACTCTCTCTTGGATCCGGTGTCTCTATTTCGGTACTTTGGATCTGTCGACCAGCATGGGCGTACGTTACCGGTAAGGTTGAAATTCGTCGTCTGGAAAGTTCGTGAGTGTTCGGTCATTAGTTCATGCGGTCAAAATGGCCGCGACCCATTGTTCTCTCCACGTGGCGGTGTGTACGTACGGATCCACAAGTACCCGAAATCCACAATAATCCAAATACAACGGCAATTCTCCGAGATGGTATCTGTCACTCCAAAAGGGGTCTGTCACAACCCATTTCATTTTATTTTAGAACAAACGTTCACTATATGCATGTATCCCAGAAGACTATAAAAACCCATGGCGCAAGTTGCCTTGTTAGCGCAGTAGGTAGCGCGTCAGTCTCATAATCTGAAGGTTGTGAGTTCGATCCTCACACAGGGCATGTATATTTTGTAAGAAATAGAGAAATCCAGCATGTGTTCACACCAATCAAACAGTTTCCTTGAGCAACAATCCCTTCAGGACAGGACCATACATTGGCAAAATTCCATGAAATCATATCTAGACAAGTTAGAGGATGGGACACTTTGTGTGAAGAATATTCCTTGTTACTCCAGTATGAATTTTTGCCACTCTGCAATCCATTCTAATTGGGATGAAAGAGAAGCTCAGCATCAAAATGGGTCTTGGGGATCGCCTTTCGATAATTTCAGCCTCCACCTCCTCCTTTGGAATATACACCCATTTCATTTTATTTTAGAACAAACGTTCACTATATGCATGTATCCCAGAAGACTATAAAAACCCATGGCGCAAGTTGTCTTGTTAGCGCAGTAGGTAGCGCGTCAGTCTCATAATCTGAAGGTCGTGACTTCGATCCTCACACAGGGCATGTATATTTTGTAAGAAATAGAGAAATCCAGCATGTGTTCCCACCAATCAAACAGTTTCCTTGAGCAACAATCCCTTCAGGACAGGACCATACATTGGCAAAATTCCATGAAATCATATCTAGACAAGTTAGAGGATGGGACACTTTGTTTGAAGAATATTCCTTGTTTCGCAAGTATGAATTTTTGCCACTCTGCAACCCATTCCAATTGGTATGAAAGAGAAGCTCAGCATCAAAATGCATGTATCCCAGAAGACTATAAAAACCCATGGCGCAAGTTGCCTTGTTAGCGCAGTAGGTAGCGCGTCAGTCTCATAATCTGAAGGTTGTGAGTTCGATCCTCACACAGGGCATGTATATTTTGTAAGAAATAGAGAAATCCAGCATGTGTTCACACCAATCAAACAGTTTCCTTGAGCAACAATCCCTTCAGGACAGGACCATACATTGGCAAAATTCCATGAAATCATATCTAGACAAGTTAGAGGATGGGACACTTTGTGTGAAGAATATTCCTTGTTACTCCAGTATGAATTTTTGCCACTCTGCAACCCATTCTAATTGGGATGAAAGAGAAGCTCAGCATCAAAATGGGTCTTGGGGATCGCCTTTCGATAATTTCAGCCTCCAACTCCTCCTTTGGAATATACACCCATTTCATTTTATTTGAGAACAAAAGTTCACTATATTCATGTATCCCAGAAGACTATAATAACCAATGGTGCAAGTTGCCTTGTTAGCGCAGTAGGTAGCGTGTCAGTCTCATAATCTGAAGGTCGTGAGTTCGATCCTCACACAGGGCATGTATATTTGGTAAGAAATAGAGAAATCCAGCATGTGTTCACACCAATTAAACAGTTTCCTTGAGCAACAATCCCTTCAGGACAGGACCATACATTGGCAAAATTCCATGAAATCATATCTAGACAAGTTAGAGGATGGGACACTTTGTTTGAAGAATATTCCTTGTTTCGCAAGTATGAATTTTTGCCACTCTGCAACCCATTCTAATTGGGATGAAAGAGAAGCTCAGCATCAAAATGTGTCTTGGGGATCGCCTTTGGATAATTTCAGCCTCCTGATTTCTAAGTCCCTGTGTCTATTCTGCTGTCTATTTTTTTTGTTTGTAACAAGTAGTATGACACTAATTAACTGCACTAGAATAGGTGCCCCAAATGTGTGAGAAGGCTATAAAGCTTGTTTGGAATATACACCCATTTCATTTTATTTTAGAACAAACGTTCACTATATTCATGTATCCCAGAAGACTATAAAAACCCATGGCATAAGTTGCCTTGTTAGCGCAGTAGGTAGCGCGTCAGTCTCATAATCTGAAGGTCGTGAGTTAGATCCTCACACAGGGCATGTATATTTTGTAAGGAATAGAGAAATCCAGCATGTGTTCACACCAATCAAACAGTTTCCTAGAGCAACAATCCCTTCAGGACAGGACAATATATTGGCAAAATTTCATGAAATCATATCTAGACAAGTTAGAGGATGGGACACTTTGTGTGAAGAATATTCCTTGTTACTCCAGTATGAATTTTTGCCACTCTGCAACCCATTCTAATTGGGATGAAAGAGAAGCTCAGCATCAAAATGTGTCTTGGGGATCGCCTTTCGATAATTTCAGCCTCCACCTCCTCCTTTGGAATATACACCCATTTCATTTTATTTTAGAACAAACGTTCACTATATGCATGTATCCCAGAAGACTATAAAAACCCATGGCGCAAGTTGCCTTGTTAGCGCAGTAGGTAGTGCGTCAGTCTCATAATCTGAAGGTCGTGAGTTCGATCCTCACACAGGGCATGTATATTTTGTAAGAAATAGAGAAATCCAGCATTCGTTCACACCAATCAAACAGTTTCTTTGAGCAACAATCCCTTCAGGACAGGACCATACCTTGGCAAAATTCCATGAAATCATATCTAGACAAGTTAGAGGATGGGACACATTGTTTGAAGAATATTCCAAGTTTAGCAAGTATGAATTTTTGCCACTCTGCAACCCATTCTAATTGGGATGAAAGAGAAGCTCAGCATCAAAATGTGTCTTGGGGATCGCCTTTGGATAATTTCAGCCTCCTGATTTCTAAGTCCCTGTGTCTATTCTGCTGTCTATTTTTTTTTTTGTAACAAGTAGTATGACACTAATTAACTGCACTAGAATAGGTGCCCCAAATGTGTGAGAAGGCTATAAAGCTTATTTGGAATATACACCCATTTCATTTTATTTTAGAACAAACGTTCACTATATTCATGTATCCCAGAAGACTATAAAAACCCATGTTGTAAGTTGCCTTGTTAGCGCAGTAGGTAGCGCGTCAGTCTCATAATCTGAAGGTCGTGAGTTCGATCCTCACACAGGGCATGTATATTTTGTAAGGAATAGAGAAATCCAGCATGTGTTCACACCAATCAAACAGTTTCCTTGCGCAACAATCCCTTCAGAACAGGACCATATATTGGCAAAATTCCATGAAATCATATCTAGACAAGTTAGAGGATGGGACACTTTGTTTGAAGAATATTCCTTGTTTCGCAAGTATGAATTTTTGCCACTCTGCAACCCATTCTAATTGGGATGAAAGAGAAGCTCAGCATCAAAATGTGTCTTGGGGATCGCCTTTGGATAATTTCAGCCTCCTGATTTCTAAGTCCCTGTGTCTATTCTGCTGTCTATTTTTTTTGTTTGTAACAAGTAGTATGACACTAATTAACTGCACTAGAATAGGTGCCCCAAATGTGTGAGAAGGCTATAAAGCTTGTTTGGAATATACACCCATTTCATTTTATTTTAGAACAAACGTTCACTATATTCATGTATCCCAGAAAACTATAAAAACCCATGGCGTAAGTTGCCTTGTTAGCGCAGTAGGTAGCGCGTCAGTCTCATAATCTGAAGGTCGTGAGTTCGATCCTCACACAGGGCATGTATATTTTGTAAGGAATAGAGAAATCCAGCATGTGTTCACACCAATCAAACAGTTTCCTTGAGCAACAATCCCTTCAGGACAGGACAATATATTGGCAAAATTTCATGAAATCATATCTAGACAAGTTAGAGGATGGGACACTTTGTGTGAAGAATATTCCTTGTTACTCCAGTATGAATTTTTGCCACTCTGCAACCCATTCTAATTGGGATGAAAGAGAAGCTCAGCATCAAAATGTGTCTTGGGGATCGCCTTTCGATAATTTCAGCCTCCACCTCCTCCTTTGGAATATACACCCATTTCATTTTATTTTAGAACAAACGTTCACTATATGCATGTATCCCAGAAGACTATAAAAACCCATGGCGCAAGTTGCCTTGTTAGCGCAGTAGGTAGTGCGTCAGTCTCATAATCTGAAGGTCGTGAGTTCGATCCTCACACAGGGCATGTATATTTTGTAAGAAATAGAGAAATCCAGCATGTGTTCACACCAATCAAACAGTTTCTTTGAGCAACAATCCCTTCAGGACAGGACCATACATTGGCAAAATTCCATGAAATCATATCTAGACAAGTTAGAGGATGGGACACTTTGTTTGAAGAATATTCCTAGTTTCGCAAGTATGAATTTTTGCCACTCTGCAACCCATTCTAATTGGGATGAAAGAGAAGCTCAGCATCAAAATGTGTCTTGGGGATCGCCTTTGGATAATTTCAGCCTCCTGATTTCTAAGTCCCTGTGTCTATTCTGCTGTCTATTTTTTTTTTGTAACAAGTAGTTTGACACTAATTAACTGCACTAGAATAGGTGCCCCAAATGTGTGAGAAGGCTATAAAGCTTATTTGGAATATACACCCATTTCATTTTATTTTAGAACAAACGTTCACTATATTCATGTATCCCAGAAGACTATAAAAACCCATGATGTAAGTTGCCTTGTTAGCGCAGTAGGTAGCGCGTCAGTCTCATAGTCTGAAGGTCGTGAGTTCGAACCTCACACAGGGCATGTATATTTTGTAAGGAATAGAGAAATCCAGCATGTGTTCACACCAATCAAACAGTTTCCTTGCGCAACAATCGCTTCAGAACAGGACCATATATTGGCAAAATTCCATGAAATCATATCTAGACAAGTTAGAGGATGGGACACTTTGTTTGAAGAATATTCCTTGTTTCGCAAGTATGAATTTTTGCCACTCTGCAACCCATTCTAATTGGGATGAAAGAGAAGCTCAGCATCAAAATGTGTCTTGGGGATCGCCTTTGGATAATTTCAGCCTCCTGATTTCTAAGTCCCTGTGTCTATTCTGCTGTCTATTTTTTTTGTTTGTAACAAGTAGTATGACACTAATTAACTGCACTAGAATAGGTGCCCCAAATGTGTGAGAAGGCTATAAAGCTTGTTTGGAATATACACCCATTTCATTTTATTTTAGAACAAACGTTCACTATATTCATGTATCCCAGAAAACTATAAAAACCCATGGCGTAAGTTGCCTTGTTAGCGCAGTAGGTAGCGCGTCAGTCTCATAATCTGAAGGTCGTGAGTTCGATCCTCACACAGGGCATGTATATTTTGTAAGGAATAGAGAAATCCAGCATGTGTTCACACCAATCAAACAGTTTCCTTGAGCAACAATCCCTTCAGGACAGGACAATATATTGGCAAAATTTCATGAAATCATATCTAGACAAGTTAGAGGATGGGACACTTTGTGTGAAGAATATTCCTTGTTACTCCAGTATGAATTTTTGCCACTCTGCAACCCATTCTAATTGGGATGAAAGAGAAGCTCAGCATCAAAATGTGTCTTGGGGATCGACTTTCGATAATTTCAGCCTCCACCTCCTCCTTTGGAATATACACCCATTTCATTTTATTTTAGAACAAACGTTCACTATATGCATGTATCCCAGAAGACTATAAAAACCCATGGCGCAAGTTGCCTTGTTAGCGCAGTAGGTAGTGCGTCAGTCTCATAATCTGAAGGTCGTGAGTTCGATCCTCACACAGGGCATGTATATTTTGTAAGAAATAGAGAAATCCAGCATGTGTTCACACCAATCAAACAGTTTCTTTGAGCAACAATCCCTTCAGGACAGGACCATACCTTGGCAAAATTCCATGAAATCATATCTAGACAAGTTAGAGGATGGGACACTTTGTTTGAAGAATATTCCTAGTTTCGCAAGTATGAATTTTTGCCACTCTGCAACCCATTCTAATTGGGATGAAAGAGAAGCTCAGCATCAAAATGTGTCTTGGGGATCGCCTTTGGATAATTTCAGCCTCCTGATTTCTAAGTCCCTGTGTCTATTCTGCTGTCTATTTTTTTTTTGTAACAAGTAGTATGACACTAATTAACTGCACTAGAATAGGTGCCCCAAATGTGTGAGAAGGCTATAAAGCTTGTTTGAAATAAACACCCATTTCATTTTATTTTAGAACAAACGTTCACTATATTCATGTATCCCAGAAGACTATAAAAACCAATGACGTAAGTTGCCTTGTTAGCGCAGTAGGTAGCGCGTCAGACTCATAATCTGAAGGTCGTGAGTTCGATCCTCACACTGGGCATGTATATTTTGTAAGGAATAGAGAAATCCAGCATGTGTTCACACCAATCAAACAGTTTCCTTGAGCAACAATCCCTTCAGGATAGGACCATACATTGGCAAAATTCCATGAAATCATATCTAGACAAGTTAGAGGATGGGACACTTTGTTTGAAGAATATTCTTTGTTTCGCAAGTATGAATTTTTGCCACTCTGCACCCCATTCTAATTGGGATGAAAGAGAAGCTCAGCATCAAAATGTGTCTTGGGGATCGCCTTTGGATAATTTCAGCCTCCTGATTTCTAAGTCCCTGTGTCTATTCTGCTGTCTATTTTTTTTTTTGTAACAAGTAGTATGACACTAATTAACTGCACTAGAATAGGTGCCCCAAATGTGTGAGAAGGCTATCAAGCTTGTTTGGAATATACACCCATTTCATTTTATTTTAGAACAAACGTTCACTATATTCTGCAACCCATTCTAATTGGGATGAAAGAGAAGCTCAGCATCAAAATGTGTCTTGGGGATCGCCTTTGGATAATTTCAGCCTCCTGATTTCTAAGTCCCTGTGTCTATTCTGCTGTCTATTTTTTTTGTTTGTAACAAGTAGTATGACACTAATTAACTGCACTAGAATAGGTGCCCCAAATGTGTGAGAAGGCTATAAAGCTTGTTTGGAATATACACCCATTTCATTTTATTTTAGAACAAACGTTCACTATATTCATGTATCCCAGAAGACTATAAAAACCCATGGTGTAAGTTGCCTTGCTAGCGCAGTAGGTACCGCGTCAGTCTCATAATCTGAATGTTGTGAGTTCGATCCTCACACAGGGCATGTATATTTTGTAAGGAATAGAGAAATCCAGCATGTGTTCACACCAATCAAACAGTTTCCTTGAGCAACAATCCCTTCAGGACAGGAGCATATATTGGCAAAATTTCATGAAATCATATCTAGACAAGTTAGAGGATGGACACTTTGTGTGAAGAATATTCCTTGTTACTCCAGTATGAATTTTTGCCACTCTGCAACCCATTCTAATTGGGATGAAAGAGAAGCTCAGCATCAAAATGTGTCTTGGGGATCGCCTTTCGATAATTTCAGCCTCTACCTCCTCCTTTGGAATATACACCCATTTCATTTTATTTTAGAACAAACGTTCACTATATGCATGTATCCCTGAAGACTATAAAAATCTATGGCGCAAGTTGCCTTGTTAGCGCAGTAGGTAGCGCGTCAGTCTCATAATCTGAAGGTCGTGAGTTCGATCCTCACACAGGGCATGTATATTTTGTAAGAAATAGAGAAATCCAGCATGTGTTCACACCAATCAAATAGTTTCCTTGAGCAACAATCCCTTCAGGACAGGACCATACATTGGCAAAATTCCATGAAATCATATCTAGACAAGTTAGAGGATGGGACACTTTGTTTGAAGAATATTCCTTGTTTCGCAAGTATGAGTTTTTGCCACTCTGCAACCCATTCTAATTGGGATGAAAGAGAAGCTCAGCATCAAAATGTGTCTTGGGGATCGCCTTTGGATAATTTCAGCCTCCTGATTTCTAAGTCCCTGTGTCTATTCTGCTGTCTATTTTTTTTGTTTGTAACAAGTAGTATGACACTAATTAACTGCACTAGAATAGGTGCCCCAAATGTGTGAGAAGGCTATCAAGCTTGTTTGGAATATACACCCATTTCATTTTATTTTAGAACAAACGTTCACTATATTCTGCAACCCATTCTAATTGGGATGAAAGAGAAGCTCAGCATCAAAATGTGTCTTGGGGATCGCCTTTGGATAATTTCAGCCTCCTGATTTCTAAGTCCCTGTGTCTATTCTGCTGTCTATTTTTTTGTTTGTAACAAGTAGTATGACACTAATTAACTGCACTAGAATAGGTGCCCCAAATGTGTGAGAAGGCTATAAAGCTTGTTTGGAATATACACCCATTTCATTTTATTTTAGAACAAACGTTCACTATATTCATGTATCCCAGAAGACTATAAAAACCCATGGTGTAAGTTGCCTTGCTAGCGCAGTAGGTACCGCGTCAGTCTCATAATCTGAATGTTGTGAGTTCGATCCTCACACAGGGCATGTATATTTTGTAAGGAATAGAGAAATCCAGCATGTGTTCACACCAATCAAACAGTTTCCTTGAGCAACAATCCCTTCAGGACAGGACCATATATTGGCAAAATTTCATGAAATCATATCTAGACAAGTTAGAGGATGGACACTTTGTGTGAAGAATATTCCTTGTTACTCCAGTATGAATTTTTGCCACTCTGCAACCCATTCTAATTGGGATGAAAGAGAAGCTCAGCATCAAAATGTGTCTTGGGGATCGCCTTTCGATAATTTCAGCCTCCACCTCTTCCTTTGGAATATACACCCATTTCATTTTATTTTAGAACAAACGTTCACTATATGCATGTATCCCTGAAGACTATAAAAATCTATGGCGCAAGTTGCCTTGTTAGCGCAGTAGGTAGCGCGTCAGTCTCATAATCTGAAGGTCGTGAGTTCGATCCTCACACAGGGCATGTATATTTTGTAAGAAATAGAGAAATCCAGCATGTGTTCACACCAATCAAATAGTTTCCTTGAGCAACAATCCCTTCAGGACAGGACCATACATTGGCAAAATTCCATGAAATCATATCTAGACAAGTTAGAGGATGGGACACTTTGTTTGAAGAATATTCCTTGTTTCGCAAGTATGAGTTTTTGCCACTCTGCAACCCATTCTAATTGGGATGAAAGAGAAGCTCAGCATCAAAATGTGTCTTGGGGATCGCCTTTGGATAATTTCAGCCTCCTGATTTCTAAGTCCCTGTGTCTATTCTGCTGTCTATTTTTTTTGTTTGTAACAAGTAGTATGACACTAATTAACTGCACTAGAATAGGTGCCCCAAATGTGTGAGAAGGCTATAAAGCTTGTTTGGAATATACACCCATTTCATTTTATTTTAGAACAAACATTCACTATATTCATGTATCCCAGAAGACTATAAAAACCCATGGCGTAAGTTGCCTTGTTAGCGCAGTAGGTAGCGCGTCAGTCTCATAATCTGAAGGTCGTGACTTCGATCCTCACACAGGGCATGTATATTATGTAAGGAATAGAGAAATCCAGCATGTGTTCACACCAATCAAACAGTTTCCTTGAGCAACCAATCCCTTCAGGACAGGACCATATATTGGCAAAATTTCATGAAATCATATCTAGACAAGTTAGAGGATGGGACACTTTGTGTGAAGAATACTCCTTGTTACTCCAGTATGAATTTTTGCAACTCTTCAACCCATTCTAATTGGGATGAAAGAGAAGCTCAGCATCAAAATGTGTCTTGGGGATCGCCTTTCGATAATTTCAGCCTCCTCCTTTGGAATATACACCCATTTCATTTTATTTTAGAACAAACGTTCACTATATGCATGTATCACAGAAGACTATAAAAACCCATGGCGCAAGTTGCCTTGTTAGCGCAGTAGGTAGCGCGTCAGTCTCATAATCTGAAGGTCGTGAGTTCGATCCTCACACAGGGCATGTATATTTTGTAAGAAATAGAGAAATCCAGCATGTGTTCACACCAATCAAACAGTTTCCTTGAGCAACAATCCCTTCAGGACAGGACCATATATTGACAAAATTTCATGAAATCATATCTAGACAAGTTAGAGGATGGGACACTTTGTGTGAAGAATATTCCTTGTTACTCCAGTATGAATTTTTGCCACTCTGCAACCCATTCTAATTGGGATGAAAGAGAAGCTCAGCATCAAAATGTGTCTTGGGGATCGCCTTTCGATAATTTCAGCCTCCACCTCCTCCTTTGGAATATACACCCATTTCATTTTATTTTAGAACAAACGTTCACTATATGCATGTATCCCTGAAGACTATAAAAATCTATGGTGCAAGTTGCCTTGTTAGCGCAGTAGGTAGCGCATCAGTCTCGTAATCTGAAGGTCGTGAGTTCGATCCTCACACAGGGCATGTATATTTTGTAAGAAATAGAGAAATCCAGCATGTGTTCACACCAATCAAATAGTTTCCTTGAGCAACAATCCTTTCAGGACAGGACCATACATTGGCAAAATTCCATGAAATCATATCTAGACAAGTTAGAGGATGGGACACTTTGTTTGAAGAATATTCCTTGTTTCGCAAGTATGAGTTTTTGCCACTCTGCAACCCATTCTAATTGGGATGAAAGAGAAGCTCAGCATCAAAATGTGTCTTGGGGATCGCCTTTGGATAATTTCAGCCTCCTGATTTCTAAGTCCCTGTGTCTATTCTGCTGTCTATTTTTTTTGTTTGTAACAAGTAGTATGACACTAATTAACTGCACTAGAATAGGTGCCCCAAATGTGTGAGAAGGCTATAAAGCTTGTTTGGAATATACACCCATTTCATTTTATTTTAGAACAAACATTCACTATATTCATGTATCCCAGAAGACTATAAAAACCCATGGCGTAAGTTGCCTTGTTAGCGCAGTAGGTAGCGCGTCAGTCTCATAATCTGAAGGTCGTGACTTCGATCCTCACACAGGGCATGTATATTATGTAAGGAATAGAGAAATCCAGCATGTGTTCACACCAATCAAACAGTTTCCTTGAGCAACCAATCCCTTCAGGACAGGACCATATATTGGCAAAATTTCATGAAATCATATCTAGACAAGTTAGAGGATGGGACACTTTGTGTGAAGAATACTCCTTGTTACTCCAGTATGATTTTTTGCAACTCTTCAACCCATTCTAATTGGGATGAAAGAGAAGCTCAGCATCAAAATGTGTCTTGGGGATCGCCTTTCGATAATTTCAGCCTCCTCCTTTGGAATATACACCCATTTCATTTTATTTTAGAACAAAGGTTCACTATATGCATGTATCACAGAAGACTATAAAAACCCATGGCGCAAGTTGCCTTGTTAGCGCAGTAGGTAGCGCGTCAGTCTCATAATCTGAAGGTCGTGAGTTCGATCCTCACACAGGGCATGTATATTTTGTAAGAAATAGAGAAATCCAGCATGTGTTCACACCAATCAAACAGTTTCCTTGAGCAACAATCCCTTCAGGACAGGACCATATATTGGCAAAATTTCATGAAATCATATCTAGACAAGTTAGAGGATGGGACACTTTGTTTGAAGAATATTCCTTGTTTCGCAAGTATGAATTTTTGCCACTCTGCAACCCATTCTAATTGGGATGAAAGAGAAGCTCAGCAACAAAATGTGTCTTGGGGATCGCCTTTGGATAATTTCAGCCTCCTGATTTCTAAGTCCCTGTGTCTATTCTGCTGTCTATTTTTTTTGTTTGTAACAAGTAGTATGACACTAATTAACTGCACTAGAATAGGTGCCCCAAATGTGTGAGAAGGCTATAAAGCTTGTTTGGAATATACACCCATTTCATTTTATTTTAGAACAAACGTTCACTATATTCATGTATCCCAGAAGACTATAAAAACCCATGACGTAAGTTTCCTTGTTAGCGCAGTAGGTAGCGCGTCAGTCTCATAATCTGAAGGTCGTGAGTTCGATCCTCACACAGGGCATGTATATTTTGTAAGGAATAGAGAAATCCAGCATGTGTTCACACCAATCAAACAGTTTCCTTGAGCAACAATCCCTTCAGGACAGGACCATACATTGGCAAAATTCCATGAAATCATATCTAGACAAGTTAGAGGATGGGACACTTTGTTTGAAGAATATTCCTTGTTTCGCAAGTATGGATTTTTGCCACTCTGCAACCCATTCTAATTGGGATGAAAGAGAAGCTCAGCATCAAAATGTGTCTTGGGGATCGCCTTTCGATAATTTCAGCCTCCACCTCCTCCTTTGGAATATACACCCATTTCATTTTATTTTAGAACAAACGTTCACTATATGCATGTATCCCAGAAGACTATAAAAACCCATGGCGCAAGTTGCCTTGTTAGCGCAGTAGGTAGCGCGTCAGTCTCATAATCTGAAGGTCGTGAGTTCGATCCTCACACAGGGCATGTATATTTTGTAAGGAATAGAGAAATCCAGCATGTGTTCACACCAATCAAACAGTTTCCTTGAGCAACAATCCCTTCAGGACAGGACCATACATTGGCAAAATTCCATGAAATCATATCTAGACAAGTTAGAGGATGGGACACTTTGTTTGAAGAATATTCCTTGTTTCGCAAGTATGGATTTTTGCCACTCTGCAACCCATTCTAATTGGGATGAAAGAGAAGCTCAGCATCAAAATGTGTCTTGGGGATCGCCTTTCGATAATTTCAGCCTCCACCTCCTCCTTTGGAATATACACCCATTTCATTTTATTTTAGAACAAACGTTCACTATATGCATGTATCCCAGAAGACTATAAAAACCCATGGCGCAAGTTGCCTTGTTAGCGCAGTAGGTAGCGCTTCAGTCTCATAATCTGAAGGTCGTGAGTTCGATCCTCACATAGGGCATGTATATTTTGTAAGAAATAGAGAAATCCAGCATGTGTTCACACCAATCAAACAGTTTCCTTGAGCAACAATCCCTTCAGGACAGGACCATACATTGGCAAAATTCCATGAAATCATATCTAGACAAGTTAGAGGATGGGACACTTTGTTTGAAGAATATTCCTTGTTTCGCAAGTATGAATTTTTGCCACTCTGCAACCCATTCTAATTGGGATGAAAGAGAAGCTCAGCATCAAAATGTGTCTTGGGGATCGCCTTTGGATAATTTCAGCCTCCTGATTTCTAAGTCCCTGTGTCTATTCTGCTGTCTATTTTTTTTGTTTGTAACAAGTCGTATGACACTAATTAACTGCACTAGAATAGGTGCCCCAAATGTGTGAGAAGGCTATAAAGCTTGTTTGGAATATACACCCATTTCATTTTATTTTAGAACAAACGTTCACTATATTCATGTATCCCAGAAGACTATAAAAACCCATGGCGCAAGTTGTCTTGTTAGCGCAGTAGGTAGCGCGTCAGTCTCATAATCTGAAGGTCGTGACTTCGATCCTCACACAGGGCATGTATATTTTGTAAGGAATAGAGAAATCCAGCATGTGTTCACACCAATCAAACAGTTTCCTTGAGCAACAATCCCTTCAGGACAGGACCATACATTGGCAAAATTCCATGAAATCATATCTAGACAAGTTAGAGGATGGGACACTTTGTTTGAAGAATATTCCTTGTTTCGCAAGTATGAATTTTTGCCACTCTGCAACCCATTCTAATTGGGATGAAAGAGAAGCTCAGCATCAAAATGTGTCTTGGGGATCGCCTTTCGATAATTTCAGCCTCCACCTCCTCCTTTGGAATATACACCCATGTAGCGGCACCCCGGTGTAGTAGGGGTTTACGCCCCTGAGAAGGTGTCCTTTCCCCCCAAGATGAAGTCAGCTAAAGCATAACAGGTTCCCAGTAATTACGAATCCAAGTAATAGCCATCCCCTCCAAACACGAGACGAGACTCTGTGTTGAGGGTCAAAGTAGGAATAATGTTTATTCTGCAACTCGGGCTTTTATGCCGTACAACAACTCCTCCCCGTATCCGGAGGAGATAATACATTTACAGTGGGAGTCACTCCCACTGTACCGGGCAGAATATTTCACAATTATTACAGGTTTAATAACACACACAATATATAACGAAAATACAATGTGCTACGTGTATTAGGGAACGGAGATCTAAGGGAACAATATACGTAAAAATCCCCTAGATCGGTTGGGCCGTTCGCTAGATACACGTTTGCACCATTTACTCAGGAACCATATAACATAAACAAAAACTCTCTCTTGGATCCGGTGTCTCTATTTCGGTACTTTGGATCTGTCGACCAGCATGGGCGTACGTTACCGGTAAGGTTGAAATTCGTCGTGTGGAAAGTTCGTGAGTGTTCGGTCATTAGTTCATGCGGTCAAAATGGCCGCGACCCATTGTTCTCTCCACGTGGCGGTGTGTACCGTACGGATCCACAAGTACCCGAAATCCACAATAATCCAAATACAACGGCAATTCTCCGAGATGGTATCTGTCACTCCAAAAGGGGTCTGTCACACGGCTCCCTCCTAGTGGTACACTCCGGCAGACCTGGCTTGATCCTTTCGGATTAACTTAGGGATGACCGGAATTCACTTGTCCGGAGAATTGTCAAGTTGTCGAGACAGCCCATCGGCGTTGCCATTTAGCTTACCGGGTCGATAGCTGATGGTGAAATTGTACGTTTGCAGGGCCAAGCTCCATCTTAGCAATCGGCCATTGTCTCCTGCGACCCGGTTAAGCCATACCAATGGATTGTGGTCGGTTACCAAGGAAAATTCTTGTCCATACAGATAAGGAGTTAGTTTTTTCAATGCCCATACCAGGGCCAGGCACTCTTTCTCTACGGCCGCATAACTCACTTCCCTCGGTAACAACTTTCGGCTGAGGTATGCGACCGGATGCTCTTTCCCATCTTCCCCGATTTGGCTCAGCACAGCCCCCAGTCCATACATGGAAGCGTCTGTATGTACAAGGAAACGTTTGTTAGGTACTGGGGCAGCCAAGACAGGAGCATTAACAAGAGCATGTTTGAGAGATTGGAATGCGGCTTCGCAAGCGGGAGACCACAGGACCTGTCTAGGTAAATTCTTCTTGGTCAAGTCAGTCAAGGGCTTGGCTACCGTACTATAATCAGGGACAAAACGTCTATAATACCCGGCGGTCCCTAAGAAGGCCAATACTTGGGTCTTGGTATTAGGTGTGGGCCAGTTCGCTACTGCTTCAACCTTGGCAGGCTCCGGCCTCTGGTTTCCACACCCTACTCGGTGACCCAGGTATTGGACCTCGGCCATTCCTAAATGGCACTTCTCGGGTTTTAGTGTCAGGCCCGCGGCCCGAATCTTATCTAGTACTACTCCTATGTGGACTAAATGTTCTTCCCAAGACTCACTGTAGATCGCAATGTCATCCAGGTATGCACACGCAAACTCCTGGAATCCATCGAGGAGCCGATCCACCATTCGCTGGAACGTAGCCGGGGCATTTTTCATCCCGAATGGCATGACCTTAAATTGGTATAAGCCAAACGGGGTGACAAATGACGACTTGGGGACGGCATCCTCGGCCAGGGGAATCTGCCAATAACCCTTGCAGAGGTCTATGGTAGAGAGATAGTTACCCCTGGCTATGCGATCTAATAATTCGTCTACCCGGGGCATGGGGTAAGCGTCAGTGGTAGTCTTTTCATTCAGTCGTCTGTAGTCGACGCAGAACCGAGTGGTTCCGTCTTTCTTGGGGACTAGGACTACGGGAGAGGCCCAGGGACTGTCTGATGGCTCAATGACGCCCAGCTGGGTCATTTCCCATATTTCCTTTAGCATCCCGTCCCGGACGGCTTCCGGAATACGGTAAGGGGGTTGTCGGAGGGGGGCCTGCCCTGGGGTTTCTACCTTGTGCATGGCCAGGGTGGTGTATCCTGGCTCCTGGGAGAAGGTACTCTGTTTCTCCCATAGGAGCTGTCTAGCTTGCTCCAGCTCAGTAGGGTTCAGTCGCTCTCCCAGCTTCACTAGGCTAACTGGGTCGGGGTGAGTCTCCCTTTCTAGCAGGTCAGGTAGGGGTAAATTTTCGGGGTCATCCGTAGCTGGGGCACAAACAGCGTGAATATCTTCCTGCCGTTCTTGGTATTCCTTCAACATGTTCACATGAAAGGATCGTTGGATCCTTTCATCTGCACAGCTGGCAATAAGGTAGGTGGTATCCCAGAGTTGGGCTAAAACCTTGTAAGGACCCTTCCACGCAGCTTGCAGTTTGTTGTCCTTCACCGGTTTTAGCACCAATACCTTCTGCCCTATGTGGAATAGTCGTTGCCGGGCACCCCTATCGTACCATCGTTTCTGTCGCCCCTGGGCCGCCTGGAGATTCTCCCTTACCAATAGGGAGAGTTGCTCCATGCGGTCCCGGAGTTCCAGGACATATGGCACAATAGGCGTCCCTGCCTGTTCGGTCTCCCCTTCCCAGTGGTCCCGAATGAGATCGAGGGGTCCTCGCACCCTCCTCCCATACAATAACTCAAAGGGAGAAAAACCCGTAGATTCTTGGGGGACCTCCCTATACGCAAATAACAGGTGGGGTAAGAATCTCTCCCAGTCTCTGCAACCGTCCGTAAAGGTCCTCAACATTTGTTTGAGAGTCCCATTAAAGCGCTCACAGAGACCGTTAGTTTGGGGGTGGTACGGGGAACTGAGCAGGGGTTTAATGTGGCACACTTTCCATAACTGCTGTGTGAGTACGGCAGTGAACTGGGTTCCCTGGTCGGATAGGATTTCTTTAGGGAACCCCACCCGAGTGAATATCTTAACCAATGCATCGGCTACTGTCTCAGCTTCAATATTTGACAGGGGTACTGCCTCGGGGTACCGGGTCCCATAGTCCACCACAGTAAGAATGTACTTCTTACCGGATGGGCTAGGTCGCGCTAGGGGGCCTACAATGTCGACGGCGACCCTATAGAAAGGTTCCCCAATGATCGGCATCGACATTAATTTAGCCTTTGGGCGATCTCCCCTCTTACCCACCCGTTGGCAAGTGTCACAGGTTCTGCAGTATTGTCGCACGTCCCGGTTAAACCCTGGCCAGAAGAAATTCTGGGTAATCCTATGGCCCGTGCGACGTACTCCTAAATGGCCAGCTAAGGGTATATCGTGAGCGATCCTCATGATCTCTTGTCGGTATTTTTTCGGTAGCACTAGTTGCTTCTGCGGGACGGGGTTTTTACCTGTTGTGGGCTCCTGGGGGATCCTATACAGTCTATCCCCCACCCACTCGTAGCTTTCCCCATCCGTCCCTGGTTCCTTTTTGTCAGCCTTATCCCTATACTTTCGTAGAGTGACGTCTTCCCGCGTCTCCCTCCCAAAAGTCTCAGGGGTATCCCAGTCTAAGGGGGTCTGTCCTAAGGTCACAGTCGGAGGGTTAGATCTTACCTGGGTCTCCACGACCGGCGGGCCGATTCCAATGGCACGAGCCTGAGCCCGGGTGGTGACAGGGCAGGCTCCAGCAGGGCCTTGAGGGGCAAAAGCGGACAACAGCGGGGCTAAATCATTTCCCAAGAGTACTTCCGCTGGTAGCCCTTTCATCAGGCCCACATTCACTTGGCCAGCTCCCACCCCCCAATCCAAATGCACTCGGGCCGTGGGGAGACGATGCACCGCACCCCCGGCCACTCTAACGGCCACCGTTTGTCCAGTATGTTCTTTTTCTGGGACCAGGTCATGTTGGATCAATGTTAGGGTGGCCCCAGTGTCTCGTAATCCACTGACAACTTGTCCATTTACTCGGACTGTTTGTCGGTGATGTTGGCGGTTGTCTACGGCAGCCGCATATAGGGGGTTGGCCTCGTGCAAAATTTCCCATTGCTCTTCCCCCAGGGGCTGGGCTTCAATGCAATGGGCCCCTGAGGTAAAGGGCCGGGTGTTCCCTTCAGCGGGCTTCCTCCAAGAAGCTTGTCGAGCTGGATCTAGTGGGCATTTGTCTCTCAGGTGGCCCACCTGTTGGCACCTATGGCACCGCCGGCGGTCCGGGACACTGGACTGGGCGAAGCGGGAGGAAGTGTTGTAGCTAGGTTGATTAGCGGGGGTGGTTGGAGTAGGGCCGACGGGGCGGCTTTCTACTCGGGGAGCTGTCTTTTGGACCGAAGGGTCGGGTTTGCGGGCGTCTGCATACTCGTCGGCCAACCGGGCGGCTTCGGGTAGGGTAAGGGGTCTCCTATCCCGAATCCACTCTCTGAGCTCCTTGTCCACCTTTTCAAAAAAATGCTCCAACAAAAACAATTGTAATACCTCCTCCGCGGTGGTAGCTTGGCACCCATCCATCCAGTGGCCAGCCGTGCGTTGTAATCGGCAGGCCCATTCGGTGTAGGAGTCACCGGTTTGCTTTCGGGATTCCCGGAAGCGTCTCCGATATGCTTCGGGGGTTACCGCATATCGGGACAATAGAGCTTCCTTGACCAATCGATAATTTCCCACCTCATGGTCCGGGATCGCCCGGAAAGCATCACTGGCTCGTCCGGATAATTTGCCAGACAAAATTTTAACCCACTTCTCGGAGGGTACTTTATGTAAGGCACATTGACGCTCAAAATCCGCTAAGTATTGGTCAATCTCCCCCTCTGTTTCCACAAAATTTTTAAAAGCGGCAAAGTGTACTTTCCTCTTTTCCTCGGGAGTTTGAAAAGTCCCAGCAATTGGACTGGCGCTGGTGGAAGTCTGGCGCCGGTTGGCATCGACCGCCGCAATTACTTGAGTCACGATCCTAGGTGAGGGGTTTGGTCCGTAGTGAGCCAGCCTTACCCTCACATCGTGGTCGAATCGTTCGTCTTCCGGGGTTCGGACCAATGCGATCTCCGGTTCTGGGTTTGGTTCGACACCCAGTTCGCCATTCTGTTCAGCTAAGTCCAATGCGACCAATTCTGCCAAAATGTCTCTTTTCTTTTTGTTGCTAGCCGAACGACCACGGCTCTCCAACAAGTCTTTTAGGGTAGATCGTTTCAACCTTCCGTAGTAGGCCTCCATCCTGTTTGCTCTCGGTAGCTGTCCCTCTGGGGTGAAAGAACGATCCCACCGCTGCCACCAATTGTAGCGGCACCCCGGTGTAGTAGGGGTTTACGCCGCTGAGAAGGTGTCCTTTCCCCCCAAGATGAAGTCAGCTAAAGCATAACAGGTTCCCAGTAATTACGAATCCAAGTAATAGCCATCCCCTCCAAACACGAGACGAGACTCTGTGTTGAGGGTCAAAGTAGGAATAATGTTTATTCTGCAACTCGGGCTTTTATGCCGTACAACAACTCCTCCCCGTATCCGGAGGAGATAATACATTTACAGTGGGAGTCACTCCCACTGTACCGGGCAGAATATTTCACAATTATTACAGGTTTAATAACACACACAATATATAACGAAAATACAATGTGCTACGTGTATTAGGGAACGGAGATCTAAGGGAACAATATACGTGAAAATCCCCTAGATCGGTTGGGCCGTTCGCTAGATACACGTTTGCACCATTTACTCAGGAACCATATAACATAAACAAAAACTCTCTCTTGGATCCGGTGTCTCTATTTCGGTACTTTGGATCTGTCGACCAGCATGGGCGTACGTTACCGGTAAGGTTGAAATTCGTCGTCTGGAAAGTTCGTGAGTGTTCGGTCATTAGTTCATGCGGTCAAAATGGCCGCGACCCATTGTTCTCTCCACGTGGCGGTGTGTACCGTACGGATCCACAAGTACCCGAAATCCACAATAATCCAAATACAACGGCAATTCTCCGAGATGGTATCTGTCACTCCAAAAGGGGTCTGTCACAACCCATTTCATTTTATTTTAGAACAAACGTTCACTATATGCATGTATCCCAGAAGACTATAAAAACCCATGGCGCAAGTTGCCTTGTTAGCGCAGTAGGTAGCGCGTCAGTCTCATAATCTGAAGGTTGTGAGTTCGATCCTCACACAGGGCATGTATATTTTGTAAGAAATAGAGAAATCCAGCATGTGTTCACACCAATCAAACAGTTTCCTTGAGCAACAATCCCTTCAGGACAGGACCATACATTGGCAAAATTCCATGAAATCATATCTAGACAAGTTAGAGGATGGGACACTTTGTGTGAAGAATATTCCTTGTTACTCCAGTATGAATTTTTGCCACTCTGCAATCCATTCTAATTGGGATGAAAGAGAAGCTCAGCATCAAAATGGGTCTTGGGGATCGCCTTTCGATAATTTCAGCCTCCACCTCCTCCTTTGGAATATACACCCATTTCATTTTATTTTAGAACAAACGTTCACTATATGCATGTATCCCAGAAGACTATAAAAACCCATGGCGCAAGTTGTCTTGTTAGCGCAGTAGGTAGCGCGTCAGTCTCATAATCTGAAGGTCGTGACTTCGATCCTCACACAGGGCATGTATATTTTGTAAGAAATGGAGAAATCCAGCATGTGTTCCCACCAATCAAACAGTTTCCTTGAGCAACAATCCCTTCAGGACAGGACCATACATTGGCAAAATTCCATGAAATCATATCTAGACAAGTTAGAGGATGGGACACTTTGTTTGAAGAATATTCCTTGTTTCGCAAGTATGAATTTTTGCCACTCTGCAACCCATTCTAATTGGGATGAAAGAGAAGCTCAGCATCAAAATGCATGTATCCCAGAAGACTATAAAAACCCATGGCGCAAGTTGCCTTGTTAGCGCAGTAGGTAGCGCGTCAGTCTCATAATCTGAAGGTTGTGAGTTCAATCCTCACACAGGGCATGTATATTTTGTAAGGAATAGAGAAATCCAGCATGTGTTCACACCAATCAAACAGTTTCCTTGAGCAACAATCCCTTCAAGACAGGACCATATATTGGCAAAATTTCATGAAATCATATCTAGACAAGTTAGAGGATGGGACACTTTGTGTGAAGAATATTCCTTGTTACTCCAGTATGAATTTTTGCCACTCTGCAACCCATTCTAATTGGGATGAAAGAGAAGCTCAGCATCAAAATGTGTCTTGGGGATCGCCTTTCGATAATTTCAGCCTCCACCTCCTCCTTTGGAATATACACCCATTTCATTTTATTTTAGAACAAACGTACACTATATGCATGTATCCCAGAAGACTATAAAAACCCATGGCGCAAGTTGCCTTGTTAGCGCAGTAGGTAGCGCGTCAGTCTCATAATCTGAAGGTCGTGAGTTCGATCCTCACACAGGGCATGTATATTTTGTAAGAAATAGAGAAATCCAGCATGTGTTCACACCAATCAAACAGTTTCCTTGAGCAACAATCCCTTCAGGACAGGACCATACATTGGCAAAATTCCATGAAATCATATCTAGACAAGTTAGAGGATGGGACACTTTGTTTGAAGAATATTCCTTGTTTCGCAAGTATGAATTTTTGCCACTCTGCAACCCATTCTAATTGGGATGAAAGAGAAGCTCAGCATCAAAATGTGTCTTGGGGATCGCCTTTGGATAATTTCAGCCTCCTGATTTCTAAGTCCCTGTGTCTATTCTGCTGTCTATTTTTTTTGTTTGTAACAAGTAGTATGACACTAATTAACTGCACTAGAATAGGTGCCCCAAATGTGTGAGAAGGCTATAAAGCTTGTTTGGAATATACACCCATTTCATTTTATTTTAGAACAAACGTTCACTATATTCATGTATCCCAGAAGACTATAAAAACCCATGGCGTAAGTTTCCTTGTTAGCGCAGTAGGTAGCGCGTCAGTCTCATAATTTGAAGGTCGTGAGTTCGATCCTCACACAGGGCATGTATATTTTGTAAGGAATAGAGAAATCCAGCATGTGTTCACACCAATCAAACAGTTTCCTTGAGCAACAATCCCTTCAGGACAGGACCATATATTGCCAAAATTTCATGAAATCATATCTAGACAAGTTAGAGGATGGGACACTTTGTGTGAAGAATATTCCTTGTTACTCCAGTATGAATTTTTGCCACTCTGCAACCCATTCTAATTGGGATGAAAGAGAAGCTCAGCATCAAAATGTGTCTTGGTGATCGCCTTTCGATAATTTCAGCCTCCACCTCCTCCTTTGGAATATACACCCATTTCATTTTGTTTTAGAACAAACATTCACTATATGCATGTATCCCAGAAGACTATAAAAACCCATGGCGCAAGTTGCCTTGTTAGCGCAGTAGGTAGCGCGTCAGTCTCATAATCTGAAGGTCGTGAGTTCGATCCTCACACAGGGCATGTATATTTTGTAAGAAATAGAGAAATCCAGAAATCCAGCATGTGTTCACACCAATTAAACAGTTTCCTTGAGCAACAATCCCTTCAGGATAGGACCATACATTGGCAAAATTCCATGAAATCATATCTAGACAAGTTAGAGGATGGGACACTTTGTTTGAAGAATATTCCTTGTTTCGCAAGTATGAATTTTTGCCACTCTGCAACCCATTCTAATTGGGATGAAAGAGAAGCTCAGCATCAAAATGTGTCTTGGGGATCGCCTTTGGATAATTTCAGCCTCCTGATTTCTAAGTCCCTGTGTCTATTCTGCTGTCTATTTTTTTTGTTTGTAACAAGTAGTATGACACTAATTAACTGCACTAGAATAGGTGCCCCAAATGTGTGAGAAGGCTATAAAGCTTGTTTGGAATATACACCCATTTCATTTTATTTTAGAACAAACGTTCACTATATGCATGTATCCCAGAAGACTATAAAAACCCATGGCGCAAGTTGTCTTGTTAGCGCAGTAGGTAGCGCGTCAGTCTCATAATCTGAAGGTCGTGAGTTCGATCCTCACACAGGGCATGTATATTTTGTAAGGAATAGAGAAATCCAGCATGTGTTCACACCAATCAAACAGTTTCCTTGAGCAACAATCCTTTCAGGACAGGACCATATATTGGCAAAATTTCATGAAATCATATCTAGACAAGTTAGAGGATGGGACACTTTGTGTGAAGAATATTCCTTGTTACTCCAGTATGAATTTTTGCCACTCTGCAACCCATTCTAATTGGGATGAAAGAGAAGCTCAGCATCAAAATGTGTCTTGGGGATCGCTTTTCGATAATTTCAGCCTCCACCTCCTCCTTTGGAATATACACCCATTTCATTTTATTTTAGAACAAACGTTCACTATATGCATGTATCCCAGAAGACTATAAAAACCCATGGCGCAAGTTGCCTTGTTAGCGCAGTAGGTAGCGCGTCAGTCTCATAATCTGAAGGTCGTGAGTTCGATCCTCACACAGGGCATGTATATTTTGTAAGAAATAGAGAAATCCAGAAATCCAGCATGTGTTCACACCAATCAAACAGTTTCCTTGAGCAACAATCCCTTCAGGATAGGACCATACATTGGCAAAATTCCATGAAATCATATCTAGACAAGTTAGAGGATGGGACACTTTGTTTGAAGAATATTCCTTGTTTCGCAAGTATGAATTTTTGCCACTCTGCAACCCATTCTAATTGGGATGAAAGAGAAGCTCAGCATCAAAATGTGTCTTGGGGATCGTCTTTGGATAATTTCAGCCTCCTGATTTCTAAGTCCCTGTGTCTATTCTGCTGTCTATTTTTTTTGTTTGTAACAAGTAGTATGACACTAATTAACTGCACTAGAATAGGTGCCCCAAATGTGTGAGAAGGCTATAAAGCTTGTTTGGAATATACACCCATTTCATTTTATTTTAGAACAAACGTTCACTATATTCATGTATCCCAGAAGACTATAAAAACCCATGGCGTAAGTTGCCTTGTTAGCGCAGTAGGTAGCGCGTCAGTCTCATAATCTTAAGGTCGTGAGTTTGATCCTCACACAGTGCATGTATATTTTGTAAGGAATAGAGAAATCCAGCATGTGTTCACACCAATCAAACAGTTTCCTTGAGCATCAATCCCTTCAGGACAGGACCATATATTGGCAAAATTTCATGAAATCATATCTAGACAAGTTAGAGGATGGGACACTTTGTGTGAAGAATATTCCTTGTTACTCCAGTATGAATTTTTGCCACTCTGAAACCCATTCTAATTGGGATGAAAGAGAAGCTCAGCATCAAAATGTGTCTTGGGGATCGCCTTTCGATAATTTCAGCCTCCACCTCCTCCTTTGGAATATACACCCATTTCATTTTATTTTAGAACAAACGTTCTCTATATGCATGTATCCCAGAAGACTATAAAAACCAATGGCGCAAGTTGCCTTGTTAGCGCAGTAGGTAGCGCGTCAGTCTCATAATCTGGAAGGTCGTGAGTTCAATCCTCACACAGGGCATGTTTATTTTGTAAGAAATAGAGAAATCCAGCATGTGTTCACACCAATCAAACAGTTTCCTTGAGCAACAATCCCTTCAGGACAGGACCATACATTGGCAAAATTCCATGAAATCATATCTAGACAAGTTAGAGGATGGGACACTTTGTTTGAAGAATATTCCTTGTTTCGCAAGTATGAATTTTTGCCACTCTGCAACCCATTCTAATTGGGATGAAAGAGAAGCTCAGCATCAAAATGTGTCTTGGGGATCGCCTTTGGATAATTTCAGCCTCCTGATTTCTAAGTCCCTGTGTCTATTCTGCTGTCTATTTTTTTTGTTTGTAACAAGTAGTATGACACTAATTAACTGCACTAGAATAGGTGCCCCAAATGTGTGAGAAGGCTATAAAGCTTGTTTGGAATATACACCCATTTCATTTTATTTTAGAACAAACGTTCACTATATTCATGTATCCCAGAAGACTATAAAAACCCATGGCGTAAGTTGCCTTGTTAGCGCAGTAGGTAGCGCGTCAGTCTCATAATCTTAAGGTCGTGAGTTTGATCCTCACACAGTGCATGTATATTTTGTAAGGAATAGAGAAATCCAGCATGTGTTCACACCAATCAAACAGTTTCCTTGAGCATCAATCCCTTCAGGACAGGACCATATATTGGCAAAATTTCATGAAATCATATCTAGACAAGTTAGAGGATGGGACACTTTGTGTGAAGAATATTCCTTGTTACTCCAGTATGAATTTTTGCCACTCTGAAACCCATTCTAATTGGGATGAAAGAGAAGCTCAGCATCAAAATGTGTCTTGGGGATCGCCTTTCGATAATTTCAGCCTCCACCTCCTCCTTTGGAATATACACCCATTTCATTTTATTTTAGAACAAACGTTCTCTATATGCATGTATCCCAGAAGACTATAAAAACCAATGGCGCAAGTTGCCTTGTTAGCGCAGTAGGTAGCGCGTCAGTCTCATAATCTGGAAGGTCGTGAGTTCAATCCTCACACAGGGCATGTTTATTTTGTAAGAAATAGAGAAATCCAGCATGTGTTCACACCAATCAAACAGTTTCCTTGAGCAACAATCCCTTCAGGACAGGACCATACATTGGCAAAATTCCATGAAATCATATCTAGACAAGTTAGAGGATGGGACACTTTGTTTGAAGAATATTCCTTGTTTCGCAAGTATGAATTTTTGCCACTCTGCAACCCATTCTAATTGGGATGAAAGAGAAGCTCAGCATCAAAATGTGTCTTGGGGATCGCCTTTGGATAATTTCAGCCTCCTGATTTCTAAGTCCCTGTGTCTATTCTGCTGTCTATTTTTTTTGTTTGTAACAAGTAGTATGACACTAATTAACTGCACTAGAATAGGTGCCCCAAATGTGTGAGAAGGCTATAAAGCTTGTTTGGAATATACACCCATTTCATTTTATTTTAGAACAAACGTTCACTATATTCATGTATCCCAGAAGACTATAAAAACCCATGGCGTAAGTTGCCTTGTTAGCGCAGTAGGTAGCGCGTCAGTCTCATAATCTGAAGGTCGTGAGTTCGATCCTCACACAGGGCATGTATATTTTGTAAGGAATAGAGAAATCCAGCATGTGTTCACACCAATCAAACAGTTTCCTTGAGCAACAATCCCTTCAGGACAGGATCATATATTGGCAAAATTTCATGAAATCATATCTAGACAAGTTAGAGGATGGGACACTTTGTGTAAGAATATTCCTTGTTACTCCAGTATGAATTTTTGCCACTCTGCAACCCATTCTAATTGGGATGAAAGAGAAGATCAGCATCAAAATGGGTCTTGGGTATCGCCTTTCGATAATTTCAGCCTCCACCTCCTCCTTTGGAATATACACCCATTTCATTTTATTTTAGAACAAACGTTCACTATATGCATGTATCCCAGAAGACTATAAAAACCCATGGCGCAAGTTGTCTTGTTAGCGCAGTAGGTAGCGCGTCAGTCTCATAATCTGAAGGTCGTGATTTCGATCCTCACACAGGGCATGTATATTATGTAAGGAATAGAGAAATCCAGCATGTGTTCACACCAATCAAACAGTTTCCTTGAGCAACCAATCCCTTCAGGACAGGACCATATATTGGCAAAATTTCATGAAATAATATCTAGACAAGTTAGAGGATGGGACACTTTGTGTGAAGGTTACTCCAGTATGAATTTTTGCCACTCTGCAACCCATTCTAATTGGGATGAAAGAGAAGCTCAGCATCAAAATGTGTCTTGGGGATCGCATTTCGATAATTTCAGCCTCCTCCTTTGGAATATACACCCATTTAATTTTATTTTAGAACAAACGTTCACTATATGCATGTATCCCAGAAGACTATAAAAACCCATGGCGCAAGTTGCCTTGTTAGCGCCGTAGGTAGCGCGTCAGTCTCATAATCTGAAGGTCGTGAGTTCGATCCTCACACAGGGCATGTATATTTTGTAAGAAATAGAGAAATCCAGCATGTGTTCACACCAATCAAACAGTTTCCTTGAGCAACAATCCCTTCAGGACAGGACCATACATTGGCAAAATTCCATGAAATCATATCTAGACAAGTTAGAGGATGGGACACTTTGTTTGAAGAATATTCCTTGTTTCGCAAGTATGAATTTTTTCCTCTCTGAAACCCATTCTAATTGGGATGAAAGAGAAGCTCAGCATCAAAATGTGTCTTGGGGATCGTCTTTGGATAATTTCAGCCTCCTGATTTCTAAGTCCCTGTGTCTATTCTGCTGTCTATTTTTTTTGTTTGTAACAAGTAGTATGACACTAATTAACTGCACTAGAATAGGTGCCCCAAATGTGTGAGAAGGCTATAAAGCTTGTTTGGAATATACACCCATTTCATTTTATTTTAGAACAAACGTTCACTATATTCATGTATCCCAGAAGACTATAAAAACCCATGGCGTAAGTTGCCTTGTTAGCGCAGTAGGTAGCGCGTCAGTCTCATAATCTTAAGGTCGTGAGTTCGATCCTCACACAGTGCATGTATATTTTGTAAGGAATAGAGAAATCCAGCATGTGTTCACACCAATCAAACAGTTTCCTTGAGCATCAATCCCTTCAGGACAGGACCATATATTGGCAAAATTTCATGAAATCATATCTAGACAAGTTAGAGGATGGGACACTTTGTGTGAAGAATATTCCTTGTTACTCCAGTATGAATTTTTGCCACTCTGCAACCCATTATAATTGGGATGAAAGAGAAGCTCAGCATCAAAATGTGTCTTGGGGATCGCCTTTCGATAATTTCAGCCTCCACCTCCTCCTTTGGAATATACACCCATTTCATTTTATTTTAGAACAAACGTTCACTATATGCAGGTATCCCAGAAGACTATAAAAACCCATGGCGCAAGTTGCCTTGTTAGCGCAGTAGGTGCGCGTCAGTCTCATAATCTGAAGGTCGTGAGTTCGATCCTCACACAGGGCATGTATATTTTGTAAGAAATAGAGAAATCCAGAAATCCAGCATGTGTTCACACCAATCAAACAGTTTCCTTGAGCAACAATCCCTTCAGGATAGGACCATACATTGGCAAAATTCCATGAAATCATATCTAGACAAGTTAGAAGATGGGACACTTTGTTTGAAGAATATTCCTTGTTTCGCAAGTATGAATTTTTGCCACTCTGCAACCCATTCTAATTGGGATGAAAGAGAAGCTCAGCATCAAAATGTGTCTTGGGGATCGCCTTTGGATAATTTCAGCCTCAGGATTTCTAAGTCCCTGTGTCTATTCTGCTGTCTATTTTTTTTGTTTGTAACAAGTAGTATGACACTAATTAACTGCACTAGAATAGGTGCCCCAAATGTGTGAGAAGGCTATAAAGCTTGTTTGGAATATACACCCATTTCATTTTATCTTAGAACAAACGTTCACTATATGCATGTATCCCAGAAGACTATAAACACCTATGGTGTAAATTGACTTGTTAGCGCAGTAGGTAGCGCGTCAGTCTCATAATCTGAAGGTCGTGAGTTCAATCCTCACACAGGGCATGTATATTTTGTAAGGAATAGAGAAATCCAGCATGTGTTCACACCAATCAAACAGTTTCCTTGAGCAACAATCCCTTCAGGACAGGACCATATATTGGCAAAATTCCATGAAATCATATCTAGACAAGTTAGAGGATGGGACACTTTGATTGAAGAATATTCCTTGTTACGCAAGTATGAATTTTTGCCACTCTCCAACCCATTCAACTTGGAATGAAAGAGAAGCTCAGCATCAAAATGTTTTTTGGGGATCGCCTTTCCATAATTTCAGCCTCCACCTCCCCATGCATTTCAAAGACGATACAAACAGCACGTGGTAAACTCAATTCATGATATAAGCACCCCAAAAGCTATGTTTATAAAATATGCCGAGGTCCTATGCCTTTGTTATGCTTATTATAAAGAAACCATGCTACTAGTGTAATGTCCAGAAGAAATCCAAATAGGAACTGGTGAGCACAAAATAAATTGTAGGTCTATCATTGTGGTTTGGAGAAGTGCAAAATAGTGTGAAGGTTATCTATCTTCATTTTACAGTTCCATAGGGCAGATTAAAAACCCTTATGCCTGATTTCTAAGTCCCTGTGTCTATTCTGCTGTCTATTTTTTTTTTGTTTGTAACAAGTAGTATGACACTAATTAACTGCACTAGAATAGGTGCCCCAAATGTGTGAGAAGGCTATAAAGCTTGTTTGGAATATACACCCATTTCATTTTATCATAGAACAAACGTTCACTATATGCATGTATCCCAGAAGACTATAAACACCTATGTCGTAAGTTGCCTTGTTAGCACAGTAGGTAGCGCGTCAGTCTCATAATCTGAAGGTCGTGAGTTCGATCCTCACACAGGGCATGTATATTTTGTAAGGAATAAAGAAATCCAGCATGTGTTCACACCAATCAAACAGTTTCATTGAGCAACAATCCCTTCAGGACAGGACCATATATTGGCAAAATTTCATGAAATCATATCTAGACAAGTTAGAGGATGGGACACTTTGTGTGAAGAATATTCCTTGTTACGCAAGTATGAATTTTTGCCACTCTGCAACCCATTCAACTTGGAATAAAAGAGAAGCTCAGCATCAAAATGTTTCTTGGGGATCGCCTTTCCATAATTTCAGCCTCCACCTCCCCATGCATTTCAAAGACGATACAAAAAGCACGTGGTAAACTCAATTCATGATATAAGCACCCCAAAAGCTATGTTTATAAAATATGCCGAGGTCCTATGCCTTTGTTATGCTTATTATAAAGAAACCATGCTACTAGTGTAATGTCCAGAAGAAATCCAAATAGGAACTGGTGAGCACAAAATAAATTGTAGGTCTATCATTGTGGTTTGGAGAAGTGCAAAATAGTGTGAAGGTTATCTATCTTCATTTTACAGTTCCATAGGGCAGATTAAAAACCCTTATGCCTGATTTCTAAGTCCCTGTGTCTATTCTGCTGTCTATTTTTTTTTGTTTGTAACAAGTAATATGACACTAATTAACTGCACTAAAATAGGTGCCCCAAATGTGTGAGAAGGCTATAAAGCTTGTTTGGAATATACACCCATTTCATTTCATCTTAGAACAAACGTTCACTATATGCATGTATCCCAGAAGACTATAAACACCTATGGCATAAGTTGCCTTGTTAGCACAGTAGGTAGCGCGTCAGTCTCATAATCTGAAGGTCGTGAGTTCGATCCTCACACAGGGCATGTATATTTTGTAAGGAATAGAGAAATCCAGCATGTGTTCACACCAATTAAACAGTTTCCTTGAGCAACAATCCCTTCAGGACAGGACCATATATTGGCAAAATTCCATGAAATCATATTTAGACAAGTTAGAGGATGGGACACTTTGTTTGAAGAATATTCCTTGTTACGCAAGTATGAATTTTTGCCACTCTGCAACCCATTCAACTTGGAATGAAAGAGACGCTCAGCATCAAAATGTTTCTTGGGGATCGCCTTTCCATAATTTCAGCCTCCACCTCCCCATGCATTTCAAAGACGATACAAAAAGCACGTGGTAAACTCAATTCATGATATAAGCACCCCAAAAGCTATGTTTATAAAATATGCCGAGGTCCTATGCCTTTGTTATGCTTATTATAAAGAAACCATGCTACTAGTGTAATGTCCAGAAGAAATCCAAATAGGAACTGGTGAGCACAAAATAAATTGTAGGTCTATCATTGTGGTTTGGAGAAGTGCAAAATAGTGTGAAGGTTATCTATCTTCATTTTACAGTTCCATAGGGCAGATTAAAAACCCTTATGCCTGATTTCTAAGTCCCTGTGTCTATTCTGCTGTCTATTTTTTTTTGTTTGTAACAAGTAGTATGACACTAATTAACTGCACTAGAATAGGTGCCCCAAATGTGTGAGAAGGCTATAAAGCTTGTTTGGAATATACACCCATTTCATTTTATTTTAGAACAAACGTTCACTATATTCATGTATCCCAGAAGACTATAAAAACCCATGGCGTAAGTTGCCTTGTTAGCGCAGTAGGTAGCGCGTCAGTCTCATGATCTGAAGGTCGTGAGTTCGATCCTCACACAGGGCATGTATATTTTGTAAGGAATAGAGAAATCCAGCATGTGTTCACACCAATCAAACAGTCTCCTTGAGCAACAATCCCTTCAGGACAGGACCATATATTGGCAAAATTCCATGAAATCATAACTAGACAAGTTAGAGGATGGGACACTTTGTTTGAAGAATATTCCTTGTTTCGCAAGTATGAATTTTTGCCACTCTGCAACCCATTCTAATTGGGATGAAAGAGAAGCTCAGCATCAAAATGTGTCTTGGGGATCGCCTTTGGATAATTTCAGCCTCCTGATTTCTAAGTCCCTGTGTCTATTCTGCTGTCTATTGTTTTTGTTTGTAACAAGTAGTATGACACTAATTAACTGCACTAGAATAGGTGCCCCAAATGTGTGAGAAGGCTATAAAGCTTGTTTGGAATATACACCCATTTCATTTTATTTTAGAACAAACGTTCACTATATTTATGTATCCCAGAAGACTATAAAAACCCATGGCGTAAGTTGCCTTGTTAGCGCAGTAGGTAGCGCGTCAGTCTCATAATCTGAAGGTCGTCAGTTCGATCCTCACACAGGGCATGTATATTTTGTAAGGAATAGAGAAATCCAGCATGTGTTTACACCAATCAAACAGTTTCCTTGAGCAACAATCCCTTCGGGACAGGACCATATATTGGCAAAATTTCATGAAATCATATCTAGACATTTTAGAGGAGGGGACACTTTGTGTGAAGAATATTCCTTGTTACTCCAGTATGAATTTTTGCCACTCTGCAATCTATTCTAATTGGGATGAAAGAGAAGCTCAGCATCAAAATGTTTCCTAAAGCTATGTTTATAAAATATGCTGAGGACTTTGAAACTCTTGTCCACAGTGGCCAGTTATACAGCAGGTCCTATGCTTTTGTTATGCTTATTATAAAGAAACCATGCTACATAGTGATGTCCAGAAGAAATCCAAATAGGAACTGGTGAGCACAAAATTAATTGTAGGTCTATCATTGTGGTTTGGAGAAATGCTAAATAGTGTGAAGGTTATCTATCTTCGTTTTACAGTTCCATAGGGCAGATTAAAAACCCTTATGCCTGATTTCTAAGTCCCTGTGTCTATTCTGCTGTCTATTATTTTTGTCTATAACAAATAGTATGACACTGATTAACTGCACTAGAATAGGTGCCCCAAATGTGTGAGAAGGCTATAAAGCTTGTTTGGAATATACACCCATTTTATTTTATCTTAGAACAAACGTTCACTATATGCATGTATCCCAGAAGACTATAAACAAACATAGCGTAAGTTGCCTTGTTAGCGCAGTAGGTAGCGCGTCAGTCTCATAATCTGAAGGTCGTGAGTTCGATTCTTACACAGGGCATTTATATTTTGTAAGGAATAGAGAAATCCAGCATGTGTTCACACCAATCAAACAGTTTCCTGAAGCAACAATCCCTTCAGGACAGGACCATATATTGATAAAATTCCATGAAATCATATCTAGACAAGTTAGAGGATGGGACACTTTGTTTGAAGAATATTCCTTGTTACGCAAGTATGAATTTTTGCCTTTCTGCAACCCATTCTACTTGGGATGAAAGAGAAGCTCAGCATCAAAATGTTTCCTAAAGCTATGTTTATAAAATATGCTGAGGACTTTGAAACTCTTGTCCACAGTGGCCAGTTATACAGCAGGTCCTATGCTTTTATTATGCTTATTATAAAGAAACCATGCTACTAATGTGATGTCCAGAAGAAATCCAAATAGGAACTGGTGAGCACAAAATTAATTGAAGGTCTATCATTGTGGTTTGGAGAAGTTCAAAATAGTGTGAAGGTTATCTATCTTCGTTTTACAGTTCCATAGGGCAGATTATGCCCTTATGCCTGATTTCTAAGTTCCTATGTCTATTCTGTCGTCTATTTTTTTTGTCTGTAACAAGTAGTATGACACTGATTAACTGCACTAGAATAGGTACCCCAAATGCGTGAGAAGGCTATAAAACTTGTTTGGAATATACACCCATTTCATTTTATTTTAGAACAAACGTTCACTATATGCATATATCCCAGAAGACTATAAAAACACATGGCGTAAGTTGCCTTGTTAGCGCAGTACGTAGCGCGTCTGTAACGGATCACCTGGCACCCCGACTGGGTACCTCCGTTGAAGGATGCTCCTAGCGCTTCCTGAGGGCTCCAAGCACCACAACCACCGCAGGCCGATCCTCTCTTCAATCAGAGCGAAGCAGGAACAAGCTCTTACAAGAGCTTAGGAGTGATTAAAGCAAAGGAATATGTAGAGCATAACAATCCCTTGTAGCAGATCCCCCAATAAGAGACGAGACTCCAAATTGAGGATGAAGCAGAACTGTCTAAAACTTTATTTTCCTTGGGACTATCCCATATGGTCATCACATTAACATTGCTGTGAAAACTCAATAAAATGACAAACAGTAAAATCATAGCAGGCAACATACAGTGACTTATTATAACATAATTACATATTTTTAAAGAGGTGGGGGAGACAGTAATTAACAGAAAATATCTCACATGCCTGCAGAATTAGCAATATGCAAATCTACCTGAATATGCAAATGATCCAGTCTTGCTATTCAGGTAGTGCATAGTACTACCAACAGAGGGCACTAGTCAAGCTCCACAGCCAAATCCACCTAGTTGGTAGCAAACCTCAGCAGAACAGGAGAGCAGGCAAAACATCCCAGGGGCCATAGTCACATGGCAGGAGGCTGGCAATCAGTCTTCTCCAAGGCCGAGTGGCGAGGCTGGTTCTGCCACATTTCTCCCCTTTCCCGAAAAAACTAACAAGGTATCTGGCCTCCTGTCGGTCAGTGCCTTGGTTAGTCCAGCAACCCACCCACAAAACAGTCAGTAGTGCAGCCCACCCACAATGAAACGTTACTGCACCTGGGGAAACGTGCAGCCAGTCTTTGTCCAGGGTCTCCATCACGGCTTTGCGGATTACGGGTACTCCGGATCTGTGGGTTGCTGAGTGGGCAGAGACCAGCTGTAACGGAGCTCCGTGTACCCCGACCGAGTACCCTCCGTTGATGGATGCTCCTAGCGCTCTCAGAGGACTCCAAGCACTGCAGACGACACCACAACCACCGCAGGCTCCACAACCGCCGTAGCTTAACTGGAGCCGCGCCGTCTTCCGTCCACCCTGGAATGAACCTTCAGCATTCAGGAACGTGTGGGGAAGATCTCTCCTCCTGGAGAGCGTATCCGGAACAAGCTCTTAAAAGAGCTAAGTGATTAAGAGCTCAGGGGAATATGCAGCGCATAGCAATCCCCAGTGTGATATAGCAGTTCCCTCCAATAACGAGACAAGGCTACGTATTGAGGGTCAGAAGAGGTCTCAGGACTGGAACACCCAGCCTGCTTTTTATTAGGATAAGGTACACACAGGACACTCCCAGGGGGAGGATGAAATTAACCAATAACAGCATAGTACAGCCCACAGGTTCCCTCCCCTCAGATAAACAGTTAAACCAATTATTACATACAATAAAAATACAGTTTTTACACACACACTGTAACTTTAAAACCATACATCCAATTTCAATATGTATTCAGACTCAGCACACATCAAACATAAACACTTCCAAAAATCAGCCAAATCCCTCCAGTGGATCAAAAGTTAGCTGGAAGTCCTTTATGACCGACCGCAAGCACAATTTCCTGCCCAAAACAGTTCCATAGATTTGGGCTGTGCGGCCGGTCAATTTCATGCGGAAAAACGACTAAGTCCCATTTCGAACGGGACTTAGTCTCTGGAGCTGCAAGTTCCGTATGGGAGAAGGTAAGGGTCAGCGGTGTTCGGCAGAATGTGTAGCCGATTTTGGTTCCACAGAATCTTTAGCATACACCGCTGACCGCATTCGAGGAAACCAAGATGGCCGCCGCCACGTGCAATTAACCTGCAGTAACCTCACAGCCTGGGAGGTAAATTGCCTGCACACTTTAACTTCTGGGTGGTCTGCCTGTGTGGTACTTGGTTCAGTAAGCCCTATTTATTGAACCAAGTGGGGGAAAGCCAGGAACAAGTTATTTTACCGGTCTGGGGACATAGTCTTAAAGGGGCATTGTTCAGCAAAGTCACAATATGTCCCCAGACGGTTCTTAAAGGGCCATACACACCCAATTAAAGTTAATACATTTTCAGGGGCACAATCTTCCAGGGGCCATAGTCATGAGGCAGGAGGCTGGCAAACATGCTTCTCCACAATCCAGGGAAGCAGGGCACTTTCTCATTTAAAGGGCCAGTTACAAATAGCGATTTGTAACACATCTCCCCTTTGGGGGGAAGACTAACCAGGCACCTGACCTTCTGTCGGTCAGTGCCTCCGTTAGTCGATCCACCAACCCACAATAACCAAATGCCAGAGTAGCCCACCCACAACAAACAGGTACAAGGGTGACCCACCCACAAGACACAATTACTGCACCTGGGTATTTTGCTGTGGTGATGTGGTAACATGCTGTGGGGACTTGTGGGAGGGCAGAGGCCAGCGGCGCTCTGCCCTGATGCCAGCTCTTCTGCTGGGGTAGCCTGCAGGACATCAGGCTCTGGACCAGGGACAAAGGTAGGGCAGAGGCCGACTGCACTCTGCCCAGCTGCCAGCTCTTCTGCTGGGGTACTGAGACCATAGTCCGGCTCAGTAGTCAAGGGAACATGGACGTCAGGAGGGGTTAGCATCGCCTCCGTTAACCCTGGTGCCACGCTAGGAGTTAGCTGGGGAGGGGAATTTGTACTTACCCCCTCCTCTGGGTGTCCCGGTGAGGGTAGTTGGGGATCTGGAAAGGCTGTCCAGCATCCCTGTAGGTCAGGCACAGAGACCACGGTCCCATCTGCGCCGTCTGGAGGATTGGTGTCTCCCCTTGTTAGGGGAGGCTGCCGCTGGGGAGAGGGGGTGCTGTGCTCCTTTCCCGGAAACACAGGCTGCCGCTGGAGAGGGAGACCGCCTGTCTCCACTCCCTTACCATTGTCCTGTTGCTGTAGAGAGGGACCAACTGTCTCTGCTCTCTGTAGGACACACTGCTGTTGGGGGGAAAGGACGGCACCTTCGGCCCCCTGGGGTACACACTGCCGCTGGAGAGGGAGACCGCCTGTCTCCACTCCCTTACTATGGTCCTGTTGCTGTAGAGAGGGACCAACTGTCTCTGCTCTCTGTAGGACACACTGCTGCTGGGGGGGAAGGACGACACCTTCGGCCCCCTGGGGTACACACTGCCGCTGTAGAGGGAGACCGCCTGTCTCCACTCCCTTACCATGGTCCTGTTGCTGTAGAGAGGGACCAACTGTCTCTGCTCTCTGTAGGACATACGGCTGCTGGGGGGGAAGGACGGCCCCTTCGGCCCCCTGTAACTCACGCTGTTGTTGGGGCGCAGGGACGGAATACTTTGCCCTCACTGCCCGATATTCTGCTTCCATCTGCAGATACTCCGCCAGTTCTCTCCTCACTCTCGGTACAATTTCCTCTGTTAGGAGGGGTCCGTAGACAGCCAACCGCCGCTTCAGCATAGCGTCAAACTGTACGTGACTATACCAATAGTCCAGTTTTGCTGGGTGTTCCCAGGATGCTGTTCCTCGCACTAGGGAAGCCATCCTGTTGTAGCCAGGGGCGCTGCCCAATGGCTAGCGTTGCCCTCAATTGTAACTCCAAACGTTACCAGTGTCTCTGAGCTGCTTCTCCTCGCACTAGGACGCCATCCCACCGCTGCCACCAATGTAACGGAGCTCCGTGTACCCCGACCGAGTACCCTCCGTTGATGGATGCTCCTAGCGCTCTCAGAGGACTCCAAGCACTGCAGACGACACCACAACCACCGCAGGCTCCACAACCGCCGTAGCTTAACTGGAGCCGCGCCGTCTTCCGTCCACCCTGGAATGAACCTTCAGCATTCAGGAACGTGTGGGGAAGATCTCTCCTCCTGGAGAGCGTATCCGGAACAAGCTCTTAAAAGAGCTAAGTGATTAAGAGCTCAGGGGAATATGCAGCGCATAGCAATCCCCAGTGTGATATAGCAGTTCCCTCCAATAACGAGACAAGGCTACGTATTGAGGGTCAGAAGAGGTCTCAGGACTGGAACACCCAGCCTGCTTTTTATTAGGATAAGGTACACACAGGACACTCCCAGGGGGAGGATGAAATTAACCAATAACAGCATAGTACAGCCCACAGGTTCCCTCCCCTCAGATAAACAGTTAAACCAATTATTACATACAATAAAAATACAGTTTTTACACACACACTGTAACTTTAAAACCATACATCCATACATACATTTCAATAAAAGTTGCATATTCAGACTCAGCATACATCAAACATAAACACTTCCAAAAATCAGCCAAATCCCTCCAGTGGATCAAAAGTTAGCTGGAAGTCCTTTATGACCGACCGCAAGCACAATTTCCTGCCCAAAACAGTTCCATAGATTTGGGCTGTGCGGCCGGTCAATTTCATGCGGAAAAACGACTAAGTCCCATTTCGAACGGGACTTAGTCTCTGGAGCTGCAAGTTCCGTATGGGAGAAGGTAAGGGTCAGCGGTGTTCGGCAGAATGTGTAGCCGATTTTGGTTCCACAGAATCTTTAGCATACACCGCTGACCGCATTCGAGGAAACCAAGATGGCCGCCGCCACGTGCAATTAACCTGCAGTAACCTCACAGCCTGGGAGGTAAATTGCCTGCACACTTTAACTTCTGGGTGGTCTGCCTGTGTGGTACTTGGTTCAGTAAGCCCTATTTATTGAACCAAGTGGGGGAAAGCCAGGAACAAGTTATTTTACCGGTCTGGGGACATAGTCTTAAAGGGGCATTGTTCAGCAAAGTCACAATATGTCCCCAGACGGTTCTTAAAGGGCCATACACACCCAATTAAAGTTAATACATTTTCAGGGGCACAATCTTCCAGGGGCCATAGTCATGAGGCAGGAGGCTGGCAAACATGCTTCTCCACAATCCAGGGAAGCAGGGCACTTTCTCATTTAAAGGGCCAGTTACAAATAGCGATTTGTAACACCAGCGGTACTCTGCCCTGATGCCAGCGCTTCAGCTGGAGTAGTCTGGTTGGAGCCCAGCTGTGAAGAGGGGGTAGTAGGCTCCTCTCCCTGGACTGCTGCTGGATGGGGAGACCGACTGTCTCCCCTTTTGATAAACAGTCCTGCTGCTGGGGATCTGGACCGGCTACCCCACACCCCTGTAGACCGGGTGCAGAGACCGTGGTCCCATCTGCCCCATCTGGGAGAATAAGGTCTCCCCGTTGGGAAATAAGCTGCTGCTGAGGAGAGGTGGTAACCGGCTCCTCTCCCTGATACTCTCTCCGATGTTGGAGAAGGGGACCGACTGTCTCCCCTTCCTGTAATACACTCTGCCACTGGGGAGAGAGGGCGCTATGCTCCTCTCCCTGAAACACAGGCTGCCGCTGGAGAGGGAGACCGACTGTCTCCACTCCCATAACATTGTCGTGCTGCTGGGGAGAGAGACCAACTGTCTCTGCTCCCTGTAGGACACACTGCTGCTGGGGGGGGGGAGGACGACACCATCGGCCCCCCGGAACTCACACTGCCACTGGGGAGGAAGGACGACACCTTCAGCTCCCTGGAACTCACATTGCCGCTGGGGAGGAAGGACGACACCTTTGGCTCCCTGGAACTCACACTGCCACTGGGGAGGAAGGACAGCACCTTCGGCTCCCTGGAACTCACACTGCTGCTGGGGAGGAAGGACGGCACCTTCGGATCCCTGGAACTCACATTGCCCCTGGGGAGGAAGGACGACACCTTTGGCTCCCTGGAACTGACGCTGCCACTGGGGAGGAAAGTCGGCACCTTCGGCTCCCTGGAACTCACACTGCCGCTGGGGAGGAAGGACGACACCTTCGGCTCCCTGGAACTCACACTGCCGTTGGGGAGGAAGGACGACACCTTCGGCTCCCTGGAACTCACACTGCCGCTGGGGAGGAAGGACGACACCTTCGGCTCCCTGGAACTCACACTGCCGCTGGGGAGGAAGGACGACACCTTCAGCTCCCTGGGCCGCACACTGCCGCTGGGTAGAAAGACCGGTTGTCCCCTCTCCCTGGAACTCACACTGTCGCTGGGGAGGGATGTCGATGCTCTCCGCTCCCTGACACTCACTCTGGGGTTGGGGATCTGGGCCGACTGCCCAGCATCCCTGTAGGGCCGGTAGAGAGACCTCGGTCCCATCTCTACCTGCTGGCTGGGGCTCCTCCGAGTAAACCTCTACGATATCCTTCCAGCTGAAGGGCTCTAGACCTGGTTCTACTACCCAGTTCTATAGCTCTGCGTTGGTAGGCCTGCTCCAGTTCCCACTCCATGGTTACCAGGTGCATCATGTCTGGTTTCACCGCCCAGTTGACAGGCCAATCGTTCATGCCCATCCTGTAGTCAAGGATGTCCCAAAATCGGAAATCCTCCGTGCTGCCGAAATCAGTCTCCTCCTCCATGGCATCCAGTAGTAGACCAGGACCATCGTATTCGTCCCCCTCAGGACTGTCGAGCTCCTCCATCTCGGGGATATGCTGCACTGTATACCACCAGAGGGCCTGGTAGGCGTCCTCCAGCCAAATCTCCTTCCATACCAGTCTCTTGAGCTCTCTTACCCACTCGTCCAGAGGCTGCTCTCCTAGGAAAGACATTCGTAGAACCACTTGCCTCTCTTGCCGCTAGTCTTCACTGGGGAGCATATCACCTCACTGACGCTGCACATCCTCCAGGGCTTCGTCCCAAAGTTCCTTTCTGGCCGCCTCCTGGTAGTCCATCATGGCCTCCTCTGATAAAGGCCCATCCTGCAGGGACAGGAGCTCCTGCAATCTCCAGTGGAACTCCTCCTCCATATTGCTGTAGATAGGGACACTGCATGGTAGCTAGCTCTATCCCTCTATTTGTAACTCCACACGTTACCGGTGTCTCCGAACTGCTTTTCCTCGCACTAGGACGCCATCCCACAGCTGCCACCAATGTAACGGATCACCTGGCACCCCGACCTCTGTTGAAGGATGCTCCTAACTCTTCCTGAGGGCTCCAAGCACTCTAGCAGACACCACAACCACCGCAGGCCGATCCTCTCTTCAATCAGAGTGAAGCAGGAACAAGCTCTTACAAGTGCTTAGGAGTGATTATAGCAAGGGAATATGCAGAGCATAACAATCCCTTGTAGCAGATCCCCCAATAAGAGACAAGACTCCAAATTGAGGGTCAAGTAGAACTGTCTAAAACTTTGTTTTCCTTGGGACTATCCCATATGGTCATTACATTAACATTGCTGTGAAAACTCAATAAAATTACAAACAGTAAAATCATAGCAGGCAACATAAATTGACTTATTATAACATAATTACATATTTTTAAAGAGGTGGGGGAGACAATAATTAACAGAAAATATCTCACATGCCTGCAGAATTAGCAATATGCAAATCTACCTGAATATGCAAATGAACCAGTCTTGCTATTCAGGTAGTGCATATTGCTGTTGCTACCAACAGAGGGCACTAGACAAGCTCCATAGCCAAATCCACCTAGTTGGTAGCAAACCTCAGCAGTACAGGAGATACATCCCAGGGGCCATAGTCACATGGCAGGAGGCTGGCAATCAGTCTTCTCCAATGCCGAGGTGCGAGGCTGGTTCCGCCACAGCGTCAGTCTCATAATCTGAAGGTCGTGAGTTCGATCCTCGCACAGGGCATGTATATTTTGTAAGGAATAGAGAAATCCAGCATGTGTTCACACCAATCAAACAGTTTCATTAAGCAACAATACCTTCAGGACAGGACCATATATTGGCAAAATTCCATGAAATCATATCTAGACAAGTTAGAGGATGGGACACTTTGTTTGAAGAATATTCATTGTTACTCCAGTATGAATTTTTGCCACTCTGCAACCCATACAACTTGGGATGAAAGAGAAGCTCAGCATCAAAATGTGTCTGGGGATCGCCTTTCGATAATTTCAGCCTCCATCTCCCCATGCATTTCAGAGACGATACAAGCAGCACGAGGTAAACTCAATTCATGATATAAGCATCCCTAAATATATGTTTATAAAATATGCTGAGGACTTTGAAACTCTTGTCCACAGTGGCCAGTTATACAGCAGTTCCTATGCTTTTGTTATGCTTATTATAAAGAAACCATGCTACTAATGTAATGTCCAGAAGAAATCCAAATAGGAACTGGTGAGCACAAAATAAATTGTAGGTCTATCATTGTGGTTTGGAGAAGTGCAAAATAATGTGAAGATTATCTGTCTTCGTTTTACAGTTCCAAGCTTCCTTGTTACTCCAGTATGAATTTTTGCCACTCTGCAACCCATTCAACTTGGGATGTAAGGAATAGAGAAATCTGGCATTTATTCACATGGATCAAACAGTATTTTTGAGCAGTAATCCTTTGAGTAGCACATATTGGCAAAATTCCATGAAATCATATCCAGACTGGCTAGGTGGTGGGATGAAGGATGAAAGAGAAGCTACAACAAGTTTAACATAGCTCAGCGTCAAAATGTGTCTTGGGGATCGCCTTTCCATAATTTCAGCCTCCACCTCCCCATGCATTTCAGAGACGATACAAACAGCACGTGGTAAACTCAATTCATGATTTAAGCACCCCTAAAGCTATGTTTATAAAATATGCCGAGGACTTTGAAACTCTTGTCCACAGTGCCCAGTTATACAGCAGGTCCTATGCTTCTGTTAAGGTTATTACAGACAAACCATGCTTATTTCCTTAATCCTTTGTTAAATGTGCATAGAAATGCATTTGATTTTATACATTTTTTTTTTGCATTTTTTTAGAAGCACACAATGTCAGGATTTGTAAACACTAGCTTTTGATCACCTGCATGTTCTTTGGTCAGGTAAGTTCTGTTGACCACCCTGCTTGAGTAAGGCTAAGACAGGATAAGCACTTATTAGAGATACTTACTTATATGTATGTTTTATAACATATTACACACTGAGACTGAAATCCATGTAATGCTATCTTTCAAAGTATGAAAACAAATTCTTTTTGTTTTGTTTTTTTCTACATTTTTTTTTTATATGCACCAGAGGACATCTAAAGGAAATGCTTAGTATGTATGATGTGAATCATAAAATAATTGTATTAAGAATACCTAAGTAACTACCTTTTAGAAAAGAGCAGGTGGTGTTCAGTTGTACCCTATGCATGAAAGAGGTACAATGCACATAACATCTATAGAGAAGAAGAGAATAGCAGTGATACGTTTAAAATCTTATTTATTTTATAATACAGTTTTGGTATAATCATTCTAGCACCATATAAAAGTTTTTTTTTTTGTTTTATTTATAAAAAAATAAACAACAACCAAAAAGTATTTACCTTTTTGTTTTGGTCAGTGATCAGTAGGCACATTTGAAACACAGTATACGAAGAAACAAAACATATGAGAGAGCTATGGTTTATCAGAGGCAGTAGGCCCCTGATCTCAAATCTCATGCAATTGTAGACTCAATGTGACACTCACTGGCAAGATTAATGGGCCACTGCAGAGTCTCCCAAACTAGCACAAGATATCCTCTGAGAGTCCTTATAGAATAAGGATTTTAAAAATATTTTCGAACATGCTATTTGTTAATACAAATGTTAAATGATTCTTGAGGCCTTGAATTGACATTAACTGGGGTTCAGAGGTCAATGTACAAGGGGGAAACTGCAAGTACGTGTATTCCAGATATAATAATAGTTTGGCTTTTTGGGATCGATAATAAACTATAAATAAATGAAGAGTTAAGGGGGTATTTCACATTTCTGCCTAGGGGCACCTTGGAGTCCTTATCTGATGGTAAACCTTACAAATTCATTGAATACCGCAAGCCTTCTTGCACTAATTGTGGTGGAATACCTTCCCAACATCTCTTCACTTTATAATTAAAATGCCTTTTACTAAGAGTACCAATTCTTAAGAGTACCAATTTAAATGGTGATTTTCACAGTAGATAAATGTTACTAAATAAATACAATGGTTTTGACCAATATAAATTTAGAAATCTGAATAGTTCTTAAAAAATGACTTTACCCCAGCACACCACAACAATTTGCCTTGACGAGACATTCACTCTTTCATAGGATGTTTCTTTCTAGTCTGTGAATGCAATATATATTCAACTACATTTTCAGCACCAATTTGACATTAATTACATATGCGTTTGTCTTTTTTGGAGATTGCCGACTCTGGATAAGTATAAGAATTTTTAATCAAGTTCTTAATCCCAAGAACATTTAGTTCTATCTCCCACATCTAAGGAAAACTAATATTTTTTTGCAATGTTTTCCCCCTCAAAGTTCTATATGTGGATACAAAGCAATCCAATAAACAAGGGAAAAATCTGTATTTTTTTTTTATAAAACTGATTACAGCTATTGTTCACATGTTGTGCAATATTGATGCCACATGGATACTCTGGGACCTTATATCCTTACAGGAAATAAGGCAGTCAGCTAAACATTTGGACTTGCATTTACCAACTGTATTAAATAACTTGTGTGGACTTGACAATCAAATTGCTGCATTTATTTGTAAAATTTGAAAAAAAGAAAAATAATCAAAATCCAAAAGAGCCCATCTAATAATTTGGTCTAAATCTTACTAACGCCATTGTCACCTCCCCAAAACTTTATTTTTAGTTTCCATGCAGTGGAATTGCATTTTTGATAAAGAAATATATCTTACTTTTTTCAAATGTACAAAAGGGAAAAACTACATTAAGAGAAAGAAAAAAAACCTAAAAGACTGATCTGGAAAAAGCAGTAAAACAGATAAAGTGTATCCCCCTTAAAGCTTAAATTACAATTTGGAATTGTGTCTGATCTGCTACCAGTGCATATGTGTTATGTCATTCAGTTGTAATATATATATATATATGTATAATTATGTTTTCCAATATGTAAGGCTAGGTTTATATCCCAGGTAATCCCTTGTACAGAAATTCTACAGACATCTCCTGCCTTCTCAAAATAAAGAAACTAAATTTGAGGCAAATGCTGGGAAGTGGTAAGACACTTAATCCAGAGCATTTTATTAAAAAACAAGTATTGTCCACACAGCTGAGTTTTAAACTGTTACCCTCCCAGTGTTCAGTAGTACATCTATTTAGTGTTGGATTCTATAATCAGAGTAAGGGTTTACTCTGCTACTGAATGTCACCTTTCCCTTTACCGGACGAATTGCTATTGAATAAAGAGAGTCAAACCTTACTCTGCTAAAAAAAATCCTACGCTGAGTGTTTCAAAAATGGTTTGCCCCATTTATTTTTATTTGGAATTATGTCTCAGAATAAAGACATTACTACTGGCAACTACAAGTCTGGATTCCAGAGTGAAGCAAAGTGTCAGGCAAATAAAGTCCAGACAGATGCCAGATCATGACACAGCATAGAAATGTCCAGTTCCTAAAAAGATCACTTTAAACCTGCAATGGATTCATGGGGAATTCTACTATTGACACAACAAACACTCAAAATCAATAAACTTTTACATAAAGCACCTACATTCTCTGTTGCTCAAAAGGCTTGAAAATGATTTGCATTTTTTTCCCCCAATTTCCATTATTCTTCTAACTAAATGGGGTTTAATGTCTCCAGAGTAAACAATGGACCTTAGGGATCTGTGTATTAAAGCAAAGCAGAGACCGTTTTTTTGCCATGCAATGAAGTGAAATAAATATATATTTCACGTGTCATATTATTACCCAAGGAACAGGCTTGTTTCCTAATTTAGAGAGTTAAATTATGTTTGAAGGAACCTATGGTATGTACTATTGGAAGAAGGTAGATGGTGCTATAGGAGGAATTTTGGAGAACATGAATAAAGGCAGCAAAACATTACATCATTTGCCTTAATACACAGAGCCGAAATATCAGTTTAATAGAGTCAGAGAAGCTATACACATTGCATATACAGTACATTTAGTATATAAGTTAACATAGTTAGCACCACTGCTCTCTTAAGAAAATAGAGGCATCTCCGAAGATAGAAAAGGTGTCACTAACTTATTAACCCTATATAAATCAGGGTCCCAATTACAGACACAAAATGCATGTTTAATACTCAAACATGACAGGTGGGGGGGGGGGGGGGGGGTAGAGACTGTGTTCAGTATATCATTGACAATGGCCTGAGTCAATCAGAGCAATCTATTTCAAGATGTTCCATATGTGAGGAGGCCCATTAAAAATAGGCCTGAATGACCATAATGCTCCAGTGCAAAACTATGAACTCGTTCGGAGACTGGGGAATATCTATATACAGTTAAGAAACAACCATGTGTCACATTTTTCTTATTAACTGTACAGTGACCATCATTGTGGTCTTTCTCTCACCAAATATTGTAGAACAATGTTGGTGGTTATTTGGCCCCATCCTTTTGTAATGAAACACAAGGGTGAACCTTTTTTCTGGAAACACAAATCTAGAATCCCCCGTAGTTAACAAAAAAAAAACAAAAAAACAACAAAAAAAAAGATTTAAAAAAAAATAAGAAGAAAGAAAACCATGTAGTTAAATCGTTGTCATTGGTGACAAGTGGAGTTTTTGGCTGTGAAACTCAAGTTGTTGTTTTTTTGTATTTCTTCAATAATAAGATGTATCTTCTTAATGTCAGTTTTAGTCTATTTTACTCTTAACCATTGAAGCAAACAGGCCCCAGTTGAAAGCCAAATTTTTGGTTGTTGTCTCCAAAGTCAATGATAGCCACATCCCTGAGAGGAAGATGTTCCACTTTGAAAGTGTTCACCTCCAGCACTGTTCGTTCTACACCTTTACGAAGCTGTTGGATTGGATGGAAAAAAAGAAACATAAGTTGGGTGCTGGATTGGTGGTAAGATGTAGATACAACAAATTATTCAATGAGAGACTTGACTATTAAGCAACAAATGTTCTTTGCCTTTAGTCTTATTCATGACCTACAGTCACACCATATTTTAACATTGCTTTTCCTCAACTATCCTCAAAATCTATTTTTATGTTATTTTGCTTTATTCTTACTCTTCTTTTCTATTCCTGACTGCAACCCTATCCCAGGAAAACAATCCCCAGAAGTGATTATAACCTTTCCATAAACACCAGTTGAGACTTAGTGAAGGGGTAAAATAACACACTCTATTGAGACAACGGTGCCGTAAAGTATAAACACAAAAAACATGAGTTTCCCGACATGTACATATAACAAGTTATACGTCCCCAGACAGGAATATTTCCCATAAGAAAACTGTCAAAAAACTGCTTGGATCTGAGGTATGTAGCTACTTTACATTGTTGCTAGGTATGGAGATAAATTCAGAGAATGTGTCACTATTTTATTATGCCCGTCTTTAATGGATTTATTCGTGATTTTTTTTTTTTTTTTATACTTTTCCACAACCAACATTTAAATATAATAATATCTGGAATTTAGAAATGAGCATGGACCTCCCTGGGAAATATGCTGATCTGCTAATATAGAGTTCTACACCCTCTTCTTTATTCTGGACTAGGAGAGGTAGGTCCTGCAGAACATTAACGGAGGAGTGGAGGAAGACGGGGCTAGAATAATTTTCCCCAATGCTTACAGAACAATGTTCTGCCTGAGAGGCAGATCTGGCTCATTCTAGGTACACACTTGGGAACAACCTACTGATATAGACTGAGCAGATGAAAATATAATGTATTTGAAATTGCTGACACCCTGATGACATGCAGAGAAATCCATGACACATTCCTCACCTGGCACCCATCATATGTAGCCCTGAGTTGGGGTGTACGGCTCTGTGAAAGTTCCTCCTCATTGTCAGCACGGAACTTAAGTGCCCTGTTGTAGTTCCTCTGGGAAATATCATACCATGCAGCAGATTGCTGACAATTATAGGTAAAGTTTTGTCGACCTGTGGCACTTAATAGTTTGAGGAAGGTCATCTGGACTATATGAACTGGATTTCCTTCCGCATCTATGTACTGGAACTGCGGAAATGAACAGAAAACAGTGTTACATTAACAGTTATTTTTAATTTCATTAAGTGCAAGAATATTTCAAAGCTCTGCAACTTTATGCAACCCACTACTAAACACGTGGCAGACAGTTTACAGAAAACGTGAAAAAAATCCGTAAAATGACAAAATAAAACAGACATTTATTTTGCTCCAAATTGAATACCTAATAGCTTTTTTTTTTCTTTTAACTGAACCTGTTCAGAATATGAAAACAAAATAAAAATAAATAAATCAAAGAAGTTTACCTTCTTGCCTCGTTTAAATGAGCTGTACCATTCTCCGGGGATTTCTTTGTTCCATGCTGCCACTTTCACCTAGATATAAAAATGTTTAATGATATTTATTTTGTATTTATCTGTAGAAAAGTTATGCAGCACAGTACTGTATCCTTATATAAAATAATAATAATAAAAAGTACACAAGTTCTAAAAAAATCTGATTCAGTCCTGAACACTTTACACCTCACATTAGGCATCATATAATATAATATTTCCCCCCTTATTCTGCAATATTGGCCCAGCCACATTCCTACCAACAGTCCTGGATAATGTGTCACAGTCCTAAATTGGAATGTCTAGTGATTACTGTTAAATGCAGCCCAAGCCTGCTGCTGGGCATTTGTGACCATTCAGGGGCACTTATGCAATGATCGGAGCATGTCAAATACAGCTGGCTGGCACAGTTTATGTATTTACCACTGTGTTATTGCCTCCTGGTACCTACAATATGGACTATGGACAGATTTATGGGTCTGTTCCCTATTCACCCCCTTCATCTGGTATTGGTACATGCTGGCATCCACTTGTTAAGGTTAGTGACAGCCACTTTAGCCATTGGTGGTTGGCCTAAAACTTAGTGACAACATTGGGAAGAACCCTTTTGTCTCTTCCTCCCCAAATAATTTTTAAAACTTATGTGGATTCAACTGTGTTCTGGAAAGGCTATTCAGAGTTATTCTCTAAGCAGTGTACTATGGAGAAAAGACAAGGAATCAGTCATTGTTTTTGTATTTTATTGTACCCTAATGTAACAATGCAATGATTTGTGGACCCAGGACATACTTGAAAACGAGATAAATCTCAATGTATCTTTCCTGGTAAAATATTTTATAAATAAATAAATAAATAAATAAATAATTTTAAACTCAACTATCTACATTTAAACCTCTTATGGAGTTTCCCCACCTTTGTATGGCAGCCACATGAAACTGCGGTCGCATGTTATCCAATGCCAACCAAGCACAAACTGCATGACTTGTTGAGGAGCTTGGAAAACAGACTCTTTTCTTAAGACACTGGGTCCTTTGTTTAGATTGAAATTGGACTCTATGGTCCTGACCTAGATATTACGACTAACCATGAGGTTTACAATGGTTGGGGCCTTCCAGTTTGTGTAGCTGAACTTTAGTGTTTTTTGTATGTTCATTTACCTCCACCCTACCTGCCTCACTGTTTTACCAGGAGGGTGTTGCACTACTGTTCCAGGAGAGAGCACCAAGGCAAGTTCTAACTGACTGCCCTTCCACTCCATTAAAGGGACACTGTAGGCACTGTAAACATTTCATATTATTGAATTGGCTACAATGCTTGGAGTCTTCTCGCACTGTGTCTCCATTCAGTGTTAAGCCTTGCCATGCAGTGAAAAAACGAAATAAGGGACCCTGGCCACTCACAGGGGACACCAAACACTATACAATACTTACTTGAATGAGATTAAGCAGTTATAGTACCTACAGTGTCCCTTTAGGTCTCCCATGTGGTATACAATCCTTGTTATTGCTTGTCCAAGCCTTCCCTTGTTATGTAAAGATTGTGCTCAATTTATAACATTTGTGTTATCTGCAAAAAATAGTCACTGTCTTGTCCCTTCACTAAGACTTGTCTAGTGTTTGGGTACTCGTGTGGGAATGTAATTTGTTACTCCATCCAGTGTTTGGCGGATGACTTTAAGGTATTATTATAGAAACTCAGGCTGCGAGGTGAGCGAGGCAACAGGTGGCATGGAGAACGGGTCGGGTCATAACTCCTAGTCTGGAACTGATGCACTGTGCTCCCATTACAAAAGCATTCTTCAACTCACATCCGTTTGTCTACCTCGGCTGCTTCAGCCTACAACTTGCATTTTCCTTGGAATCTCTACACAATTCCTAGTTTAGTGAATACATTTGAAAAAGTAAGCTCTTTTAGACAATAAAATGTGTAAAGCCACAGGAACACAGCAAAATATTACTGTGTCCAAGCCAGAAGCTGTAGATCTGCATGCTGTTTGCCTAAACATATAAAATGTGTAAAACCACAGGCTTGTCCCAGACACCAACAATTATTATTTTTTGATCATTGCATTGTTAAAGGATCAATATAGGGTCAGGAACACAAACATGTATTCCTGACTCTATAGTGTTAAAATCACCATCTAGCCCGCTCTGGGCCCCTCATGCCTCCATAAATATAGCAACATCTTACTGTGTTCAAGCCAGAAGCTGTAGATCTGCATGCTGTTTGCCAAAAAAAAGCAGTCTGCTGACATCATCAGAAGTGGTGGTCTGATCCAATCACAATGCTTTCCCATAGGATTGGCTGAGACGGTCAAATAGGCAGATCAGGGGCAGAACCAGCATGATTCAAACACAGCCCTGGCCAATCAGCATCTCCTCATAGAGATTAATTGAATCAACGAATCTCTATGAGGAAAGTTCAGTGTCTGCATGCACAGGAAGGAGACACTGAATGTTTGGATGCATTTTAGGCAGCCTTGACCCAGGAAGGATCTCTAACAGCCATCTGAGGAGTGGCCAGTGAAGTTATCACTAGGCTGTAATGTAAACACTGCATTTTCTCTGAAAAGACAGTGTTTACAGCAAAAAGCCTGAAGGCAATGATTCTACTCACCAGAACAAATTCAATAAGCTGTAGTTGTTCTGGTGAACATAGTGTCCCTTTAATTGATCATATAAGAAAAAAATGTATTAACATTAATTTTAACATTGCTGAATTAATGGACCTGTGTTAAAAAGTTATGTATTCAATGTTTTTACAAAATGGCTCAATGTTTTTACAAAATGGCTCAAATAACATCAGCTTCTATCTTCAATTAACATACTGAAAACAAAAAATTTCTGTGACAAACCATGAAATTCATGTTCTCTGTATTGTGTTAACCTTACTTATACGGTATACTAGTTGCATGTTGTTACAATTATACTGACCGACTCAAACTTTTTGTCTGGTGAGAGGCATGTTTCTCCCCCTGCAGTGAAATTGCAGAACACTTTGAATGCATCTCTGTTGCATCCTTGGTTTGGATCAATCCAATATTCACCTTAAAAATGAACAGATTAATTTTAAAATAACTCGCTTGCATATAAACTCTCCCTGTAGCTTCTATTACTCCATATAACCTCACCCTATAACTCCCCCTATTACTCTATATAACCTCTCCCTATAACTCCCCCTATTACTCTATATAACCTCTCCCTATAACTTCTCCTATTACTCCATCTAACCTCTCCCTATAACTCCTCCTATTACTCAATATAATCTCTCCCTATAACTCCTCCTATTACTCCATATAACCTCTCCCTATAACTCCTCCTATTACCCCATATAGCCTCTCTGTATATCTCCTCCTATTACTCAATATAACCTCTCCATATAACTCCTCCTACTACTCAATATATTACTCAATATAACCTCTCTCTATAACTCCTCCTATTACTCCATATAACCTCTCCCTATAACTCCTCCTATTACTCCATATAGCCTCTCCCTATAACTCCTCCTATTACTCCATATAGCCTCTCCCTATAACTCCTCCTATTACTCCATATAACCTCTCCCTATAACTCCTCCTATTATTCCATATACCCTCTCCCTATGACTCCTCCTATTACTCCACATAACCCCTTCTATTACTCCCTATAACTCCCCCTATTACTCTATATAACCTATCCCTATAACTTCTCCTATTACTCCATATAACCTCTCTGAATATCTCCTCCTATTACTCAATATAACCTCTCCATATAACCCCCATTACTCCATATAACCTCTCCCTATAACTCCCCTATTACTCCATATAACCTCTCCCTATAACTCCTCCTACTACTCCATATAACCTCTCTCTATAACTCCAATTACTCAATATAACCTCTCCTTATAACCCCCATTACTCCATATAACCTCTCCATATAACTCCCCTATTACTCCATATAACCTCTCCCTATAACTCCTCATATTACTCCATGTAACTCCTCCTATTACCCCATACATTCTCTCTCTATAACTCTTCCTATTACTCCATATAACCTCTCCCTATAACTCCCCTATTACTCCATATAACCTCTCCCTATAACTCCTCATATTACTCCATATAACTCCTCCTATTACTCCATATAGTCTCTCCCTATAACTCCTCCTATTACTCCATATAACCTCTCCCTATAACTCCTCCTATTACTCCATATAACCTCTCCCTATAACTCCTCCTATTACTCCATATAACCTCTCCCTATAACTCCTCCTATTACTCCATATAGCCTCTCCCTATAACTCCTCCTATTACTCCATATAACCTCTCTCTATAACTCCTCCTATTACTCCATATAATCTCTCCCTATAACTCCTCCTATTACTCCATATAACCTCTCACTATAACTCCTCCTATTACTCGATATAACCTCTCCATATAACTCCTCCTATTACTCAATATAACCTCTCTCTATAACTCCTCCTATTACTCCATATAACCTCTCACTATAACTCCTCCTATTACTCGATATAACCTCTCCATATAACTCCTCCTATTACTCAATATAACCTCTCTCTATAACTCCTCCTATTACTCCATATAACCTCTCCCTATAACTCCTCCTATTACTCCATATAGCCTCTCCCTATAACTCCTCCTATTACTCCATTTAACCTCTCCCTATAACTCCTCCTATTATTCCATATACCCTCTCCCTATGACTCCTCCTATTACTCCATATAACCCCTTCTATTACTCCCTATAACTCCCTCTATTACTCTATATAACCTATCCCTATAACTTCTCCTATTACTCCATATAACCTCTCTGAATATCTCCTCCTATTACTCAATATAACCTCTCCATATAACCCCCATTACTCCATATAACCTCTCCCTATAACTCCCCTATTACTCCATATAACATCTCCCTATAACTCCTCCTACTACTCCATATAACCTCTCTCTATAACTCCAATTACTCAATATAACCTCTCCTTATAACCCCCATTACTCCATATAACCTCTCCATATAACTCCCCTATTACTCCATATAACCTCTCCCTATAACTCCTCATATTACTGCATGTAACTCCTCCTATTACCCCATATATTCTCTCTCTATAACTCTTCCTATTACGCCATATAACCTCTCTCTATAACTCCTCCTATTACTCCATATAGCCTCTCTCTATAACTCCTCCTATAACTCCATATAACCTCTCTCTATAACGCCTCCTATTACTCCATATAACCTCTCTCTGTAACTCCTCCTATTACTCCATTTTACCTCTCCCTATAACTCCTCATATTACTCCATGTAACTCCTCCTATTACCCCATATATTCTCTCTCTATAACTCTTCCTATTACTCCATATAACCTCTCTCTATAACTCCTCCTATAACTCCATATAGCCTCTCTCTATAACTCCTCCTATTACTCCATATAACCTCTCTCTATAACTCCTTATTTTACTACATATAACCTCTCCCAATAACTCATCCTATTACTCTATATAATATCTCCCTATAACCCCTCCTATTACTCCATATAACTCCACCTATTACTCCATATAGTCTCTCTCTATAACTCCTCCAATTACTCCATATACCCTCTCCCTATAACTCCTCCTATTATTCCATATAACCTCTCTCTATAACTCCTCCTATTACTCCATATAACCTCTCTCTATAACTCCTTATATTACTCCATATAACCTCTCTCTATAACTCCTCCTATTACTCCATATAACCTCTCCATATAACTCCTCCTATTACTCCATATAACCTCTTTCTATAACTCATTTTACTCCATATAACCTCTCCATATAACTCATTCTATTACTACATATAAACTATCTCTATGTACCACCGTCATGCACAATACTTCTCTTACCATCTTTATAATCAGGATGACACATTTGGAGCTCTTTACATGTCCTTCCTGGGCTGTCTTTGGATCCTACAGGCCACCTCATCTGCTCTACTTCGACTTTGAGGGAACCAAGTGTGGCATATACTTCTTCCATTCCATCAGCCATATAATCAGTGAGGTCTTGGTCAGCTTGCATCTCCTCAGACTGCCTCCTTCTCTTCCTTGTTGACTCATAGGGGAATGGGTCTATCATCCGTGAGGGAAGTCCCTGTACAGTAGATTATAGAAAACACAAGTCTCAGGAAAACACTGCATAAATTGGGAGGCCAGACACATGGTGTATAACACATTATCATCACATGATGCAAAAAAAAGAAAAAATAAAATAAAGCAAAATATAGTTATCAGAGGATATCTATGAGTTGTTAGTGTTGACGTTATAAAATATGTAAGCAATGGTGAGGTCACTCATCTTTAAATAACATAAAACCATCCCCTACATATATATCGACTTTTCCTACATATGCCAAGAGCTACTCTCATACAGCTCGCTTTCTCTCCTCAATCTACATGACTACCCATTCTGTCTTAATTCTGTGTTATTTGTAGCTTTATCTTGCCAAGTCTCCCCTTACTTAACAAACTATTAACAGGAACATGTCTTATTGGTAATGTAATATTTTACACAAGGAATTGACTTTCTTCCATTTATTTTGGAATACCAATATGTCCTTAGAGCCAGGATTCCATACACAAGGCAGTACTTGTAAGCCAGGAGTTCAGCTAACACACACTTAGTAACCTTTCCTAATTTCATGTGCTAGGTGGACATTATGCTATTACTACCTATTACTATGGTGCTCATTAGATAATCATGCTGGGTATCAAACCTGCAGATTTAGCAGGTACTAGAAATTCTGCAAATGGACCATGATCAGCTAGCTATCTCACCAGTTCCTTTGGGGAACACCTAAATTATAACTATACAATAATAAATTAGTTGGCAGTGTAGTGAATGTGTTGACAGTCTTGTGGATCTAGGCATGTTTGCCTAGGTATGTCAGCTGCAAAATAAGCAATAGGTAAGATTGCGAGAGAACGTACTGGAGGTCCTGGAGGCCCAGCTGGTCCTGTATCACCTCTCATTCCAATAGGGCCCTGAAAAAGGAAACAATGAAAATGATGGTTTAGAGCACGGTACCTCAATGTTCCAGTGATGTCGTTTTTGTAAGCAAATCAGAAGTCATTATTCAAAGACTGCCAAAAGACATTCACAATGAGTAATCACTATTCATAAATGTTGGAGCATACAGGGTCCCTTCCTGCACACTTACACTGGTTATGCTTAGAATTTGATTTAGTAATAGTCAATATATGTAATTATTGTACAAAATCAAGGGAATGTGCATGGTAAGCATAGTCAAAAGAAGAAGAAAGTGATTTTTGTGATACAGGGCCGGTGTAATTTGTGGATTTGTGATGCAGGCCTGTGTAATCTAAGCATATGTCCTGTGCATCTGTGCAATACAACTTACTGGATTTCCTTTGGATCCCTTCTGTCCCACAGAACCCTATAAAACAAATCACAAATTCATTAAGTAAAACATTTCATATACACCTCAAAACCATGCTGCTCTCTTCTGTGAAACAGCACCAATACCTCTTTTTACAAAGAAGGCAAAGAACAACTGAGCACAAAACCCAGGTTGGTCTGTGCTTAAATGAGCACTACAGTGCCAGGAAAACAAACCCATTTTCCTGGCACTATAGGGTTATTAGGTCCCCCCCTCCCTCAGGGTCCCCCTCCTGCTGGGCTGAAACTTCAGCCACTTACCTTAATTCAGCGCTGGGCTCCCTTGGTGCTGGTGATCTCTCCTCCCCCTGCCGACATCAGGTCCCGACTGCTATGTTTTCAGCTGGAGGGTTAAAACTAGAGGGACCTGGCACCCAGACCACCTCATTGAGCTGAAGTGGTCTGGGTGCCTATAATGATCCTTTAAATAGGGAAAAAGAAAGTAGGGACCCTCCTAAAAGGGCCTATGCAATCAGGAGGACCCTCTAGTGCAGGTCCAACAGATTGTTCTTGACACTTCCTCTGAATAAGTTACCATGGATCCCCCATGATTCTAACACCCTAGCCTAGGGGGACCATGGGGCAGTGTGGGGGACACTGCAGGTATGAGACCAAAGGGCTCGCCTTCCTTCTGCTGCATGCTGCAAACCCCGTGGAGTGGCTGCAGGGGCCAGTGGACCAGAAGTAGGTGTGGTGCGCCTTACACTTCCAGCATCCTGCCAAACAACATGGAACTCAGCCGATGGCCGAGGAGGGAGCCGGGATCATCCCTCACTCACAGGACGCCAAGGAGCACATGGTGAGTAAGTGTGGCGCGCCTAACTCTCACGGTGCGCATTGACACCTACAATCAATACAAGAGAGATTTTTGGATATATTACCGAAAGTCCAGATGGTCCTGGTGGTCCATTTGGTCCTGCTAATCCTACTGGACCCTTAAAGGAAAAACAGATTAATTTTATTTTTATAGTACATACAACTGACATCTGACATACCACTCATTAGTTCAGTGTCCTCCTCCCCAGGATGAATCCTTAGTCATTAAACATGTCACAATCATTGGATTACTTTGTTACTCACAGTAATAAGGGCCATTTCACACACAAAATAAAAATATGTCACTTATTACATTAGTTCATGATTATGTAAAATATTGCTGTCAGTGTATTGCATCTATATGACATCATCAGGTATGATAGCTATATATATTAGTAGATATAGTTGCCAACATTATGCAGTACTTACTGAGTCTCCCTTGGGGCCTGTCACTCCCTGGTTTCCAGGCGGTCCTTTGTCTCCCTTTTCTCCCATTTCTCCTGGTGGTCCTATCAACCCGATTAAACCAGCATGGCCCTAGCAGGAAAGAGATGAGAATACCCACAGTTTATAAGAGGAACCCAAAGAAAATTCAGTTGACAGAAAACAACCACTTACCTCCTTTTAATTTAACCTATCCATACTTTAATTTGAGCAATCGATACTTAAATCATTTATATGGACAACTGTGCCAGTACCCTAAATATCTAAACGCTCACTATCGCTGAAGATTGTGGAGCAATAGCCTTATAAGTCTGCTCTAGCTCTATATCTTTTGCATCAATATATGAATCAAATCCATACCTTGTTTACCAATTAATCTAATCACAGGCCAAGTATTAAGCCCAGGACGGAGTCTATCTTACCTTATCCCCCTTATATCCTGGGTCTCCTTTAAGGCCGGGTAATCCGTTTGGACCCTAATGAGATAACATAAAATATTTATTTTTAGATGATGAATAATACTTATTACGAGTCGAAAGAAAAATTGTGGGGTACTTCATGTAATGGAATAATACTACAGTAACATTGGTCAATCCCCTAAAAAGGACCCTATAAGCACCAGAACAAATACTGTAACCTCTTATAGCACAACTGTTTTTAAACTTACTATGCCCTGTTGGGTCATCCCTGGCCAGGTCCCACCTTTAAAAAAGTCTTTAAAACTTACCTATAATCCATCAATGGGCAAAGCTCCCGGCGCTGATCTTCACTCTTCGGTTCGCTGTCATCCTCGCACCTTCTCAGTTAAATCATAGAGAATTGGAACCTTTCCCAGGCTCAGAGGCGAGAGGGAAGGGAGATGGGAGGGAGTTTTTTTTTTTTTTAAATGGAGTCTAGCTATGGAGGTAGTAAGGAGGGAGTGCACACAGGGAGGGAAGGTAGAGCAAGCTTCCACTTATTTGTTTTTCTTGTTAAGAAATGGGGACAATATATATTGATAGGGAAACACTTTGACATTAGCAATACATGCTTGTAATCCTAATGTTAGAATGTAAAGCCGAGGGGTGAAAGTCAAGTCAGAATAACCCTGTAACTATTTGCTGCAAATAGTGATAAATGAATGCCATTTGGTTTTATTAATTACACTCTGGAGGACCTCAATAAAGAACCTCAATAAAGAAAGTACAACATCATTAACCGGCTATGCTGGAGAGTTTATGAATTGATTCTTCCAGCTACCTTCTTGCAGTTGACCCAATCTTTTTTAATTTATCATATAGATGAAGCACTAAAATATGTACGAAGCCTATGAGGAAGTGATATATAAATGTATCTTATTTGTATTCATTAACCATCACCCCACTCACTCTGCCAGCCTCGGTTGATGGTGTTAGAATGTCTAAGTATTACTACAACTTACCATTGGCCCAGGTGGTCCAGTTTGCCCTGGTGGTCCTAGCAACCCAGGTTCACCCTGAAAGAAGAAGATTCAGTTTGAATAGTTAAATAAATCATCTCATCCATCTGTCTGTTTATGTATATGTGTACAAACTACCAACTACCATGTATATGAGTACCAACTATAATATTAAAAACTTAAAATGTGGCAACCTGGAAACATAATCCTTTAAATCAGGCTTCCCCAAACTCTGGCCCTACAGATGTTGATGAACTACAAATCCCATGATTTTTTACCATTGAAATAGATAGGCTGAGAATCATGGGAGTTGTAGTTAAGCAACATCTGTAAGGCTGGAGTTTGGGGAAGCCTGCTTTAAACGAACACTCCAAACACTAAAGGCAGGGAGCGGTGCCTAGTGGTCCCCAGGCAAGAAGTCAACTGTTCAAAAATTATATGACTACTTACAATAGGAGGGGCGTCAGGGAACTCCTAGCACCATATACAATAAGCAAGCTGCAGTGGTTATGGTGCATGGAGTGTTTCTTTAATGCTGGTGGTGACCTCACAATGCACCAAAAGGAGCTCTATGACAGAAATATTTAACTCTAATACTTTATGATGACCTCACAAGGCACATACACTCACAGGATGTTGCAGTATGGACTAACAAGCTACATCTCAGCAGGGAAAAAATGAATAGGTGGAAAGGTAAGGAAAGACTTTTAGGAAAAATTAAGCAATGACTGAGAATGAACAATGAGCTGTAATCAGTTCAGACTAGTATACACATTGTGTTAAAGCTTTGAGATGTTCCAATCCAGGACACTGGTACATGGCTGATGGAGGTTATGTTCACACTTGGTGCTGGCATATGAGTTTTCAGTCAGTTAAACCAATCTACAAGGCACTCCAAATTGTATTTTGCATTTTGTTTTCTACTTTAGAATCATTTGCTCAGTGGAACACCAGATATATAACATTGGTGTCAAAACTGGACAGTCCTGCTGGACAATAGGGCATGTAAATGTTTAGATACATTTTCTCATCTACAATAAAATATACTGAAACACATGGACAGCACATCCAGTTCAGTAACTTAACTGGTTGGATGCGGAGGTAAAGAAAACAATGACAGAACCACCAGGGTGCTTGGAAGGGGCACAGGAATGTAGTGAAGGAGAAAAGATCATTATAAAAGGGAACCACTGCCAGTGATAAATTGGGATTAGAAGAGAGAAATATATAAAGGCATGTAGGTACACATAGGACCAAAGGGTAGGAGAGACAAAGAGAGTGAGGCAGAACCACTCAACAAAAGATTAGACATATAATGATTCAGTAACCACGAATGAAAGGGGCTGGTAGACAAAACCACCAGGTAGGCAATATAGCAGCAAAACGAGAAAACAGCAGAACTAATGAGTAGATGTGAGGATTGGGAGATTGAATTGTCAGACAGGAGAGATGGAAACACAAAGACATAATCACTAATCAGGACAAAGGTTTTACATTACCATCCGGTGCATATTTGATATCTCACTACTACATTAACATCCTCATACCACCTTAACGCAGGCAAGTGACAACAATTTAAATAATAGAATATGGAAATGGTCCGTATTCTTTAAAAATTATTTCAAAATGTTTTCCTGTTTCAAGATGTTTTAACACTTTATCTGGTATAACGCACACATTATACTAGGTTTAATAAACCCCCGGTTTCTTAATCACTTATCAATCTACGGACCAAAGCTGTCTGCCCTAAACCTATTTTCATCTTTGTACTGTGGTCTGGCAGATGAGAAGATGCATTAGTGCCAATTTCTTCTGTCTGCACTGCCAGGGTATGACATCATATGTTGATGCCAGCCATGAGTAAAAGTGTCTGTGCTTGAGACCAGGAGGGTTACAAGTGACGCAGTGTTGTAGTCCATGAGAACTTGTGTTTTTCTTTTTTAGATAAAGAATCCTAAATGATCTTGTTACATGTTGACAAAGGGTTATAAATATGGAATTAATATGGGAGTGGAAACTATAAATCCCAGGCTTGCGGTTCATGATATATGGTACTTCTCAAATTCGTAGGCTTGTCATTCGTGACATATGGCACTTCCTAGATTATCTCCACATGTTTTTTAGATTATCAGTAATCCTCAGGGATGTTAGGTCATCTTTCCGAGCTTCTTGTTTTTCCTTTCACTGTTACCATATTATTATTATTATTGGTAATTATTGACCATGATGTCAAAATCTAATTGCATTAGAGAGACATTCCTTTAGTATGATGATTGCTACACACCCAGTTAGGATTTATTGCAGAATTATGTTTGCATTTAACAAAATACTGGCCACCCAGTTTGCGTAAAGTAAGAAAAGTTGGAAAGAAGATACCCTTTTATTGATCTAACCAGGTCCATGTCGTGCATTCACCTGCCTGTGTTATGTATCTGAACACTAAATGGACCTGCCTACATTCCAAGATGGACATGGAATTGCTTACAGCCATATGTGAAGCCACTATGTGAAGCCCTTTTTCTCCGAGCATGGGATGGCACCTAGAAACAATCATTCCTTACCCAGCTAGGGCTTAGTCACTGAATTCCTGTCTACATTATGGGATGTTCCCCCCAAATCAGCTCCTTCCTGCACATATACAAGAAGGAAGAAACCTGGAGGTTCCCATAGTTGCAAAATGGAAATAGATATGATATTTAAATTGTTGTTATTATTATGTTTGCATATCCCTACTATGTATTTGTGAGGGGTGAAAAAAAATTTAATGCAGACATTTTATCCTGAATCTGGGTGCTTCTCTCTTAGCTCTCTGCCTCTGCCTTGTCTTAACTGGACCATGAAGATATGTCTTCTACTGGTCCTGCTAGTACTTCTGTGGTATACAAAACCTGGTGCTCAACACCCCCTCACTTATTTTTATATCCAAAAATCAAAGTTGTATCTCATTGGATGCTTTATGTTTTCAGCCAACTATTACACAGCTCTCATTCAGATCATTTTGCTGGGTAAAAAAAAAAACGCATAAGAATGAACTAATGGTAGCCTGTATTGATGCCAAAAAATGTACATATCATACGGCTGTTAGAATAAAAATGGGAATAAGAAAAAAGATGGGAATGTTCTAAAACATTTACAAATGTAACTGAATTCCTTTATTGTGACAAAAAGAGACTTTAATGTGGCAAAGCTTTTCAATGTTTGATTATAATAAGAATGATATAGATGGGTTCCTGCAGGACTTTGAGCGGCACTGTGAGCTCAATCGTTGGCCGACAGATGACTGGGTGTGGGTACTGGATGGGAGACTGACAGGACAAGCCTGGAGGCCTGCAGAGCGATTCCAAGAGAGAAATGGGCGGACTGCCAGGTCGTGAAGCGAGCTGTGCTGGACAGATACTCTGTCACCCCAGAGTCGTACAGGGTAAAGTTCCGGGACATCCAGCCGACTCCAGAAGGCACCTATTAAGGGTTAATAAGTATAGGGGTGTATATAAAAAATACCCCTTTCTGTCTCATTAGAGATATCTTTGCCAGAAGCTCAAGGAAGCCAGGTGAAGGGTCAGTGTTAGGACCCGCTTAGGGGGGTCTGCCTTGACGTTGGCAGGCGGGCATTCCCTCCAATGGCCATTGGAGCAACTAAATGACCTCCATTTGTCTAAATATGCATAGGGATTAAGGAGAAAGCGCAAGTAACATTTTCTTTTCTGTGGTTTTTACTATATATTGGGGCTGATGTGTATTGTAGTCGTTGCTGCTGGCCCAGCAGTATTGGGACTAAGCGCAGGACTTCTCTTTTTGTATTTGTATTTACTTTGTATCACACAGCCTGGTTACAATGCTGCTGCCCATCCCATATGTTCCCTATTAAGAGTTAATAAGTATAGGGGTGTATATAAAAAATACCCCTTTCTGTCTCATTAGAGATATCTTTGCCAGAAGCTCAAGGAAGCAAGGTGAAGGGTAAGTGTTAGGACCCGCTTAGGGGGGTCTGCCTTGACGTTGGCAGGCGGGCATTCCCTCCAATGGCCATTGGAGCAACTAAATGACCTCCATTTGTCTAAATATACATAGGGATTAAGGAGAAAGCGCAAGTAACATTTTCTTTTCTCCAGAAGGCACCTACCCAGAGTGTGTCTGGAGGTTGACACATGCCCTTGAGGGATGGTGGACCGGGAGTAAGGGGCACTCCCGGGAGGACTGTATGCAGATTGTGCTGCTGGAGCAATTATACCACCTCTTGCCAACGGAGGTGCAACAGTGGACCCAGGTCCAGAAGCCCACTACAGCCGCTGCAGCTGCAAAGTTAGCCCCGCACCTCCATGAGACTCGTGGAGGAGTCACCAGCATTGCTCTTCCGGGACAGAATCCGACATCACCTGTGTTTGTGCCAACGCAGCGGATGGTGGTAGCAGCCCCTGCTCAAACTGTGGAATCCAGGAATGTCCCACAGCCAGACAGGGCTATGTACCCCAGTGGTGTTCCCGGTCGGAGGCCAATGCCAGGGTCACCGTCCCAGAATGGGAGCAACGGGGCCACTGGGGATTTAAAGAGTCCTGGAGCAAAACACTGGCCTGTCTGTTGTGGGTGCCAGTGCCAGGGGCATTTTGTAAGAGACTGTCCCTCCCAGGCCGGTGGTCCTAATCACCCAGCTCCAGATGGTAGGAGAGTGGTGTCCTGAGAAATATGTTGGGACAGCAGAGGAAGCGAAGGTGGACCAGTACCAGGACTGTCCTGGGAGTGACACCGGTACTGACCGCACAGTGGCCCAGAGATTACCTCAGCCGCCGCCGCCAGCTGGTAAATGGCATCCCTTCAGAAGGACTGCAGGACACCAGGGCATTCTTGACTATGGATAAGCCTCATTTGTTGCGAGTGTCCCGCGATTGCCCCAACCCAAAGTGATTGCCGTTGCTGGCGGAGGGCGACTTACCATTTGTATGGCCCGTGTGTACTGGACTGGGGGGCTTGCTGTGGATACAGGGAGGTGGGAGTGTTGCCAGGCCTTCCTGTGGATGTGTTATTGGGGAACGACCTGGGGCCCATGGAGAGCTACTTCGTCCAGGTCTTAACCTGGGCTCAAGGTGCTAAAGCAAAGAACTGCGTAACCCCTTCAGCCACAGCTACTACTCAGCCACTTCACCAGCGACCTTCTTACTGCCAAACCCAGCTGATGACCTTGGTCCATGAGGTCCCTCTGGCAGGCCTATTGGGAATCAGTAAGGCCCTGGCTGACTAAGATTTTCTACTGGCCAGGCATCTCATAGACTGTTACTCAGTTTTGTAGCTCCTTCGATGCTTACCAGTGGATCAGCAAAGGGAAGGGAGAGGAGAAGGCACCACTCCAGTCTATGCCCATAGTGGGGATTCCCTTCCAGAGGGTCACAATAGATATTGTGGGACCCTTGGCTTGCCCTAGTAAGTTGGGGAAGAGATACATCCTCACGGTTGTGGACTATGGCCACGGACAATATTAGTCCGTATCGGCAGATTTATGTATGCACTTTTATATCCTCCTGAGACTCAGCCCATTAACTTGTGTCCTCTGTACTGGACATTTTGTTCACATGCATCTCCTTTTATTATTTTGAGTTACTCTATAAATCCCTGTTGTATTGTAAAGACGACATCCTGGGCTTTCCAGTGATACGTCATGTGATAGGCTGGGATGTTGAAAACTTCATCTTCCTTTTCATCAAAAATAGATGGCATAGCAGCACAATTTTTTTCCTTGGTTCCCAGGAGGATATAAGCTAAGTATAAGTCCATATGTTACTGTTCCTTCAATTTATGGTCATATACTTTTAGAACTAAAACAGTGTAATTAAAAAAAATGATAAGATCATGCAACATATAAAAGACTGATGAAAAACATAATGCAAAAACAATTAGCATCACTGTAAATTTGTATAATGCCTTTCAGGGCATGTTACTATAGATAAAAATGGCATTGAATATTCTCTTCTCATATACCGTGGGAACATGTATCTCTAGGGCATCACAAACTAGCTTAATTTATTTATTTAAATCCTAAAGAAAACTGTTGCGTTAAAATAAATTGCATTGATAGGGCAGCCAATGTAATAACATTGCTAACCTATCTGACTCTCAAGAGGTTAAGCCTGTTAAATCACTCCCCCAATCCCCAAATCTTTTCGAGAAGCATGGACCTGTTTAATTCTTATGATATCACCTATACGTGAAAAAGCAAATCAGGAACTGCCCTCTTCTAAATCCATAAACTTTGGTGCCCCCGAACCAAGTCCAGAGTCCAGCACCAAGCCTCTAAATGTAGCTAGTATTAAAAAAAAATAATAATAAAAAAAAAATAAGGATCCAGGCACTCCAAGTTATAAATAGGCAAATTTATTGGACTTAAGTGTCCAGCAACGACCAGAAGAAACGTTATATTCCTCCTATTAAAGCTATCTCCTCATAAGCAGCCTTTGTCAATCTTTGTAAAAAAAAAAATCTTTAAAAACTTCACATCTTTGGAACTCCACAAGTCACACTTCCACTTCAGTTGTAATGTATCTTGAGGAGTCTTTGCATTTTTGCTAGGTGACATTCCTGCTACAATGGTGGCGTCCAAAAATAGATAGACCAGGTAAAAAACCTCTATCCCCTTGATGCTGCTATGTTTCTATTAAGTTCTGTGCTTACTCCTGATGGTTTCATATGTAATGAAAATTTGTCTCCTACCAGACTGTGGAGTTCTACATAACTCATGCCTTGAGCATGACAGAAGAATGGCAAGAGTTGATGGCATACAATGCTTGGAGTTTTCCCCTTGCTATATTTTGCCAAAGAATGGCACTTACATGAGATAGGGTAGACTAGAGTACAGTCTTTTCTTTCAGAAAAATTGTACCTTTCTATTTAAAAAAAAACCCACAAAACAGACAGTGCCACTTTGTCAACTTATCGATGAACTTCTATCTACACTATTCAACCCGTTTCTCACATAACACATTTTGTCCTCACCTGTTTTCTCTAGCCCTTCAACACTTCCTTATGGTACATTTACTGTATGCCATACCCAACACACAAAAACTAATTGAAAGGAAAGAGAGGTAAGAAATAACAGTGATGTATTTATGATCCTTTGGGTGACCAGGCTTTGAGAACATATGGAGAACTGGAGTAGTCAAATAACTATGACTTGGTCAAGGGAAATTCAGGGTAACTTTGACAAGCTAAACCACAGGAAATCCAATGTCAAAAGATTCTGAGGCATTGGTATACTATAGATCTGCGGTTTAAATTGCAAACCAAACGTCTTCATCTAATTTATGCAGCTATTCTATAAGAAGAAAATACCATTCAGGAAACAAAAAAATACTACTGCTACTATTGCTAATAAAATAAAAACATTCACAAAACACATACTATTAAAAGAAAAGAAGAACCTAGTGATATTGCCTTGTGTCTCTCTACCCAGATACTGAATGCAGAGACCCATTAGGATTTCAGATTCCCAAAACACAATAATCACTCACAGCAGGTCCTGGGATACCCCTGAGACCTTCTGATCCAGATTTTCCTGGTGATCCCTGTGGCCCCACTGGCCCTGTCTTCCCAGGAAATCCTTCTGTTCCAGATTCTCCCTGCAAAATTTAAAGCATTTGTTAACTGTATCAGTGCAGCGTCCTGAAGATGGCACATGTGATTTAACTCATTACCAAATCAAACAGTGCCAGGTATTTTACAGTGCACTTGCAGACAACTTGTACAGAAAACAGTACCTTGTTGCCTTTCTCCCCCTGCCTCCCCTCTTTGCCTGCTAGTCCAAGTGGGCCCTAGTAAAAAAATATATATATATATTTAATATAGAATAAGGTAAACAGTGGCATATATGCACATGTATTGCAGGTTACTAACCCTCCTTCCTGGCGCACCATTTGGCCCAGGTTCCCCTTGTGGTCCCGTTGGACCCTGTAAGCAAGAGAGAGAGAGAGATACGCTGAGTGAGACACTAACATTGCATTGCTGATATTCCCTTTTATGAATGGCTTATGATGATCATGTAATCCATAGATACTGTCTTTGTATAACCCCTAAATAGAACATAAAAGAGCTGGCCCAGCTCAAATATCACAGTAAAAAGCATTCGTTAAATGCCTAAAGACAAATAAGGTAACATCTTTTCCTTTTCCTAAAGAACGATTATTCCCGTAACGCTGATCCTGCGGTTCTCTTTAAGGTAAAATTAACCTTCTTCCTAATTTACTTTTCACTGCCAATGTTGGTATAACAAAATCTATTAAATTTAAGTTAGTATCTTGCTACATCTCATCTCCTTACTAGAGAATCCAACTTCAATAATAGCATTGTAAAGGGACAGGTTAGCAGGTATGGACCATATACTAAAAATAAAAGATCACCTACTGTTTTACACATTTTGAATTGTGAGTCACTTGTGGGTAAATATTGACAATACACTCTATTAATGTAGTATTAGTTTAATGGGGTGGACTATTTGATTATTTATTAGATCAGGTCATATTATCAGTCTATGTGACAGTATAGGTGAAAAATAAGTATCACATATCTATTGATGCTGTAAGTGGGTCTGCTTATACTTGGGTTCAATGTCTTTTAATTAGTGTGTTTGCAGTTGGTGAAAAGAAGTCGTATTGCATTTGTTGTTCATACTCACCGGATTCCCACTTTCTCCAGCATCACCCTTCGGACCAAATGCCCCATCAATGCCCTAAACACAAGGCCATTATAGATTATTAATGTGCTCATTAGTAGTGTCCAGGCCCAAGGCATAATAATATGCTGTCTAAAATGTTGCTTAGTAAAATGTGAAAATTACCGGTATCCCAGGTTCTCCTCGTGGCCCATGGTCTCCAGGAAATCCAATTGGACCCTATAATAAAAACAAAGATTTATTTAAAAACATAGGACTTCCAAAGTCCATAAGGTATTCTAATTAGTGATGAAGACTGAATAAGGTTCACTTCTAGACATTTTAGGGAAATTATATTTGAAGATGCATAATAATCACCTTCTAAAATTATCAAACAATAAGTATGTTTGTACATTATTAATGCTTTATACATTTTACTATATTATTTGGTATTGTACATAAGAGCAAGTAGAAATGTGTCTGAGATATTAATTGTGATGAACTAACTCCTAAAAGACTATGATCTACTGAGCTCCTCCCTATCCAGTTGCCTTCACTTTTTCTTATTCACTGAGAGCTAGTGCCCAGACGCTATGAGAGGGACAAACCTACAACCACTCTGGAACTCTGGCCCGGCCACGTGTTGCAGATTTTTTCTGGTCAACTTGGACCTCCATTTTTCCTGCAACTCAGAAGAGCACTTTTTGGAGGGAAGTTTGTGTCCAGGGAAGTGAACAATCACTCCCTGAAACCATCAGAGAACTCGCATTTTTCACGGCTATATGGTAACCGACAAATCACCCAGGATTTAACCACGACCGCGTGGAACTCTTTTTGGCCTAGACTAAGTGGTGTTCAGCCAATTATGCATGGATCAGAGTGCTATTTTCCCAGAATAGGTGCTCTGATCTCCTGTTTAAAATGATACATGATATGTGGGGAAACATAATGTTGAATGGGTGTTTTCAGGGTATTTTCTGTGTTTGGCTCTCTGTGTCCGGGGGATAATTAGTTTACCGGTTATCAACTTAATTATCTCTCAAACACAGAGACACCTGGGCGGGCTTAAGTGTTCCTGAATAAAGACCCCATGCTGGGGATCTGTGTATAAATGTGTGTGCTTTTGGCTGAATAAACCAGTTATTTTCGAAGTCTCGGCTGATGCTTGGGTATGCGGGAGTTATAATCCTTGCTTCACTATGGGACCTGGGAGAATCTACTGTGGAGGTACCTCTCTGGGTACAAGTGCTCCATTACATTAATTCTCTTGTAGGATTCCCCAGAGCAGATTCTCATTGTGACACAACCTAGATAAGCCTAGGTAACTTTGGCTGGATGGAGAATTAAGAGCATGAAGAATATTTTATTATGGTGGTTCTCACCAGGTTTCCTTTAGGACCATCTTCCCCGGCACGCCCTTTCTTCCCAGGAGTTCCAGCAGCACCAGAAGGTCCAGATTCCCCTTTTTCACCAAGATCACCCTTGGCACCCTGCAAGAAATCAGCGTGGAAAAAGTAGCTTAGGACCTTGGTTGCTTGTTCCTACTTTTACAAAATGTCATATTTATTCCCTATATTTATCTACTTTTTACCCAATTTTAACCACTATCATGGCATGTTATGCCTATGCAAATTTTGTATGTGTTGTATCTTTACTGGTTTTCCAAATTCTTTTCAATACATTATAATAATTGCGATCTCTTCCACAAATAAACGCCACTTGTGGACATTCGGTTCTTTGGTTATAATTTTTCTGACTGAATACTTACAGGTGGTCCTGGTTCTCCAGGCTGACCAGGATCTCCACCCTCTCCTGCCTCTCCCTGTAGAGAGAAAAATAAAATGAAACATAAACAGTAAAATGTACAAACATTGTCGAGGTCACTTCCTATATTTTCTTGCTGGAATACAAACACTTGATAATCTGACTGCGTGTTTTCCTTTTTTCTACAAACATCCAGAACATGCATTGCATTATCTGAATCCACATGTACATCTAATATCTGAATCTGGATATGCTATACAACCTTTCCATCATAAAATATAAATTGATGTACATTATAAATATATGATATAATACAAACATAAGTTCCTGCGCAAATGCAACATCCAGCATCATAATTATACATATTAACAGACCAACATGAGTTTTAAGATCACAAGTCTTTACCAAGAAGTCCAAAGTAAATATTCTACAGTAGATAGCACTGGAACCAACTGGATTCGTCCACACGGTCTTTCTCAAGGTGAAAATGAGGAGGATAGCATTTAATTGGAATATTTGGTATGGACTTACAATGTTCTATCTCTTGTACGGATGCTAACATTAAATATTATAATGTTGGATGTTACACTTACGCAGGATATCACAGAAAAGATGCAGTGTAAATTGATTATCTAACCTCGATTTAACAAGCTTTTCAAGTGATTTACTACTGTTCTAAAAACTTTACAAATTATTTCACTACAGAAGTTACCATTAGAGTTCACAGTGATTATTGTGGATACGTTTTTCTAACAGTACTGAATCATTTGGAAAGCTTATTAAATCAAGGCCCATATTAATTAATTTTTGTAATAGAGTTATGCTTCATTTTTGAAGGCACTGCACCACTATACATATGCTGCAAATTAATATGCTACTATGCACACTTGCTTAAGTCCCCATACCTATTAATGTTTTTTTAAACACAAAAAAATGATAGATTCAAGTTGATTTACCAGTGTGAGAGAAAACTGGTGTAAGGAAAAAAAAAAAATTACTTTTGTGTGCATTTCTCTAAACGTCCATGAGATTCGCTAGTCCGACTTGCTGTGAAAAATACTAGTCAATTAACAGCTTAAGCGTGAATTATTTTCAGGCATAAGACCTTCAAACTTAACTTAAAAATAAGATATGCCCATGTAAATTGTTGCAAGTCTGCATTTGGATCAAAGATTCCGTATTTATTTGTCTTGGGACTTTTATTTTAATTGACTTGATTATTATTGCTGCTCCTGTATCTACCAGCTTCTGAAGTGATCCACATGCCCAGGATCTGCCGGATGCGCAGATATGCTGATTTTTAAGCGGTGATTGTAAGTGCAATTTGAATAAATTTAATATTTTACATATACAATCTGCACTATCTTGTTTTCCCCTTCTCCATTATAAGCAGAGAATCATGCCACGCCTGAGAGGACACGTATCCCTCCTATGCAGTGAGATCTCCACGCTGATTTTCACCTGATGGGCTTATCCATATCCAAGTTTCTGTGAGTGCAATCTATGATAAGCAGGTTTTGTGATACCTGACGCTATTACCTTATGTAGCTTTTGTTTCTTCCTTTTTAGATATCTGGATATATCTGGTTTATTGTTTATTTTTTTATATATATATAAATCTTTATTTTCATTTTTTATAAAACAGGTTCATTCAAGTGAAGACACAGCTTACAACTGTATAGTTTTTAAACACGGTACAAGAAATTATTTTCCAGTAGCAGTACAATAAATAATAATTATAAGTACCAGTCAAGCCGTGCATTAGTAAGCATCTTCATTAGACAGTATACTGCTGTATCTTACATCTTACATCCTTGCAATCATACAAACATGTCATACATATCACCTTAACCTTAACCATACCTACTACCCATTCTCTCATCTACGGATAGCTATCTCTGTGGGGGGGGGGGGGGGGGTTATATTGTGATTGATAAATCTAACCCAAGGGGCCCAGACTTCGTTATATTTTTCTCTGGATATCTTGGCTATCCCAGCTTCCATGTTGCGTTGGTATTCCATTTGTATACATATCTCCTGCCAGTTTAACCCGCCCATTTGTCTCCAATTTCTGGCCATAACTATTTTTATTGCCATACAGATGTGAATCCAAAGGATTTTTACTTTTGTATTGCTTTTTGGAAGGTCTAAGTGGAACAAGAACATTTGAGGCGTGATCTCAATCCGAACGTCAAACATAAAGTCTGCCAGTTCCACTACGATTGATTTCACTGGTTTCAGCTCCTCACAGTCCCACCAGATGTGGGAGAATGTGCCCAACTCCCTACCACATCTCCAACAATCTGGTAGGAGTGTGGGTTGAAATCTATGAAGGCGAATAGGGACCAGGTACCAACGGTATACTAGTTTAAAGTAGACTTCCTGTATGTTCACCCCATGTATATATCTTTTTACTGCTTGTAGACCCAACAACCAATCCTCCACTGAGGATGAAAAATCAAGTTCTTGCTCCCATTTATACATTGCTGGCGCTTTGTCTATTTGTCTTTGGCTTCTTGCGAATTGATTATATCTGGAAGCGATTTTTTTTTTATAATGAGATGCTACAAATTGATCCATTAGAGAACTTTCCGAAAAATCTTTCCCCATAGTAAAGGATTTTATTCTTAAATAATTAAAAATTTCCTTCGCTGGGAGATTATATTTAGATTGTAGTGTTGGGAATGGCAGCATTTTATTATTATTTAAAAGTTCCGCTATTCTTTCTACTCCACCGTTTTCCCATTCTTGTATATTTATATCCTTTATATAAAATTTTAGGATTGTTAGTGGGGCGTTTAATGATATATGTTTTGTTCCATATTTCTTTTTCAAGTGCTTAACGGTATAGATCATTGTGTTGTTCATTGGGTTGCTAGGTCTTATATTTTTTAGAAGTTCACTGTCGCACCACCAAAGTGATAAAGGTTCCATACCACCAAGATCTGATTTTTCTATGTCTAACCAGTTTGGTCTAGCCGTTGTATAGTTGTCACACTTAATTAGGTGTGCCACCATGTTATTCATATATAGTTTCTGTATATCTGGGAAACGGATCCCCCCTTCTTTCCAGTCTCTCTGTAGTATTTCCAGTGAGACTCTAGGTCTCCTATCTTGCCAAATATAATTTGATAGTTGCCTTTGAAGACCGCGTATCGTCTGGTATGTCACCCTCAACGGGAGATTACTAAATAAATATGTCAACTTAGGAAGGAGATAAAAGTTTACTGCTTCAATCCTACCCAACCAAGAGAGTTCCAATCCCTGCCAGTTTTTTAAGGTGTTCCTGAAGTAGGTGGAAATATCAGTGTAATTGAGTTCTCCAATTTCTCTGTAATCTAGAGAAAGTTTTACCCCTAAGTATTTTATATTACTTGCTTCCCAGTCGCATTTAAAATCTTTTTAAAGTCTATCTAAACCTGGTCCGCTCAGGCCTTTTAACAGAATCTGTGTTTTCTTTATATTTATTTTATAGCCCGAGTGTATACCAAATTCATTGATAAGCCGAAATACGGCTGGGATAGATCTAATAGGATCTGCCAGGGTCAGTAGGACATCATCTGCATATAGTGCAATTTTGTTCTCAATCTTATTCACCTTTAACCCGCTGATGTCTTCATTCTGTCTGATCGCGGCTGCCAACGGTTGTATGGACAGGATATATAACAGGGGTGCCAAAGGGCACCCCTGTCGCGTCCCATTTCTAATAGGGAACCAGTTTGATTGAAACATATATCCTGATACTTTTGCTTGAGGATCCTTATATAGCGCCATTGTGCTCTCCTTAAAGAAACCCTCGATGCCGAAGGCCCCCAGTACTTCTTCCATGTACTTCCAGTTGACCCGATCGAAAGCCTTCTCGGCATCGAGGGTAACCACCGCAAAGGGAGACAAGCTTTGATCTGCATGGTATAGGACATTCAGTAGTTTCCTAATATTATCAGATGTGCCCCTGCCCTCTACAAATCCACTCTGATCTATATGTACAATATTGGGTATAATTTGTTTTAATCTGTCGGCCAGAATTCTAGAGTATATCTTGATATCTAGATTAATAAGAGAAATTGGTCTGTAATTTGAAGTATACGTAGGGTCCTTATCTGACTTAGGGATTGGTATTATAGTGGCCTGGAGTAATTCCGTTGGGATGGCTTTATGGTTAGCAAGATCTTCAAATGTTCTTAATATATATGGAGAGATTATATCGCTTAGTTTTTTATAGAAGATTAAAGAAAAGCCATCTGGGCCTGGTGCTTTACCTGCTGTTAAAGCTTTAATGGTATTGCTAATCTCCTGAATAGAAAAAGGGGCGTTTAGTTGGCTTAATTTCTCCCTTGATATAGTTGGTAAACTCAATTTATCCAAAAACTGTTTTGTTTCACCCTCGGATGGCTCGTTAAATTTTATATTATATAAATTTTTATAGTAGTCTTCGAATGCTTTAGCAATTTGAGTTGGAGAGATCATTTTTTTACTTCCAACAGTTATATAGTTTATAGATTGAAGTTTATTTTTATTTTTTTAATTTATTTGAAAGACTTTTCCCTATTTTATTATTTCCGTAGTACCATCTCTGTTTTAGAGTTAACATAGCTTTGTCAATCCTTTCTTGAGTTCTAATTAATATTTTTCCCCTAATCTCTTTGATGACCTCCAAGATTTTATGATCTATGGTGAGTTTATGTAGGCGTTCTTGTTTTGCCAGCTCGATATAAAGCTCATTGAGCTCTTTTCCTTTCTTTTTTTTTATAGTAGCTCCCATTTTTATGAGGCATCCTCTAATATATGATTTAAAAGTACACCATAGCATGGCATTGGAGACGTCCCCTGTATCGTTACTTTCAAAGAATTCTCTAGATTGAGTGCGTAATGCGTCTACACTAAATTCTGATTTTAATAGATTTTCATTAAGTCTCCATTTATCTCTAAATTTATATTCAGGGTTGTTTTTTATGACTAAACTTACAGGGGCATGGTCGGACCATGTTATAGGTCCAATTGACACTTTCTTAACTCGCTCCAAAATTTCAGGTTTTACCAAATAATAATCAATTCTGGTATATGTCTGGTGAACATTTGAAAAAAACGTGTAATCTCTTGCTTCTGGATTAGACGTTCTCCAGGCATCATATAAACAGGTTTTTGCCATAATAGTCTGCATCTTTGATAAGCCTGTTCTTTGCTTACCATCTATGTAAGCGGACTTGCTTCTATTCCTGTCTATTTTATCATCTATGGTGCAGTTAAAGTCCCCCCCTATGATTAAGCTACCAGACGACACGCGGTCAATCTTTTGCATCAAATTTCCCAAAAACCTATATGGGGATTGGTTTGGAGCATAGACGTTTACCAGAGTATACAAAATATCATTAATACGAACAATCACTATAAGGAACCTACCACCCGGATCGGTCTCCTCATGGATCAGCTCGTATTTTAAACTACCTGAAAAAAAAATTGCCACCCCTCTTTTCTTGCCCTTTCCCACCAAGTTAGATCTGTGACCCCTGTCGCGTCCCATTTCTAATAGGGAACCAGTTTGATTGAAACATATATCCTGATACTTTTGCTTGAGGATCCTTATATAGCGCCATTGTGCTCTCCTTAAAGAAACCCTCGATGCCGAAGGCCCCCAGTACTTCTTCCATGTACTTCCAGTTGACCCGATCGAAAGCCTTCTCGGCATCGAGGGTAACCACCGCAAAGGGAGACAAGCTTTGATCTGCATGGTATAGGACATTCAGTAGTTTCCTAATATTATCAGATGTGCCCCTGCCCTCTACAAATCCACTCTGATCTATATGTACAATATTGGGTATAATTTGTTTTAATCTGTCGGCCAGAATTCTAGAGTATATCTTGATATCTAGATTAATAAGAGAAATTGGTCTGTAATTTGAAGTATACGTAGGGTCCTTATCTGACTTAGGGATTGGTATTATAGTGGCCTGGAGTAATTCCGTTGGGATGGCTTTATGGTTAGCAAGATCTTCAAATGTTCTTAATATATATGGAGAGATTATATCGCTTAGTTTTTTATAGAAGATTAAAGAAAAGCCATCTGGGCCTGGTGCTTTACCTGCTGTTAAAGCTTTAATGGTATTGCTAATCTCCTGAATAGAAAAAGGGGCGTTTAGTTGGCTTAATTTCTCCCTTGATATAGTTGGTAAACTCAATTTATCCAAAAACTGTTTTGTTTCACCCTCGGATGGCTCGTTAAATTTTATATTATATAAATTTTTATAGTAGTCTTCGAATGCTTTAGCAATTTGAGTTGGAGAGATCATTTTTTTACTTCCAACAGTTATATAGTTTATAGATTGAAGTTTATTTTTATTTTTTTAATTTATTTGAAAGACTTTTCCCTATTTTATTATTTCCGTAGTACCATCTCTGTTTTAGAGTTAACATAGCTTTGTCAATCCTTTCTTGAGTTCTAATTAATATTTTTCCCCTAATCTCTTTGATGACCTCCAAGATTTTATGATCTATGGTGAGTTTATGTAGGCGTTCTTGTTTTGCCAGCTCGATATAAAGCTCATTGAGCTCTTTTCCTTTCTTTTTTTTTATAGTAGCTCCCATTTTTATGAGGCATCCTCTAATATATGATTTAAAAGTACACCATAGCATGGCATTGGAGACGTCCCCTGTATCGTTACTTTCAAAGAATTCTCTAGATTGAGTGCGTAATGCGTCTACACTAAATTCTGATTTTAATAGATTTTCATTAAGTCTCCATTTATCTCTAAATTTATATTCAGGGTTGTTTTTTATGACTAAACTTACAGGGGCATGGTCGGACCATGTTATAGGTCCAATTGACACTTTCTTAACTCGCTCCAAAATTTCAGGTTTTACCAAATAATAATCAATTCTGGTATATGTCTGGTGAACATTTGAAAAAAACGTGTAATCTCTTGCTTCTGGATTAGACGTTCTCCAGGCATCATATAAACAGGTTTTTGCCATAATAGTCTGCATCTTTGATAAGCCTGTTCTTTGCTTACCATCTATGTAAGCGGACTTGCTTCTATTCCTGTCTATTTTATCATCTATGGTGCAGTTAAAGTCCCCCCCTATGATTAAGCTACCAGACGACACGCGGTCAATCTTTTGCATCAAATTTCCCAAAAACCTATATGGGGATTGGTTTGGAGCATAGACGTTTACCAGAGTATACAAAATATCATTAATACGAACAATCACTATAAGGAACCTACCACCCGGATCGGTCTCCTCATGGATCAGCTCGTATTTTAAACTACCTGAAAAAAAAATTGCCACCCCTCTTTTCTTGCCCTTTCCCACCAAGTTAGATCTGTGAACCACTGGGAATTTTTTATAGTTCCATAGTTTGGGCATTAAGTTAGACCAGTGAGTTTCTTGGACGAAACCAATATCTGTTTTACTGTCAATCAGTAATTTATACAAATGTCCTCTTTTCTGACCTGAATTTAAGCCCCTTGCGTTAATAGTTAGTATGTTTAATGACATACTACCGCAGCTCACCCCACACCCTCCGCCCCTCTATCCTCCCCTCACGTAGTATCCGACACTCAAACCCATTCATACTTCCACCGGTCGGTCCTATGTATTTGGACCCCCTAGTGGAGCTCCAACTTTCTAATACCTCATTCAAACCATAATATGAAGTACTCTGTGTAGTCTTCATATTTAACCCTGCTGCCGTCGCAGGACCCTGGACCAGGAAAGTGGGCCTTTTGTTCTTTATTATGATCCCTCTAACCTTCATATTGTTCTGCCCTTCTTTTCCCCCTTTCTTTTCTCTTTTATCTTCTTCCTTCCTTCCCCTTCCCTTCTCCTTCCCTTTTCTACCTTCTCCGTTTCATTTCCCTTTCCCTTTCTTTTTATCAGGCCTATTTCTAAAGGCATAGCTGTATTCTTTCGTTTTATCCTGCACGGAATCTATCCACTACATCCCCCTTCTATTGATTTTTATATTATCTCGAGCAATTCTATCTTCCTATTTTGTCTTCTAATACTCCTTTCCCTAGCTCTTATCTTGATCTATGATCTCCCTTCTCCTCCTTTTATATAATTGTGAGCTTGTATCAGTTGTGAGACTCACTTCATTTGTTCCTTTCTATACATATACATTTTATAGTGTATCCATAGGTGTGGCTTATGCTTTATACTCATTTTCCCTTATATTACTCTATATACAAATCATCATTAACTTGTGTCAATTGTGAGACTCACTTCATTCATTCCTTTCTATACATATACATTTTATGGTGTATCGATAAGTGTGACTTATACTTTATGCTCATATTCCCTTACGTGAGTGTATATACAAATCTATCTTTATTACTCTATATGTGCTGTATGTAAATCTATAGTTATATAGTCTTCTATATTTATATGCATTATATACATGAGTGGGTGACACCTGTGCCGTGCCTAAGACCTTTTAACACCTTTTCTTCTAGTGTCAAGAGAAAGAGAAGAAAAAAAAAAAAACGAGAGGGGAGAGTTTGGTTTGACTAAGGGATAAGTTCCAAACTTGTCATCTTCTGTTTTAGTGCCATGTTGTCTCTAAAAGTATATGGTTTATCCTTGAAGAAGACCATAATTGCCGTCGGGAACAGCCATTTGTATCTTATGTCCTTATTCCTGAGGATAACCGTTTCTTCAGAAAAGGTTCTTCTTGCTTGTCTTGTCTTCTGGGATAGGTCCTGATAAACTTTTAAGTGTCTCCATTCTTCCGTGTCGAGGATCCCGTTCCGTATCTTCTGCATTATTTGGTTTTTCATCCAAAAACTCGAGAAACAAATCATGACATCTCTTGGATAGGATTTATCAGTTCCATTAGGTCTAGCCAGTCTATGGAATCTTTCAAAGGTCTCGGGGCCCAGCGTCTGTCTAGGTAGTATTTTGGAGAATAGACTAATCAAGTGCAAATATAATTCTTCTTGTGAGATTGATTCCGGTATACCTCTGACTCTTACGTTGTTTCTCCTGGAGCGATCTTCTAAGTCAGTCAGCTTCTTCTCAGTGTCCTGCAGTCTCTTTTCTAACTGTATATTCGATGTTTTAATTTGTTCGTATTCCTCTTGGATTTTTTGTAATATAATTGCCTGGTTAGTAAATTTTTCTGAGAGAGTAGCAATTTCTGCTCTGACATGTTTAGAGTTGTTTTCAATATCCGTTTGAATCTTTTTATATAAATTGTCCAACATTTGAGTTAGCAGTTGTTGTGTCAAACCCTGCGAGTTTTTTGACAGATGTGGTGAGTCGTCCTCTGATATGTTTGATATTTGAAGGGCGGAGAGCTGAGCGTTTTCTAACGGTAGGGACTTTCGTTGCCTCTCTAAGTCTGTACTAGGCACTTTAGGTGAATAAAATGTGCCTATTGTTGCCTTCTTTTTCTCCATGTTTTGGACTTTATCTTTTTTTGCAGGCATGTGTGCTGGACTTCCAGTTTAGACTTTATACTCCGCTAGGGTTAACTATTGATGAGTATTCCTTTTGTCAGTTTTAGCAGATGTTCCTTTCCTCGTTGCTATACCGGGTATATCCCTTTAAGTTATCTCTTATTTGTCTCTTATTTGTCAAAATATGGAGTAAGGCTCAGTGGAAAGCAAATAGTTGGATCTATTTATCCTTTTTTTTCCCCTTTTACTTACAAAAATTTGTTTTATATTTTCATTGTCATATTTGACAAGAAAGAGAAAAAAAGGAAGAAAGAAAAAAGAAAAAACAAAAATCTTTCCTCTCCACTGCAGCACCAGTTAACTGCCCCTTTAAATTAGCTCTTATTTCTCAGATGTAGAGTAGAGGTTTGGTGGCAAACAGGAGGACAAATACGATTTTATCCACAGAAATTATTTAAATAATTAATTCGTATACGCTGAGAAAGTTTTACTTCTCCTCTGGCAAAATCATTCTTCTATTTACATACACAAGTACCATCAAACTGTAGGTATATACTTATCGCACTCAGCGTCGAGTATCAGAAACAGCCCGGTAGCAGACCCGTTTTAAACAAGATGATGAACTTCAGATGGGGGTAAAAATCAGTGACAGATGAGTGCCCCAGAGTTACAGCTTTACTTTGTGTCTCTATAGCATTTTTAGCAAACTTGCAGCAAACCTGTGGAAGATTTCTCGGAGGAAGAAATGACAGGTGGACCAGTGGATACACCAGCTACAACGTCGCAATGTTACAACTTTGTTGCCTCATTCCTCCGCAGCAGCTCCACAAAGATCCACAACCATCCGTAGCAAGTAAGCTGTGTAACAGTGTACCGACCTTTATCTCTCGGCAGGTTAGTAAGAGCTGCTCCGCCGCTCAGCCTGTTGCTTATGCCTCGCTGCTTTCAGAGTCTCGGCGTTTCAGCGTCCCGGCGCTCTCACCGCCCTGATAGCTCCGGCTGCTGCATTACCCTACTTCCTGGTCCGTGGGAACGCGGCTTACGTGCGCTCCGACGTCACACACTGCCCGCCCATCACAAAAGTCAGTTGATTCCAAACTTTGAACTCCCTGGTTTATTGTTTATTAAGGTTGTAGTACCTCCTTTACATAGGAGATTTTTTTATTTTGTTTCACCCCATTTATTATTTTGTTCTGTTCATTTATAGCTAGGAGACCGGCATAGAAGAGGTGTAGTGTGGGGGATTGGCTAGAGGAATTGGAGGTGGGGTTTTGGCTGTAGGAGTATAGATGGTGACCTTTTTAGATAAGGGGCCATCTTAATTAATCCTCACTTGCCTGTTTTTGTCCCACTGTCCCTCCCTTTTTGGTTTGGCAGGGGATAGATAGACAAGTTGATGTGTAGATCGTTTGTCCTGATGTAAGATAGTTTAGTTCACTAAGAACAGATAGGTTGGAAGGGCATTGGTAGGTTCGAGCTCGTTGGTAGCTACGAACCAGGTGTGTGTAGGGTGTATCTCGGTATACCCCTACATTGTGAAACCTGGAAAATCATGCTCTCGGTGGCAATGGTTTGTGTTTATATGTTAATTATATGTTATAATGTATATTATTTATGGTGATGTGGGTCATTGCCTGGGGTAGTATTGTTAAAGGAGTTGGGGTTGATATGTTATGTTTAATATGTTGACAATGACCTTAAAAATTCTAAGTGTTTATTTATATTATTAAATCTGTGATAATTTTACCAAAATAAAGGTGTCTGGGTATCTATGGGGGTTTTTGGGTTTGTCAAGCATATGCCAAAAAGGCGACTATGCATATGTCAAGCCTCTAATTTATTTGAGTGTATGTTATAGAGCAGGGGTGCCCAAATATAGAAGGGGTGCCCAAATGCAGATGTTTTGCATGCCGTTAGAATTACAAAGCATCATGGAAGCCTTGGTTTTAAAGCATCTGGGGATTTACCTGTTGTAGAAGCTTTACATTTCACCAGTGAGATTAGCATATGATCTGTGTTCTAGCCAATGAACAGTAAAGCTCCACCAGTATGTTGTTATTAATATTATATAGCGCCGACAGATTATATTATATACCATTTATATAGCGCCAACAGATTCTGTAATGCATTACAATATTATGAGAGGGGGATTTAACTATAAATAGAACAATTACAAGAAAACTTACAGGAACGATAGGCTGAAGAGGACCCTGCTCTAACAAGCTTACAGTCTATAGGAGGTGTGGTATAAAACACATTAGGACAATAAATAGCAATCAAATAGGGTGGGAGTGAAGCTGGAGTAGAGAGTAGAGTGCTGCCCTTTAGGAGAGAGCAAGAGACAAGTATGTGAGGTAGAGGCTAGTCTGGGAGGCCATAGGCTTTCCTAAAAAGATGGGTTTTAAGGCACTTCTTAAACGATTGAAGACTAGGGGAGAGTCTGATGGTGGTAGACAGGCTGTTCCATAGGTAGGGAGCCACCCGCGAGAAGTCCTGCAAGCGAGAGCTGGCTGCACGGGTGCAATCAGCGGACAGAAGAAGCTCATGGGCAAAGTGGAGAGACCGAGAAGGGGAATACCTATGGATCTGTGAAGAGATATAAGAGGGGCTAGAATTGTTCAGTGCTTTATAGGTATGAGTTAACACTTTGAATTGACTCCTATAGGATACAGGAAGCCAATGTAAGGACTGACAGAAGGGTGAGGTGTGAGAGGACCGACTAAAGAGGAAAATCAGTCTGGCGGCAGCATTCATTACAAACTGTAGTGTGGCAATACGGCTTTTGGGAAGACCAATTAGGAGAGGGTTACAATAATCTATGCAGGAAATTACTAGAGCATGGACAAGCTCCTTGGTAGCATCGTGCGTAAGAAATGGGCAGATGCGGGCTTTGTTTTTAAGGTGGAATCTACAGGATTTGGCAACATACTGGATGTGAGGTTCAAAGGTGAGGCCAGAATCAAGTATGACGCCAAGACAGCTCACTTGCAAGGATGGACTTATGTGGATACCACTAACTTGAAGGGAGAGTAAAATAGGTGGATCAGTATTAGGAGGAGGAAAGACAAAGAGCTCAGTTTTAGAGAGATTGAGTTTCAGAAAGTGGGAGGACATCCAGTCAGAGATGGAAGAAAGGTAAGCAGTGACACATTGCAGGATGGAGGGGTAGAGGTCTGGGGAGGAGAGATGTAGCTGGGTGTCATCAGCGTACAGGTGGTAGCGGAATCCAAATGAGGTAATAAGTTTGCCAAGAGAGGCAGTATAAAGAGAAAATAGAAGGGGACCAAGGACAGAGCCTTGGGGGACTCCAACCGAGACAAGACGAGGGGAGGAGGTATCATTAGAAAAGGAGACACTGAATGAGCATTGAGAGAGATAAGAGGAAAACTATGAGAGGACAGGTCACAGAGACCAAGTAATTGAAGAGTTTGAAGAAGGAGAGCATGATCAATGGTGTCAAAGGCAGCAGAGAGGTTAAGAAGAATTAGTACGGAGTAGTGGCCTTTGGATTTAGCTGCGATTAGGTCGTAACTTTGATAAGAACAGTCTCAGTAGAGTGGAGAGGGCGGAAGTCAGATGAAGAAGGTCAAGGAGAGAGTTGGAATTGAGGAAGTGAGACATACACATCTTTCCAGAAGCTTTGAGGAAAAAGGAAGCAGGGATATGGGACTATAGTTAGAGGGGGAGGACGGGTCAAGAGATGTTTTTTCATGACAGGTACTACAGTGGCATGTTCAAGGTCACCTGGGACAGCACCAGAAGAGAGGGAACAGTTGAAGATGTGTGTTAAGGAAGGCCCAAGACAAGGGGAGAGAAATCTGATAAGGTTACATGGGAGAAGATCGAGCGGGTGGGGCGAGAGGAAAGGAGAAGCACAGCCGCCTCTTGTTCAGTAGCTGGGGAGAAAGTCTGAAGGGAAGAAAAGTCATGATCTCTGTGTGTTTGAGAAAGAGAACGGCAAGGTGTGGAGAATTCTTTCCTTAGCTGTTCAATTTTGTCAGTAAGTAGCATGCAAAGCTATCGGCTGTAAGGTTAGTTTGGGAGGTGGTCACAGCGCGGCAAAGAAGAGAGCTAAAGGTGTCAAAGAAACGCCTGGGATTGCGGGAGCATGAACTAATGAGAGAGGAAAAGTATGACTGTTTGGCGAGGGCAAGGGCTGCGCTGTAGGAACACAATATGAATCTATAATGGAGAAAGTCTGACTGGATGCGAGACTTCCTCCAGGAGGGTTCAGCACAACGGGAGCATCTTTGCAGGCAGCGTGTTGATTTAGTATGCCACGGTTGGGGGCGTGTCCTCCTCGAGGTGCATGTTTGGGGTGGGGCTGCAGCATTCAAGGCAGAGGTGAGGGTAGTGAGTGCCAATAAATCCTCAGACTGCTGAGTTCCTGTTTTGACCCTCAACATAGAGCCTCGTCTCATGATTGGGGGAAACGGCTGCATTTACACTGGGGGATTGCTCTACATACTCCCCTAGCTATAATCAATGAGCTCTTTTAAGAGCTTGTTCCAGCTTCGCTCTCTGCGGTAAGAGAGGTTCGGCCTGCAGTGCTTATGGTGTCTGGAGAAGCGCTTGGAGCCCTCGGGAAGCACTAGGAGCATCCATCAATGGAGGTACTCGGTTGGGGTACTGGAGCTCCGTTACAATTCCCCTAAGAAAATAGCAGCATTTTTGTTATTGCTTCTATTCCCGTAGGGGATTTTTATGATATTGTTTTTATTTATATTATTTTATTTGTTGGTCCCTGAGGAAGTCTGATGTGGGGACAAAACATCTAGGACCTGTTTTTGTTTTTAATGATTCGATTCAATAAAGCATTAATTTTGGATACCTTTCCTGAGTCCAAGGAAATTAGCTTTGATGTGGAGTCCATAAAAGGAACAGAAACAGGAAAAGATCGTTGGCTAGTTCCCCCCAAACAATCTAAGGGGAGGCACCGAAAAGGCGATTTTATTACCATCTATCCTGTGAGTGCACTTCCAGCTGCGCAGTGTTCTCATTTATTCTAACTGTATTATATTATGTTTTTGTTTCTTTGTTTGTAGATCAGTCAGCTGTATCCCCTTTGTATTGATATTGTGGTTGTTGTCTAAGGGGACATACGCTGGGATTCCCCTGTGGGAAAGCTGCACAGAACGATATTATAACGATAAGTGATTTATTTCACAACTAACACTAAGGGTGAGGTTATTGGTTGGTGTTTGTATATGTATTTTTTATTTTTTTGCATGACAAATAGAAAGAGTTTGCAAATTTTGCACAGCTGCTGTCTGCTTCCTTTGCAAGCTGTCCCCTCATTCCCCAGCACAGACTGTCTGTGTTCTCATTAAGAACCCTCTGTGTTGGAGCTGCTTGTTTGTGCACAGTATCACAGCTTTGTATGCTTTGCAATGAGCTGTAGTAAAATTGCAATTTTCCAGCATTTGCTACTTTGATCTTCACTAATTTTGAATCATACCTCCCAACTCTGGCGTCCAGAGAAGTGGAACGCTAGTTGGAGGGTGGCAAAGGGGGAAGACCAGTGTGGCGTTTGCGTCACTGTCTCATCTCAAAGGGGGAGGACCTGCCCGGGAAGGGGGCAAGTCGCTCAAATTACAGACAGTTCAGCCTGGCGTAAATGCATGCCAGGCTGCTTGCCACTGAGGCCAACTCAGAAGGGAACACAGTTTCAGTGCTTTTTGCAGGTCATGGACAAAGCACAAGCATGTCTAATAATGCGCTATGCTTGTTGGGGATATTTGCCTGACATCCCCAAACGCAGGAAAACAGGGAACTAAGTCAGGAATGTGGGAAAGGACACAACAATCTGAATGCTTAGGAGGCCTGCTTAATTGCTCAGTATAAAAACACAAACTCACCTTTTCTCCCACAGCTCCTGGTTGGCCTGTACCACCAGGCATTCCTTGAGGCCCCTAAAAAACAACAACAATAATTAATAACTCTATGAGTGTATCTATTTTTTCACCCTACAAAATATGACATGATACTTACATCACCACCATTAGGACCCATGGGACCTCTAGGACCAGGAGTTCCAGGTGGACCCTAAAATAAAATAATTAGATGGCAAGAGGTCACATAATCTAAAGCATGTAATGATTCACGTGAAAGTGAATTATCCAGTTTTTCACATGGATGGTCTTGATATTATCAGTTGTTTGTTTGCTTTTTGGTATTATGGCCGAGCAATAATCTATTATGTTTAGTTTCTCAAAAAACAGATATAGTGATTTTATGGAAGATTGTGATCATACTTCACACAGAGAATCTTTAAATTATGTCTACTGGTTTGGTAATATTGAGATCACTGGTGTAACACTGCTACAAGTTATGTACTGCAATACCAGTTCTAAAGCATACACCCTGGGTTTCTTTGTGTCACTTAAGGATTATCTGATATCCATTTCTCATCCGAGATACCATTCTCATTTATATTCCTCTTCCATACCATTCATAAACATGTGTGCAAAGGTGAGGAACTTTTGTCTTTAAAACAATATATGGTGACTATTAAGGCATGAATATTGCATAACTGGATACCTTTTACAAAAAAAAAAAAAAGAGGAATCAATGGTCACGTTAATGAATGAATTCCATACTTGATAATAACAATAAATATAATAATATCCTTACCATTTGTCCAACATTGCCACTCTCTCCTTTTTCCCCGGGGGGGCCAGGCATGCCCTGGAAGCACAAAGAAACAGACATCGGTATACTTAAATGACATTAGACACAACATTGTCTCTAAGTCTCATGAAGAGTAATATTTTGTTACTAGTTCTTACGGACCTAGTAAATAAAGTATACATGTGTAAACCAGGGGTGGGCTAAAAGTATACATGTGTAAACCAGGGGTGGGCTACAAGTATACATCCATCTGCTTTTACCCAACAACAACCATCAATTCCAGGCGTCTATTGTGTAGTTTGACCTTTTTAGAATCTCGTAACAACATAAATTGTATGTCTTCATGGAGCAAAGCTTTTTAGCATTCTAATCTTGAAGAGGTAGAAAAAATAAACTGTAAATGTGGCTAATAAAAGTCTTGCCTTATCTGTGCTTGTATGACACTCTTGATAACTTCTTTTTTACAAAGCGATCCATTGCTATTTGCGGTTCAGTAAACAGTCTATTCTTCTGCAGTCTGATGAACTTTATTTTTAGTTTTTTATATTTTATTTCTGTTTTGTTATGCTTTCAAATTCTTGTTTTCAGCTGGATATGAAGCATGTAGAAAGAACAGTTTTATTAGGTTGTAACACCTCACTGTATATTCTTCTCAGTATGTCAGATAAAAAAAATCATAGTTATGTAGACATGCATGGTTTCTTTAACAACTGTTAAGCACTGTAGATGGTCGTTAGCATCTTTTATTGCAGGTTTCTGATATAATTCAAATTCCTATCAATGGAATGGAGTGTAGCTACCTACTACATTGTCAAATGCAAAATTGATCCCTTTAATAGTGTGACATAAAGTGACCAAGCTCCAGTTAGACCTGTACTATTGTGTAAAGATCTTAATCAAGGTGGTGTTGATTAATCAAGGTTACTCACCTGAAGTCCTCTCGGACCTCCCACACCTGGGAATCCCCGAAGACCTTCATCTCCTTTCTGTCCATACATTCCCTGCTGACCTCTCCTCCCTGGCTCACCATCTTGACCCTGAGAAAAAACAAGAATCAGATGTCATAGTTCATGCCAGGAAATCCACAAAAGGTTGATCACCTTCCAACCACTAGTTAACTAGCAACAAGGACTTCTGAATGTATCTTTGTAATTTAGAGTCTTCTAGATTTCTTCCAGTACTTACAAATGTATACACTTATATTGCTACTTACCGCTGTGCCTGGGTGACCTATTGGTCCCTGAATTCCGACAGGTCCTGCGGGGCCCTGTAGGTGAAAAGAAAATGTAATTATGTTAATATGCTTCTATCATAAAAAGGACAACATACACTATACAGGATCACTATTTGAAACTTTACCTTTTGTGTGGGGGAGGCAGTTTGTTTAGTATATCCCTCCACATGTTTCAGATTATACTTTCAGATTTTTCTTCAGCCTATCTTTCAACCTTTTCCATTCACATTATACTTGCCTATCATTCTCCACCCCACCACCCACCTTCCCCAATCATATTATACTTTCCAAACTTTCTCTCTTAAAAAAACATTATTAATCTCCCAGTTACATGGGCTGAAAGCAGACATGTGTCCAAGAATTTCAGACTTTCTCATATCTTTCACAACAAACTAGGAAGAATGGTAGTCATATCTCTCCTTAATTTCATTTCTTTCATTCCTTACATTGATAAACTTACCGATTCGCCCTTGTCACCTTTGCTTCCTTTTTGTCCGGGACCACCAACGTCACCCTAAAATTAAATTCATGGTTGTCGAGTTAATAGGGCAATTTGGACTTTGAAAGAATAGTTTCATATAAAGAAGACATAGGCAAATAGTTAACTATAACAGTAGTGTCTGTGAAACAGCAAATGGTTCTGATAAAATTAGAACTATGAGTTAGTACATTAAAAGATTGGGGTATAGTTAAAGTGAGAGATCACATACATAAGTGGACATCTTCATTCATACCTTGTCTCCGTCATCACCAGGAGGTCCAGATGCGCCAGCAAGTCCTGGAGGCCCAACACTGCCTTGTGCTCCATCTTGGCCAGCTGGCCCTATAGGACCTTTCTCACCCTATAAAAAAAAAAGTGTCAGGTGTCAGGGATGCCTTTTGCTTTAAACCGTCAGCCTTTTGGAAACAGGTCCATTATAATATTATAGTGAAAATGGTAACTAAAAACAACAAATTCAATTTTCCAAACAAAATTAGTCTCATACAGGAGATCAAAAAAGGTATGTTTACATCTCTTATTCATAACAACACAAAACAAGGAGGAGCCAGTAATCTTGAAATGAACACAAACAGTTACTAAAACAATCACTCAATAAATGAATTTGGTTACCCATTATGAAGAATAACAGAATTAACATTATACAATAATTTTATTACAGGAGGTTAATGGTTTTCACAAACAAATCTCAGAACTTATGTATAAATTTACTCTGCTTGTTGTCTTAAATTTGGACCCAGGCATAAACCACCAATCTTACGTATCACTCCCTCTATCCTATGAACAAAACCTCTACTTGAATAAGGTCTTAATATTCTGCAAGTTGACTTCAAAACAATCAATACTCCATATAACTGTTTATTTATTGCCCAACTAATGCTTCATAATTTAGCCATGACTCTGACTGGTCACTTAGTCCTTAAAATAGACTCAAAACCCATGACTCTTATCACTTTCTCACTACATACACCTCACCCAACCTCATGTCCCATACCTTAGCTTTCACATTCACTGAACAAAATTATAAACGCAACACTTTTGTTTTTGCCCTCATTTTTCATGAGCCGAGCTCAAAGATCTAAGACTTATTCTATGTACACAAAAGGCACATTGCTTTCAAATACTGTTTACAAATCTGTCTAAATCTGTGTTAGTGAGCACTTCTTCTTTGCCGAGACAGTCCATCCACCTCACAAGTGTGGCATATCAAGATGCTGATTAGACAGCATGATTATTGCACAGGTGTGGCATATCAAGATGCTGATTAGACAGAATGATCATTGCACAGGTGTGCCTTAGGCTGGCCACAATAAAAGGCATCTCTAAAATGTGCAGTTTTATCACACAGCACAATGCCACAGATGTCGCAAGTTTTGCGGGAGCGTGCAATTGGCTGAAGCAGCAGGGGTAGCTGGTTAATGTCTATAACCATTAATTTGCACTATGCAGGCAGCTGGTGAGTCTACTATGTGGGGGCCGAGAGCCTAGTATCACTGTGCACAAGTTAAAAACAGTTTCAACACTGCCATACTGTTTGGCCGTTTATACACGTTTACTTGTCTTTGGTATCTAAGTTTCTCGTATACTCGTTATAATGTATCCTTTAACCCCTTAAGGACCAAACTTCTGGAATAAAAGGGAATCATGACGTGTCAGACATGTCATGTGTCCTTAAGGGGTTAAGACTACTATCCTTACCACTAGGACTATTCATATCAGCTATCCTTCTCTGCTAACACTGTCTTTTTAGACCACTTTACTGCATGCAGCCAAGATTAGTCATTTGTATAGACCACAGGACTTGTCACTTGGACATAGCATGTCCAGTGTCTAATTATTATAAAGCACTTTGTCACCTATACCTGAGACAGAGCATGGGATGAACGCTACTTCTATATTTTGAGCCTGACTTTAAAGATATATATGGTAAATCTGTCTACATATTCTGGTTTAATCCAATAGTATATACCAGTGGCGTGCACACAACCCATGGGGCCCCGGTGCGAAAACTGATCCGTGGGCCCCCCGCGCACTTACTCTGCGCGGGCTGGGGCCGCAACACATGGCGACGGCACCAGGTCGCAGGGCTGCGAAATGTGTGACCGCGGTATGTACGCCAGTGCATGCATAAACACATACACTTAAAGGACCACTACAGACACCCAGATCACATCAGCTCAATGAAGTGGTCTGGGTGCCAGGTCTCTGGTTTTAACCCTGCAGCTGAAAACATAGCAGTTTCAGAGAAACTGCTATGTTTCACTGAGGGTGATCCAGTCTCTAGTGGCTGTCTCATTGACAGCCGCTAGAGGATTGTCTGCGATTCTCACTGTGAAAATCACAGTGAGAAGACGCTGAACGTCCATAGGAAAGCATTGAGTAATGCTTTCCTATGGGCGGTTTGAATGCGCGCGTGGCTCTCACTAACACACACTCACACACACTCACACACTCACTCACACATACACTCACACATACACTCACACATACACTCACACATACACTCACACACACTCACTCACACATACACTCTAACACACTCTAACACACTCTAACACACTCTAACACACTCACACACTCACACACTCTCACACACACTCACACACACTCACACACACACACTCACACACACTCACACACACTCACACACACTCACACACACTCACACACACTCACACTCTAACACACACTCACACTCTAACACACACTGACATACACTCTAACACACACTCACACACTCACTCTAACACACACTAACACACTAACACACTAACACACACACACACACTTACACACACTTACACACTCACACACTAACATACACTCACACTCTAACACACACTCACACTCACACACTAACATACACTCACACACACTCACACTCTAACACACACTCACACACACTCTAACACACACTCTAACACACACTCTAACACACACTCACACACTAACATACACTCACACACTAACATACACTCACACACTAACATACACTCACACACACAAACACTTTTTTTTTAATCCCCCCAGCCTCCTTACCTGTGGGAGAGCTGAGGGGATTCCCTGGGGTCCAGTGGTGTCACCCGGCAGGCGGGCGCGCGAGGGAGCACTGTCTCCTGGGTGCTTCCTCTTCAGCTCCCTCGCGCACCGCAATGATACCGGAGCCGGAAGATGACGTCATCTTCCGACTCCGGTATCAGTGCGGTGCGCGAGGGAGCTGAAGAGGAAGCACTCAGGAGACAGTGCTCCCTCGCGCGCCCGCAGGACCGGCCAGCCGGGTGACTGCAGGGCCAGCCTCGGGGGGCCCTGAGGTGGCCGGCTTCTGGGCCCCCCAGGAGAAGAGGCTGGCCCAGTGACCTACATACCTGGGTCGCAGGGCGGCCGGGCCCCCTGGTGGGCCGGGCCCGGTCGCAGCAGCGACCCCTGCGACCCCGGTATGTACGCCACTGGTATATACTACAGATACTGATCTCCATATATACACATGTATATGAGTATTCCTACCCCAGGTTTTTAAAGGTGTATTGCTGTGTTTTTTTGTCTTATACACGGTGGGTTGTGTTTACACCTTTTTTACGTGGATTTGTTTGTTATGTGTATTTGGTTTTCAATAAAGTCTATTACAATTTATGATATTTTAACAATAGAGGTAATTCCAGTGAGGTGGGTCCCATCTTATTTTATTTGGAGACCTAACCTCACTTTTTCAGGTTCATTACCTGGTTAACCTTCTCTATGGCAACAGTGTAGGTTTTTCCTACATCTGAGGCGGTATCTTCTCACAGATTTAGAGATATTTATGAACAATATTTGAGAGAAAGAGGCCTTTTGTGTACATAGAAAAAGTCTTAGATCTTTAAGTTCAGCTCATGAAAATTAGGGGCAAAAACAAAAGTGTTGCGTTTATAACTTTGTTCAGTGTAGAAACCTATTACTTATGATCTATAACTTATCCCAGACTAGAGATTGCATATCATGGATAGCTCTGATTAATGATATATATTTATATCATAGCTTGGCCTCATTACCCATACATTATCTTGTATTAATCACTCCGTCTCTGACTCAATAAATGAGCCATACCTGAACTTTGATTCACAACTAATTTCTCATCCATGGTTCATTATCCCATCTATCATGTTTTTTGCAAAATGTGTTTCAACCTTTTGCCCACCATACCACAGCTCCATTTCTATATCTTTTCATATCTGAGCCTTCTTCAAAAAACTCTGATGTTGACTTTGGCCTCTGAACTATACTACAGACTAATTTATGGTCTGCATACCATTTTCTAGATCTGCTTTCAGACTCTCATTAAAATAAAGTTCATCCTTCACTCAAGTTTTTAACCCATTTTATAGGTCATCCTCTGTCAGCTGGCCTTTGTCTTCTATACTTCACCATATACTACATTTCTGAAACTTTAACCCTGCCAATGTCACGTTTAACATGCTTCCTCCCTCAATCCGATATAAAATATTTTGTTTATCATTAATCTTGACTCATGACCCATTCACCAATTATACATGCATCTAGCCAATGGCTTAGACCTGAAGATCTAACTTTTGTTAATGTTTAAAACTTCCACGCTGAACTTCGGCTCATCTAATAATGCTGTTCATCTGCTACTTACTGGGTTTCCTTTTTCACCTGCTGGTCCTACTGGTCCCTGTCCTCCAGGTCGTCCTGGAAGCCCAATGCCCCCAGCAGAGCCAGAAGGGCCACGTTCTCCTGCAGGCCCCTGTAAGTATGAGTTACATTTGTGGTATGAGTTACATTTGTGGCACGAGTGACAATAGACAGATTAAACAAAAAATAGATAAAAACAAAGGAATTGCTCTTTAGGATAATATAGCGGCAATATGAGACTTTATAGAGAGGTAATGTTAAATAATGAAAGGCGTTTTACAGAGAGGTTGGATGGAGTGATAGGAGCAATAATAGAGAGAGTTTATATATAGCAATAAGAGGAGTTATATGGAGAGGCAATATGGAGAAATAGGAGGAGATATAAGGATAGGTTATATGGAGTAATATGAGGAGTTATAGAGAGAGGTTATATGGAGTAATAGGAGGAGTTATAGGGAGAGGTTATATGGGGTAATAGGAGGAGTTATAGGGAGAGGTTATATGGAGTAATAGGAGGAGTTATAGGGAGAGGTTATATGGAGTAATAGGAGGAGTTATAGGGAGAGGTTATATGGAGTAATAGGAGGAGTTATAGAGAGAGGTTATATGGAGTAATAGGAGGAGTTATAGGGAGAGGTTATATGGAGTAATAGGAGGAGTTATAGGGAGAGGTTATATGGAGTAACAGGAGGAGTTACTATGGGAGGTTATATGGACTAATAGAAGCTATAAGTAGGGATGTTTCTACCGCGAGGCAAACAAGGCATTTGTCTTGGGCGGCAATTTCCAGGAGGCGGAAAAAATCGCCGCCCACAAATGCCCAGGCAAATACCTTGTTTGCCTCGTTTTATGGGAGCCCAAGAGATGGCTGGCTGACGACAAAAAAAATAATAAGAATAATTGTGAGTGGGGGAAATGTGTGTGTGTGTGGGTGTCAGTGAAAATTAGTGTGTGTCAGTGAATGTGAGTGAGTGTGTGTCAGTGAATGTGAGTGTTTGTGTCAGTGAATTTGAGTGAGTGTGTGTGTCTGTCAGTGAGTGTGTGTCTGTCAGTGAATTTGAGTGTGTGTGTGTCTGTCAGTGAATGTGTGTGTGTGTCGGTCAGTCACTGTGTATGTGTCGGTCAGTGAGTGCATGCGTCTGTCAGTGAGTGTGAGTCTGTCAGTGTGTCCCCGAGTAATAGTGTATGTCTGTCTATCAGTGTGTCAAATCAGTGAGTGTGTGTATGTCATTGTTTGTCAGTGTACATGAGAGTGTGTGTCTGTCAATGAGTGTGTGCATCTGTCAGTGAGTGAGCGTCTGTCAGTCAAAGTGCGGCCTTGACAGGAAGGAGTGGGGAAAATTTAAATTTGGGGGGAGGAGGGGGGGTTGCCCGAGCATCGTCCTGCCTAGGGGAGCACAAATCCTAAATACACCACTGGCTATAATGAGAGGTTATTTGCAGTAATATGAGTTATAGGGAGAGATTACATGGAGTAACAGAAGGAGTTAAATGAATAGAATGTATATAAGTGTTATAAAGAAAGGTTATATAAAATAACAGGATTTGTTCTAGAGAGATGTCATAATAGAGGGCATTGGGTGAGGTTATAGGAGTAATTGGAAGGATTCTATGATGTAATAGAGAGGTTATGTAGTGTAATAGAAGGAGTTATGATAACATCTCATGTAACATTCTGGATTCACTTACTGGTGCTCCTGATGGACCAGGAGGTCCTTCCCCTCCTTTCAAACCAGCTGAACCCTAAGTAGAGGAGAGAGGCCATTTAATTTAAGGTCTGGTGCAAGCATTCTTTGCTATAAAATACAGTGCTTTATATATAATGTAAAATACAAAAAAAATATGTTAATCCTGCAATAACATTCTCTTCCACAGATGTAATTTACCGTATCTTGTTAAAAAAACATAAAGAAATGCTTGTAAAAAGGGTATACATTCAATATTTCCCAGTATTTTTCCTTGACGGATCTGCAGTTTGCCTGATCAACAAGTGGCATAATAAATGGGTATATCTACTATTTTCTGGATCTTGGATTACCCAGCAACTCTATATTTGACTTATGGGGTATATACATTACTTACCGCGTCTCCAGCAATGCCTCTGGCACCTGCAAACCCTCGTAATCCTTGTGGACCACTTTTTCCTGGGATACCTCCAGGACCAGGGTCACCCTGTGATTGGAGATAAATTGTCACTTTATAATTTGCAACAGGAGGGAGACATAGCTTTAAAGGTATCCTCTTACATCCACTATTTCTTACTTTATGGGCAGTGAATATATTGCCAGAAGGAAGAGTCATCTGGATTCTGCAAACAGCTGGTCCCATGCCTAATAAGGTAGGCCAGCAGATGTTGATATGCCCTCAGTCTCAGCACTATTCTTTCTCACGCTATGAAAACATACCTTTGCTCCTTCTCGCCCGGCTGCACCCGGTAATCCGTGCTCTCCTGGAGATCCAGGGGAACCTGGTTGGCCTCGCTCTCCCATGGGTCCTGTCTCTCCAGACTTGCCCTAAAAATGTACATAAAACATTGAGCAACTGATTAGCAACAACGATGTAAGAAGGCATACTTGAGCACAGTCCCATAGGCACTTACTGAATTGTGGGTTAGAAGTTACATTATATTTATACCTCACAGACAATAGCATGAGAACACATCTAGCCATCTAATCTGACCATTATGGAATATAAAAACAAACTGAATGTCAATTTTGAATTGAACCTTTTGAATGTCAAGATTCTGATTTATAACTTTTCGCATGACTTTGAATGGGAATATTCAGCAATCTCAATGCAGTGTGCTTGACTCAGTATTGTTTGCAAGCTAGTAACATAAATTCCCCAGAAACAAACCAGCATGCGTCTCACTGCTGCTGGTAGCAACAGAATGCTGAAGGACACACGGAAGAAAATGGAAACCTCTACTTCAGAATATTACTTTCCTGATACTCCCTCTACAAATCTCTTTGCAGTGTTATATGTTATTACTTCTGCTGGATTTCCACAAAAAAGGAGAAAGGACCGCACTCATTCCAGGAACCACAGGGTGCTTAATAAAGCTTGATAAAGACCTTTGTTAAGTTCAAAACATTGCTCTGTACATGATGGTCCAAAAAAAACTGCTTTATACTTTAACGCAGTGAGTGTCTGAAGCCTCTTCTTGAATTACTTCTGCTGGAAACATATCTATGTATAAAAGGGACACTATAGTCACCCAGAACACTTCAGCTCAATGAAGTGGTCTGGGTGCCAGGTCCCTCAGGTTTTAACCCCTTAAGGACACAACTTCTGGAATAAAAGGGAATCATGACGGAATAGTTCCGTCATGTGTCCTTGAGGGGTTAAACCTTCAGATGTAAACATAGCAGTTTCAGAGAAACTGCTATGTTTACATTTGGGGTTATTTCAGCCTCTAGTGGCTGTCTTCCAGACAGCCACTAGAGGCACATCTGCAACGCTGGATGCGAATTTCGCATCCATCAAGCATCAATCGTGCATCCATTGCGCAATGCGTCCATAGGAAAGCATTGAGAAATGCTTTCCTATGGACACTTTGAATGCGCGCGCGGCACTTGCCGCGCATGCGCATTCGTCTCCGCTGACCTCGGAGCTGATGTCAGTGGGGGAGGAGAGGTCACCAGCGCCGAGGGAGCCCGGCGCTGGATTAAGGTAAGTAACTGAAGGAGTTTTAACCCCTTCAGCGCCACTGGAGGGGGACCCTGAGGGTGGGGGCACCCTCAGGGCACTATAGTTTTCCTGACACTATAGTGATCCTTTAACTAGGATTTTTTCCCATAACCCTCCCCTTTGTTCTGGACAATGTCATTTTAAGAGACAGAATAACATGTATCAAAGTGAAGGTTTCCTATAAGTGTCACTAAGATAAAGTCATGCTTGGACGTACCTGAGGACCAACTACTCCCGTAGGACCTGGGAGGCCTGTTTTGCCTTGAAATCCCTGTTGAGAAATAAAGAAAGCATAGTTTAGATCATTAAAAGCAATATACTTTCACATAAAAAAGAAAAAAACAGAACAAAATAACGAACAAAAACTCTAAGCTGCATTTTTGATTGTAGAACATATAATATAATGTTGCAAAAATGTATTGTATATAAGGAACTATGAAAGCTTGAAACTATTCAATTCAGGTGGTTTCTCCACAATATGGTTTCTAGCGTCCTAATGCATTTTATAATATACCATCTAAATGCTCAAATCATAAAAAGTAAAACTGGAAACCATTGAAAATCTTTACAATTTAATCTTATTTCACTGTATTATTTCATGTCTAAAGCAAAATCTGTAAAACGTTACAGACTAGAAGATGGGTGATAAGACCTCCCATGTATATATGCCAGACATGAGGCGATTGGGTAATTTGTCAAGGAGGGTGAGAGAACATGGAAAGACATGACTATGCGGAGGAAAGAGGAGTCATAACTACAATGTAACCAGTGAAAGGATAAGCACATTACTAGTGCCCTTTAAATAACACTGTATAATTATTATCTCCCATCTACTCTAATGTAATCTGTAAAGTGGTAATAATGACTTTTCATATCTCCAAAGTGTCCCTATTTAAGAGAGGCCGTTTCTATTCTGAGCCCAGATCCCTCTGTCCCTCTTTACAATTCATATGTCCCTCTTTTCTAGATCCTCCATGTTTCTTTAAACCACAATAAAAGTGTTTAGAAATCAGTATGCGTAAAAAAAAAGCTACACAATGTTCTTGCTCTAAATTACATATTAGCTGCATAAACTGTGATTAGTAAGTCGCCTAAAAGTTTCGAAAACAGACCAGCCCCTGGCCACACCCACACCGACAGCCCTAAAATTAAAGCGTCACTCTTTGTCCATTTAAAATGTTGGATGGTATGCCGGTTAATGGTACACAAACACAATTAGCAATGCAGACTGCCTGCCACCACAAGGCCAAAACATTGTAAGAGTGCAGCAAGTTGTAAAATGTTGCCAGAAAACAAATTAGATAATCTACAATGTTGGCATGATCTACAAGGGTTTGTAAGGCTGTAAAAGGGACAGATGATAATACACTAATTGTAGGAAAGGAGAAACATCTTTAGTAACGATGAAGAGCAGTCCGTTCATTGGTGATCACATGCCTGAGTTTAAATGTCATATCCAGGCTTAAATTACTATTCCAGGTGTCAATTCCTGTCAAGTTGTTTTAGGAAATTGCTGTGTTTATCATAAATCTAGTATGGCTTGGAAGGCCTCATGTTGGCAGTCGCACATTTACCTGATGATTAGTTTTGTTAAGATTTTGAAATCAGAATTATATCTTCCTGATCCATAACATACAATATTGGAGGGAGGGGTTTCCTTTAGAATATACATGTGAAGCATGACATGAAATTTCACAATTCACGAGTTGGTGGACATGCATATCTGCTCACATTCATTGGGGTGAGAGTCTTGGAAAAGGCAGCTGCCATTATGTATATTGTTTACTCAATACATTTGCTGGATGTACATATTAATTATTTGTATCGACCTGAAGCTTTTCATCAACACCTTCTGTAAATCACAGTTCCACTTCATACTTCCACACAAAATGGCCGTATCTGCATCTCATGTTCTAAATAAGAACACTGAATAGCCAATGGGAGATCAGCTTAATATATTCTATTTACTTTACTGTCTGAACCTGCAAAATCATTTGAAACCCCATTTTACAGTCTGTGACTTTCACAATGTATGTAACAGAATACCATACAGAAGACAGAACTCACCGGCTCCCCTCGCTGTCCAGCATGACCAGGTAATCCATCCTTACCAGAGCTGCCCTGTTCAAGAAGCAAAATGTTACAGTAAGTCTGAGATAACTGATGTGGACCACTGGAAACAAATTCCAACTTTTGGTATTATTAAGAATTGAGAGAAAGAACCATTGTTTTAAAAATAATTAATTGTTTTCTCTTAATCCTGACGCATTGTAAGGTGTTACTTACTCTATGGTAAAGTAAAAAGTAATAGATTTTGTCCTTATAGAGGAATTACACACATGTTTTGAATTTAGGGATAGACTTTGTAAAACAAATATATTGTTTATATATTTTTTTATAGTAAGGAAACGTGTACATGAAAATATGATTAAAATAAGAAAAAAAAATGCTGCAAAATTATATCGACAAAAAAAACTAAACACAGGATGACTTGTTTGATAACTCAACCTATTTCATTCAGACTAAGGCATATAAAAGCCAAGGGTAGGTGAACACAGAGCCTGCTAATATAATGCACCAAATAATGTCTGACTTCTTTTAATAATCAAATGATATATTTTTTGAGTTTACCAACAGAAATTTCCTATACTAGGGAAACACTAAAATTAGTAAATCTAAATATGATACATTTAAAAACAGAATAACAATATTAGCTGTCCAGTTGAATAATAATTAATTTAATTCAGTCCTCCTCATCTTTTATACCAGACTCCTACCGTTCACCTCACAAGAAATGTGCTTTCTTCATCCAGGTCCTCCCCATTCTTCATCTCAGCTCTCCCACGCTTCTTCCCAGTCCTCCACATTTTTCAGTCAAGCCTTCCCCATCCTTCATGCCGGTCCTCCCATTCTTCATCCTAGTCCTCCCCAACCTTCATTCCAGTCCTCCCCATTCTACATAAAATTCCTCCCCATCCTTCATCCCAGTCCTCCCCATCTTTCACCTCAGTAACATGCTTCCTTCATCTCAGCCATCCCCATCCTTCATTCCAGTCCTCCCCATTCTTCATCCCAGTCCTCCCCATTCTTCATCCCATTCATTTACTCCAGTCCTCCACATCTATAACCCTATTCCACTTCAGTAACATCCTTCCCTCATCTCAGCCATCCCCATCCTTCATCTCAGGCCTCCCCATTCCTCATCCCAGTCCTCCACATCCTTCACCCCGGTCCACCCATAGTTCATCCCAGTAATTTTCTTCCTTCATCCCAGTCCTACCCATCTTTCATTCCAGTCCTCCACATCCTTTACCCCACTAATGTGATCCTTCACCACAGTAATGTGCTTCCTTCATCCCAGTCCTCCCCATCCTTCACCTCAGTAATGTACTTCCTTTGCCCCTGAAATGCACTCCCTTCATCCCAGTCCTCTATATTCTTCATCCAAGTCCTTCCCATCCTTCACTCCAGTCCTCCCACCCCTCACCTCAGCCCACTACTACACATCATTCATCCCAGTCATTTCCATCCTTCTTCCTAGTACTACAGATCCTTCCTTTCCTTCACAGTAGTCATTAACTTCTTTTCCCCCAGTCAATCTCATCTCAAACCAGAATGGTCAATGAGCAATGTATTGGTATTTCACTAAATACGGAACACTAAGTTTAAATGTTAAGTTGGTAGTTATGCCGTGTATTTACATCCCAAAAATCTGCTTTGATAAAGGCATTTCATGCTTCAAACAAATTGACACATTTTGTTAAACTTACTGGAGGTCCTTTAGGTCCTGGAAATCCAGCGGGTCCTTGGGGTCCGGGGGGTCCCTGAAATGACGTGAGAATAACTGTGTATACAAATCATAGCACATTTAATGTATAGCACATCTAGTCTAGACACTAATATCTAATGCCAGATGCTCACTAATGTGTAATACAGAGAGTCTACCATTCATAGAGCTAGTAAAGTAAGTTATCCATAATCAAATAAACTGCTCTTATTTGATGATCAAACAACCCATATAATGGTAATCCTTAATGTTTAAAGAGACAAGCTGCTATCTAGTGCTTAACATCTAATAAAAAATATTGTAATCATATCAGTACTAAATGACAGTACTAGCTATGGAAGAGTATGATAATTAGACAGCCTGCCCTTCAATGGGCGAGTCTCTCATGTAAAAAGTTATGCTGCTATCTAATGAGTGGCCATGCTATCTAATAAACTACCATCTAATTGGTGATCCTTTCACCTAATCTGCAAATCTAAAATAAATCAAATAAATGGTTATGCAAGCTAAAGGCTGAAGCTGTGGTCTAATGGGTGACCCTACAATCTAATGTGAATATTCTGTATCATATATTGTGAGTAGGGAAAAACTAAATTTGTATCCTTGCATTAACTTTTTATACATCCCACTCAGCCCATGTCATGTACCCCCTTCAATCCACTGCACAAGTAAATGTAATATGACCATGAGCTAAAGGATGTGTATATATTTCCTGGAAGGATAAATTGTATGTTTTTGCACATTTTTGAGTTGCAATTTATCTCCTAATGAACACTGACAATAGTCTTTGTTTTGACAAAGAAGACCACAAATCAGTGACATATGTCTTCTAAGCATAGATTATGCCTTTCACACTGAGCTCCTAATTATTAAGGACGTGTGACCTCTCCGTATGATTCCAGATTTTAGGACACACATTACCTTTTCACCTGCCGATCCAGCAACTCCATCATTGCCGCTATCTCCCTGTACAAAGATTTTAATTGTCATTGATTGAAGTCCAAAATACAATCTAAGTAGCTGTAATTATTTCTTACAATAATGATTACAAAATGCTGATTACAAGAACACAGAAATAAAATGGAATCTTTTGATTAATGCAGACAAACTCGCCAACTGAGCATGTAACTGGTTGCAGGGATATGACTTACAAATAAATAAATATACATATATATCAAAGACTACTTACATTTAAATTAAGAATCTCTGCATACTGACATTTCCTAAATACAAGATTATTTTATAACGTTTGAACTGATATTGAATGATATTTTAAATTGCATGTACTTTCTCAATGCGGGTTAGCGTGTGGGTATGTGAGTGTGAGAAACTGCGTGTATACATGTGTGTACAAGAAAACTTTTTAATTGTACATAGGTTTCTCTAGTGCCAGTCAAACACTCAAAGGAGCACTCTAAGCATGCTGTGGCGGCTAAGGTGCGAGAATGTTCCTGGCGCAGTCTCATGGTAAAATGTCATTTTGGCATGCTTTTAACAACTTACCTGGATACTAATAGTGTCTGCACTATTTTTGGTCTTCTTTTGCAGTAGAATACTATATGCGGCAAATATGGCATAGCTGCTGGTTAAGTTGTCAAACTTTACTAAAATGGTTTGCCAGTAGGGTGTTCCTGGGTGCTTAATCACTATAGAGGTCTATAACAGTTCTGGTGCTTAGAGAGTTTAAAAACATGAAACAATAGTTCATAAAATTTCTGTAAACCCAGGAGTTCTTTTTCAAATGTAAAAAAAAAGAAAAATCAAACAAATGTAATTGTGACACAGAGACATATGATAACCAAACAATTTTCTATAGCATGCTTACCTTGAGACCGGGCTTTCCAGATGGTCCCCTCTGACCTCTCTCACCTCGTGTGCCCTGAATCCATGATGAAGAAACACAATTTAAATATAAGAGCCATGAACATCTTATATCAATACATCAATGTGTACAAGATGCAAATTACAGTAAAATGCTAAGAAACTGTTTTAATAACCACTACAGTTGTAGTGGTGGTACTAAAAGTCTGTAGGTGCCACCCCCTCAGCCCCCATTGATCCATTTCAGTTACAATGATAATGCGGCAACTATCCTTCTATCTAGCCTTGGAATGTTAGAACCTCAAGAGTTTAGTAAACCAATTTGCACTTTCATGTTGCTCAGGCATGAGAGCAAAGAGTTGGATGCCAAAAAAGGCAAGCCTCCATGCATCCGCATTGTTAAAAATGTTATTCCGTAGGCATAAAGATTATTCATTCTTGCTTAGAGATTGGAAGGCCATTCAAGAATTAGCAAGCCACGATCCATGGAATTACCTGTCCATGCTAAACGGATTAAGGCAGCAATATATTTAATTTCATTAGACCAAACTGTCCGTTAGGTATAATTTCTGGACGAGATGTTCACTGTAGATTTTATTTCTGTTATTTGAGGCTCTTGTAAGTTACTGAGAATGGCTATCTTATAATGACATTTGCATTACTCTGGTCTGTTTCTTACATTTCCCAGTCGTGGCATATAATCTACTATATAAATAGATCAAGTGTTTTTTTTTTTTTACATGGAGCAATGTACTACGGTACTTCTATGCAAAAAAACTGCACAATAACATTATTTTCTTTATTTCTGTTATGGCACAAATGGTGCATTAGCCATATATTTATAAAAAAATATTGTTGGTTCTGTAATGAAATATTTAATGGAGAGTTTTTTTCTTACCGAGGGTCCACGTTGTCCTGCTTGTCCAGGTTGCCCAGCTCTACCCTGAAGGAGTACAGAAGAATATTTGTTAAGATGTATGTTTAATAGGTTAAAGGGATAGTCTTTCTGGGCAGTACAGTGATATGTTTAATAGTTTAAAGGGTCAGTCCCACTGTGACTTAATTAATGACAGTGACATGTTTAATGGGTCAAAGGGTCTGTCCTCCTAGGTAGCACAGTGAAATTTGGTACGGGGACAAAGATACATTTGACTTTGAAGAGAACAAGTATTGTTATAAGAGACATTGCTGACCCGAGAGTGAGGGAATGAGTCAGAGAACCACGGACTCATGAAGGTTCAGGGACAAAAAGTGAAGAAGTTTTGGAGTTACTCAAGTGAAGATGGAAAGAGTGTCTATATTACCAAACTCTATGGTGAGTTTTTTTTTTGTTTAAAAAAGATCACTCATTCTAAATGCATACAAGTATTAATGTGAAAGTGTTCTTGCTGCCTTTCAAATTCAGGGTCCGACATAGAAATTAATCGCTAAGCTGCACCAATGGGATTCTCCCCGTAGATTACAGTGCTTCTCTGTGGGGACACTTAATTGGCAAATGGCAATGCCTACATTTGTCATTATCTCAGGAATAACATGTAGGCACCAAAACCACTATATTAAGCTTTGGTAAATTTGGTGCTTAGAGTATCCACTTAAATATTCCACAGCACCACTGATTTCTCGTTATGCAGTACACTGAACTATAGTAGGTAGAGGCTGGTTGGATTTTGATAGTTATCGGTGGAGAATGAGCATTTTATATAACTGTACGAATGTTTTATGCTTCACTTGATCATGGTTTAACACAATATGTCTCAAGAAGTACATGTCACAATAACTAAATTTCTATGTCTCTGCAATAAGTATTTAGAACTTACCCTCTTGCCTTTCTCTCCAATCGCCCCAACGGCTCCTACAAAGCCGACAGAACCCTGAAAAAAAGTTGTATTAATGTAGGTTCCATATGTCAGTCCATGACTGTCCCACTGCCAACTTCTACATAAAACTATTAATATCGTAACATATCATAAGTGGTACTGCTTTACCACATCTCATGGCTTTCTTCTCTTTCTTTCACCTTGTGGAGGCTATATCTCATATTACTCTACTATTGGTTATCTTGTAATGAGAGGGACAAACTCCATGTCCCATAGCTCCCTCCTGCCTGTGTCACCCTATAATGAGAGGGGCTGATTCTATTTCCCACAACTCTCTTCTGCCAGTGTCACTCTGGAGAGGACCTCCATGTCCTTTAACTCCCTCCTTTCTGTGACGCAATATGATGAGAGGGACTGTATGTTCTATAGCTCTGTTTTGTATGTGATACCCTTTAAATGGAGGAAAGGTCTTCTGTCTGTCAGTTTGTTCAGTGGCAGGAGGGGCATATTCAATATCCTATAGAACCTTGCTATAGGAACTGTGAACAAAGGACAGACTCCATTTGCCATAACTCTCCCCAGTATGTGTTATACTTGTCAATCATTTTCTTTCTAAGGTTCATTTGAATGTAACCAATTTTACAAATCATACAAATACCTTACATTGGACATCACACATGCTTTTAACATATGGTCCAGGGCAATATACTACTTATTTAGACTCCATGGCACAGTGATTTCTCTCTTGTCTCTGCGAATCCTGTGATGTGATGAAAATACTCCATTTCCCATAACTCAATGCCTGTGCCACCCATATTTTGAAGGTAAATACGTACCTTGGTACCTTGACGCCCTGGATATCCAGGAAGTCCTGGAACACCCAACTTTCCCTGGAGTACAAAAAAATGTAAATAAAAGTTGGAAAATCAGTAGTGTGAATGAGAGACTGCAGTTTCATTATATCCCAGTAATGGCGGACATACACACAAAGAAGACAAGAAATGAAATGGAGCCTCTGCTGGCAATATGAGCCAACAGAAAAAATATAGTCTTGAAGAACTGGCATTAGTTGAAACAACCTACCTTTTCTCCAGGAATTCCAGATCCTCCAATTTCTCCAAGCGGTCCAGATTGACCTTTAAGTCCTTCAGGACCATCCTCTCCACGACCCCCTAGAGTTCCTGGGTCTCCCTGGAAAAAGATAATTAGAGATTAAAGGGGCCAATAAAAATGGTTTGGTCCATAACTGGCTATGTTCAGCACCTGTGCTGCTGCTGGTCTGAACTGATATGCTAAAGTGGAAGTTCACATTTCTGCATTATTTTACCAACGCATACCAAGTTGGGAGATTATTAATTTCTGGGCAATGTTAGCGGACAGCTCTCAGCCAAGGAATAATATCTAATCTTAGTATGCTTTCACACTAGCATTTCAGCTCGAACTGGTAGCAGCACGGGAACGTCATTCTTAAACAGTTTGAGAGATTACTGTTAGACACTACCAAAACCATTACAATGCACTATAATGGTTTTGGAGCTTAGAGTGTCATTTTAAAGTGAAAATAGCCCACTAAAAAAAAAACACTATACAAATAATAAAACCACCCTTATAAGTTCTAAAAACTTCCCAATTATCAGACAACAAGGTAAGGTAAAGCAAGTTCAGGCAATAATTTTATTTTTTTTTATGTATAATTTTATTTGATTTTCACACATAATTCCAAACATAAATTCACAAAATACAATTGTGATAGCATAAATGGAAAGCTTACAGAATTTCACAATGAATTTTCGGTGTTTCCTCACAACATTAGGTAATAACATAGCAATGTAGAATATATATTTCGGGAACATTTGTACGTCTTGTTACACACTTGAAATCATGTTAACAAATTCACAAGTTCAAATTGTGATTTTTAGTTGTTTCTGATATCGGTTGGCAAGGATGTGTATATGTCAGAATTAGTGTTAATTCCTTTAACCTAGAGGATATTTCTAGTTCTCTAATTATGTGGGACCATTTTTATGGTTAGTGGGCTTGCAGGGTTGTGGTACCCTTTTGTATGAAGGTGTTCCAGGGTCTCCATATTTGGGAGAAAGTCTTGTACTTTTACGAGGTGGCATAGGTGATTTCTTCCATTTGTTTTATCCCTTTTTACTCTAAGGATCCATTCTCTAATGGAGGGAGGTTCTGCTTGTTTCCATTTAACTGGGATGAGTTGGTTTGCTGCTACCAGCATGTGTGTGAGTAGTATCGTTTCTCTTTGTTTTTGTTGAGACGGGGGTAGGAGAAACAGTATATATTCTGGTGAGAACGTATGTGCGTATTTGTGATGGTCTGAATAATCATATGTATACATTGCCAGTATTTAATGATTAATGGGCATTGCCACCAAATGTGAGCTGAGTGTGCATTCATTTGTCGACATCTCCAACAGTTGTCTTGGGTTCCTGCGTGTATTTTGTGGATCTTAGCTGGCGTGTAGTGCCATCTTGTAAGACATTTGTAATTACTTTCCTGTGAGGCTAGTTGTATGGAAGATTTGTGGGCCCTAAGTAGTATTTTCTGCCACTGTTCTAGTGATATGTCTAATTGTAATTCCTCTGACCATTTCTTTGTGTAGCCGGGTGTTTTGTTTGTTTGGGTGTTTTGTAAGAGTGTATACATAGTGGATAGGATTTTACATTTGAGGGAATGCGTGCTACAAAGCTGTTTGTATTTTGTGAGTTCCCGGTCACCATCTGGTGTGAGTTTCGTACTCCGAATAAAATGGGTCACTTGGGCGGATTTGAGGTGTTGAATACCTGTGGGAGGTTGCGTCGATGTTAGGTTGTGTAAATGTTCAAGTTTCTTCTCCCTTGCTATATCCCTAAGCATGAGGTAGGGTTTTTTTTGTGAAATGGGATATGAGTTCCCCCGGACACAACTGCTTGAAAGAGGGGGTTATGAGATAGTGGATAGAGTAGGGATGTGTAGGGAGATTGGGCTCTCAGACTAGCGTTGGATATCCATATCTTAAGTGTTGCTGCTATGGTTGGAAATCGCTTCTGCATAAGGTAAGAAAGGCCTGACTTGTGCCAATGTACAGTCGGGAGTGGTATTTCAAAAAATGAGGCTTCTATTTTGACCCATTGTTGTGTAGTGTTCGTGTTCGTGTCAGGCAATAAATCTTTAGGTCCAACCTTACTACTCTTACCCTGTCTCCTTTGATTCCCATGTCTCCTTTGGCTCCAGGAAATCCATCTTCACCCTAAAAAAGAGGAGTATTTAAGAAGTAATTTCAGACATTACAATTTCTATTTAATTTTGAGCCAGGTGTTAACTAACTAAGGCAAATCAGAGTGCACACTGTTTTTTCTTCAAGCTTATGAAATATACTATTTAAATACACCTGTACAATCCATTGTTCAAATTGTACATTAGACACAATGATATCTGTGAAAACAAAAACCTTTTGATCTTTTGTTAGTGTGATATACACTGATCAGACACAACATTAAAACCACCTACCTAATATCATGTGCTGACAAAACAGCTCTGATGCATAGAGGCATGGACTCCACAAGACCTCTGAATGTGCCCTGTGGTATCTGTCACCAAGATCCTAGCAGATCCTTTAAGTCTTGCAAGTCACTTTGGACTTTGGACTTTGGAGGCCAAGGCAACATCTTAAACTCTTTGTCATGTTCCTCAAACCATTCTTGACAATTTTTTGCAGTGTGACAAGGTGCATTATCCTGCTGAAAGAGGCCACTGCCACCAAGGAACACCATTGCCATGACGTGTATGTGGTCTGCAACAATTTCTATGTAGGTGGTACTTGTCAAAGTAACATCCACATGAAATCCAGGACTCAAAGTTTCCCAGCAGAATATCCACTGGAACATAACATTGTCTAACACTACCCTTACCTTTTCCCAAAGTGCATTATGCTGTGATCTCTTCCCCAGGTGAATGATGCACACATAATTTATCAGACCAGGCAACCTTCTTTCATTGCTTCATGGTACAGTTCTGATGCTCATGTTTCCATTGAAGGCGCTTAGGCAGTGGACCTGGGTCATCATGGGCACTCTGACTTGTCTGCAGTTAAGAAGACCCATATGCAGCAAACTGAGATGCACTGTGTGTTCTGACATTTTTCTATCATGGCCAACATTGAGCTTTTAATCAATTTGAGTTAAAGGAACTCTTGTGTGTGATTGGACCAGAAGGACAAGCCTTCCCTCCCCTTGTGCATTAATGTGCCTTGGTCACCCAAAACCCTGATGCCAGTTCACTTGTTGTCCTCCCTTTCACTAGCTTTGGTAGGTACAAACCACTGCATACTGGGAACACCTCACAAAACTCGTCGTTTTGGAAATGCTCTGACCCAAAACATTACACTTTGCCCCTTGTCAAAGTTACTCAGATATTTTCACTTGCCCATTTTTCCAACTTCCAACACATGAAAGTCAAGAACTGACTGTTCTTTTAATGCCTAATATATCCCACCTGGAGAGGCCTTACAAGCCACAGTGTCTTGCACCCTCTGTGAAATCGGGTGAAGGATTTATAATAATCTGGTGTGCTTCAGCAAGGCTGTAATAGGCCAGATCAATTGGGAAGGACGCATGAAGAAACCATGCTTCCTCTTGCTCTGACAATGTTACCCAACTCTGAAGATTAGTTTTTTTTTTTAGCAGGACAATGATCCATGCCACATGGCCAGGTCAATCAAGGTGTGTTTGGAGGGCCACCAGATCAAGACCTTTTCATGGCCAGCCCAATCTCAAGACCTGAACCCCATTGAAAACATCTGTAATGTGATAGAGGTAATGAATGGTCAGAAGCTATTAAAAGAAGCCTAGCAGCTTGAATTTCTGTGCCAGGGTGGCATTTAGATATCCAAGAGCAATGTAAAAGACTAGTGGAGAGCATGCCAAGACACATGTGAGCTAATTTTGCAGTGGTCCTTACAAAAAGAAATGTACTGTATTTCTACAGGATGAGAAATTATACCTCTGTACAACTTCCATGGACAGGTGACAATTGTACAATAGAACTGTAATGAACAAGACGATCAAATATTAATAAATTAATTAATATAGCAGCTCTGTTTTGATGTCCAGTTGTACAGAAGTATAGGTTTTTTTATGCAGCAAGAATAGAGTTTATTCACATACTAACATTACTAGTTGCAAAGCTAGACAATACTCTATTGGCCGCCGGAGTTCTAATCGGTATACATGCATAGGGCAGGAATGTCAATACATGGTATATCTTGGTGGCTCTGACTTCACTGCTATTTGCACTGAATCCATGTGAAGCGTGTTTCATTGTATACTGTACAGCAATACTGACTGAAGGGCTTGGTGGTACAATATTGAACAATGTATCCATAAAGTTACAGTTCCCGTGGGTGCAGTGTTACACCCGTTACAAAAGAGCAGGTTAAAGGGAAACTGTCATCATTTGTTATTTTACTGCAAATGAAAGATTACATGTAAAAAAGCCTTGTTGTGTATTTTGTAACGATTGCATATGCATTACTCTGTCTGTTCAGTGAATCTCTTGGATTACCTTTGCTACATGCACTGTTAGGCACCATTTTTGGCCCTCTATGGTCAGAAGCACTGCTTATGTACTAAGGTCAAGCACAATATGAAACTGTCTGAAACTGTTTCACAGTGTGTGTTTTCGAGATGCCTAGGGTAAGCCACGGGATGTGCTTATAGTTTTTAATTTACTGACAAAATAATACATAAACAAGTTATAACATACCGTATGTGATCTTTTATTTTAAAGAACAATACAGATAAATTATAAGAACTCCTTACTTGTCCATTAATAAAAAGTCTCTGATATACAATAAAATATAAATAAATACTCAGACAATGAAAGCACATCAACAGGAGAGGGTGTGTGAAATACAAATGTATTTGATATATGATTGTTACACAAATAATCTTCTGGGATCTTACCTTCTCCCCTTTGCTTCCTTTTGGTCCCCTTACACCAAAGGCTCCCTGTAAATATATTTATACATCTTCAGTAATAAAATACATAGAATAAGCATACTCAAAGAATTCCTCTTAAAGCACCATCTGGAATTTAATATTCTTATATATTTGTCTAATCAGGCACATATTTCTTCTGCTAGACACCCGCATGAATCTATTCAGCCATGTCTATTTACCTGTGAAATTATTCAACATTTAAAATGTACATTTACCTTAACACCACGCGTCCCTGGGTAACCAATAGGACCCGGAGTTCCTGGAAGTCCCTGAAAACATAAGAAAAGCACGAGAAATCGGCATAAGACGTTTTGCATACGTACATGTAGGAGTTTCTTCTTAGGAGCCCTATTTTGATGTATATAGCCAAGTGGCTTCCTAGATACTCATTTTGTCCTGGTAGAATTCCCTTGTATATCAATTTGCTTCAGGGTCAAAGCCTGAATGATGCAAGGTGAATGTCAAGGTCAAGAAATGAAGCCATATAGTTACTGGATATGATATGTATTAACTAGATTTCTTTATATCACTAAGCTCCAAGGTAATTAACATTCATGTTGAGTTTTTAGATAGAAGGTATGTTTGCCTGCATAAATGTATAAGGGGCACAACATGCATCAGAACGTTGCAGAAGGATAGAGATCTCTTTTAGGGGAGCATTGGGGAACATCTTTGGCACCGAGCATATTAGGATTATCATCTCTTCTTCAATACAAGTACTATGCTTCCAGAACATAATGTCCACTTTTTTTCTTTTTGAGAAAAAAGTAATCCTAGAAATTGTGTCTTAAATTTAAAATACATTAGAACAAATTGCAAATATTTTTGCTCATTCTCTCACCAGTATTTACTAAACTGTGAATTGTTGAAAATTGATAAAGAATTACACATTTTAATCCCAAACATTTTCCAACTAAGTTAGTTTTAAAACTTAGGAAGTTGTTTGGCCAGAACGGAGTGAGTGTTTCTTATATGAACACAAAATGTTTTCTGCCAGTAATGCCAAAGTTAAATTGTTACTTACACAAACCAAGCTTAATATCAGTCATGTGTGCCATTATCTTGTCGTGCTCCAACTCAACATTGGTAATTGTGTATGATTCTGTAAGCGGAAGTCCAGCCTGTTCATTTTCTGTGTATTTGCTGTGTTATCAATTTTGCTATGTGATTTTGCAACTATAGTGTTTAATTGTACTTTTAATCAATAACAAACCATTAGTAAATGTTGGTGATGTTTTGGCATGTTTGTTCAGCTCTCTTGTTAACACTTTGACAATTTCGAGGTTTTGATTAATTGTTAGAAAATTGTTTAAAAAAAAAAGTCTTCTGTGGATTATCAGGTCATTTTTGGTTTTGGATCTGATTGTTCAGAGTCAACAACTCTCTTTGGAAGGATTGTGGTTGCTTAAAGGAACACTATAGGGTCACAAACACAAACATCTATTCTTAAACCTATAGCGTTAAAAATAGCATCTAACTCCCCAGGTCCTCCCTTGCCCTCCTAAATATAGTAAAATCTTATCTTTATTCCAGTCTGCTGCTGTTAGCTCTGCCCCGGATCTGCCTTCTTGGCAGACATAATCAGAAGTGGTGATTGTAGCAAATCACAATGCTTTCCCATAGGAAAGAGTTGTAACGGCAGAGCTTGTCAAGGAGGCAGATCATGGGCAGAGCCAGCACAAGCCAAACACAGTCCTGGAAAATCAGCATCTCCTCATAGATGATGCATCTCTATGAGGAAAGTTCAGTGTCTCCATGCAGAGGATGAAGACACTGAATGTCAGTGCTGCACAGTGTGCAGCAATGCCCCAGGACGCACCTCTAGCAGCCATCTGAAGAGTGGCCAGGGGTGGTATCCCTAGGCTGTAATGTAAACAGTGCCTTTTCTGAATAAATAGTGTTTACTGCAAAAAGCCTGAAGGGACTGATTATACTCACCAAAACAAATACAATTCTGTAGTTGTTCTGGTGAGTATAATGCCCCTCTAAGTGACAATTTACTGTACTGTATAGGGCCCTGTTTATACTGAAACATTAAAGGCAAATCTGTATTGGATCGGTGCGATTGTGATCATGACAACAGTGTTAATGGCTCATTGGCATCCTGTAAGGTTTTGATAATTATCAACTGATTTATTCCTCAATCAGTTTTTTTCTCAGATTGATGTTGCATTGCGAATATAAAGTTGATCAATTTGAAAGACATTATAATGCATCACTAGATCTATACCTCATCGCACACCGGGTTTATGCTCAACAACTGACTAATAATTAATAAATACATTCGTACACAGAGTTTTTTGCCTAATCACATCTGGACATAAAAATTTAATTGTAAGGGTGGTTCAACATTTCATCAACAACAATATCAACTAAACTATTAATAGCTTCCCCTCCCTGCTCCCTGATTCCTCTCCTGCAACTGTCATTAAAAAAATAAAAACAATAAAAACCTCAGTGAATATTCTAGCTGCCGACTTTTCACTTTTCTACCTTACCCTTACTTTTTGTGTCACTATAACCCACTCCCTCTAGCATTTAAGCTCATTTGAGCAGGGCCCTCAATCCCTCTGTTCCTGTGCGTCCAACTCGTCTGGTTACAATACGCGTCTGTTAGTCCACCCATTGTACAGCGCTACGGAACTTGTTGGTGCTTTATAAATAATAATAATAATAATCAATCATCAATATAAACAAAACTATCACAGGACATGTTATAGAAACCGTAATGTCGCCAACAACAGAATTTAACATGGCATTGCCACCAATGTTATCATACGTGCTGTGGATTTAGAATACAATTTGCTTTTTTTTTTTTTTTTTTTTTTTTGCTTTTTAGTGGGAAGAATGGAATGTCTTGTGGGAAAGGTTTTTTTGTTTTCCTTTAACAGAGATGATAGGTTGATCATGATGCACTTGTGTAATTCAGCTATTATTTAACTACAGGTTTCTTTTATCCATATTTCTGGACACTCACCTGAATCCCCTTCTCTCCAGCTGACCCTTCTCTGCCTGGATGACCCTAAAAATATTGGTAAAGAAGTCAGATGACAAACAGGTGAAGTCTTAATGAAATAATTTTTGAGCTTCTACATTTACTTATGGGTGATGGCATCTTACAGAGCTCTAACACAGGGGTATCACACTCCAGAGCAGCAGCTGTTGTTGTGGTACCATGATTCTAATAGCCTATGGCATGCAATAGATTATAAGAGCTATAGTCCAACAACAACTGGGTACCAGAAGTCATAACCTCTGCTCTAGAAGTTACGGTTAGGTGATGTCCTTTCTATCAGTGAAACCTACCATGTTACCAAATGGCTTGAAACTACAGTACCATTCCTTCGTTAGCTTATTTTCAGCCTTTTCAACACACAGTAGCAATTTATGTATCGTTTATGGTTTGTTATAGTTTGTATAAATTAAGCATTAGAGGGAGTGCTGTGTAATTGCAGGGTGCCACTTTGCTTTTCTTTTGGCCATTAATTGTTGTTTTTTTTTTTTACATTTGACTAAATGAACAGCAAAGTACATGAGCCAACAGGGGCATAGTGACCATACAAAGGGAGAGAGCAAAATTGAAATGACCTGAAACAAGAAAAAAAATACACTATTCTTGTATTTTAATGTTTTGGGTTTTGTCTTGTTCTTGCCTCTTAAATACAGAATTAATAAGATCTTTATAAATGATTGAGACTAAACAAAGCTATTTTGGGAAAGAAATGAAAGTACCCTTCCTGCATTAGCAGTGAGCATTTTCCATTTTCTGCTCTATTTTGGATGAGATACAAACACACTGAAATTATTCAAGTGCCTGGCAATGTGTGCTATGTAAGCTGCATTTTAAACAGAACGCTGGCTAAAGACAACTTGGGCTCTAGTTCAGTTAGATATGCCGATGATGATTATGGAATATTTTTTAGCTTCTGTTTTAACTCTGACCGTGGAAAGAGTCTCAAATCTCTATGTACTCTAAAATGAATATGATAAATATATTACATATAAATAGATGTAAAATACAAGCATTTCAAAGCATCGAGAGGTTATGAATTATGTTTGATCATAAGTGACAACATTCTGACACAGAAATCATGGTTTGTGGAGACTGTGGTCTGCACAGCTTGAACAATATTACTGCAAATTGCAGTTAAATCTTTTATTCTGTTCCTGACAGTTTTGGTAATAAAATTAGATATGGAGAATAATTACAATCCGCACTCAAAATATTTTCAAGTGAAGATACTTTCGAGTTTGTAATTTTTAATTTGGGTAGATTTACGAAACTGATATAACTTGAGTGCAGGAACTGATCGATAAGTCTGTAATTAATTTTTTGGAGTACAGTTATACATAGATTTAATTTCTGTAATAAAATGTATGAACAGCTAGTTACATTATACCAATGTCCTTCCACTTTATTAACATTATATGATTACTGCAAATTAATAAATACTACAACTGTGGCAAGAAAAGCTAGCTGATGTTTTTGTGATGTTTTTTGTAGTGCATGAAATTACGTATTCCCTATAAGTCCTAAATATGTTCGGACAGCAAAGAATATTTACAGGAACGAATATCATCCGTCTTGTTGATGTTGCTCTTACAAAGAATCACACTTTGATTTTAAAGTAAGAACAGGATTAAAACAGTTCCACTTACAGGAGGTCCATCTGACCCAGCCAGACCCGAAATTCCTTGCTTTCCTGGTGGACCCTGTGGGAAGATAATAAGGATGCTGGATGACTACATGGCCTTCTACAACTAGACTTGGCAAATTGGACTTGAGCTACTGTTATTCTGAAAAGCATTTTAACCAGAGCACCTGGTCAGAGGATCGCTATCTTAATTATATGAAAGTGCTTGGACTGTTGGTTAATATATCCAGTAAATATAAAATACTTGGCACATGCAAATGTTAAGAGATTAAAGATTTCCACAACCGTTAATTCTACGCCCACTATATTCATTCATATTCATATCATATCATATCATTTACATAAAACATACTTGCATAATATATTTTTTGCCTCCATAATTCAGTTACTTCTATTTTACAAAATAGATATAGAATCCTGAACACTTACCTTCTCTCCTGGCATGCCAATGTGTCCTTGAGGTCCTGGCAATCCCTACAAACATAAGACATGTATTTGTTAGTTTATAAATTAGCACCCAGTCAAATAATCCTTGCCTTTATAATGTTAAAGGTATTATAAAATGCTATGAAGAGAGAGTGTGCTTGATGCATGATTGAGTATGCCCAACTAACTATAATATCATTTGATTCATTGATTCTTACCTGTGGTCCTGGGTTTCCTTGTTGGCCATTAGCTCCAGATTCTCCTTGAACACCCTGTAGAAGAAAAAAGATGAATACATATTTATAATTGTTTTATAATTAGGATTGTTAGCTCACTAGCCATTTTGGTTAGTACTTTGTATAAAAGGACTGTAAATGTAAGATCTCAGCCCTGAACAAGGCTTCAGCTCCCTTCTTCCAGGCAGGAATTATCTCCTCTGTACTAGTCCCTAAATATGCGGTGACAAACATTTAGAATACAAATATATAGAGCATTGGGAAAAGAGCAAATAAAATTAATACACGAACTATATAATACAAGTACATTTTTTACACAAGAAAGAAACAACAATGTATGCATTTAACTACATATTTGGTTGCCCTAATTTGCATACCAGTATTATGTAAATATACACTTCCATTCCGCCAGCAGAGAACGCTTTAGTGCTATAAAGTAACAATGAATAGTTTATTTTTTAATTGCTACCTTTACAAGACCCTTTTAGGGACTCTTGGGACCAGGTCTATAGTCTATGGGCAAGAGGCTGACCTTCAAGCCTCTCCAAAATTTCATGGCATAGGAGCATCTATCACAGTCAACTTACACATTCCTTTTTTGTCCTGTAATGATGTATTATTAGTGTATTTTCATTAACATAATATCCATATCATACTGTGAGCTTCTTGGGAGTTGTAATGATACATTAATAGAAGATATGCTTTTCCATATCAATGTTCTCCTTAGTGCCATACAAACAAATTGTATGACGAACCTCATACTCAAGCTAAAATCAAACAAATGATGTGAAAGAATAGATGTCTGGCTTTATTAAATATAATGGAAATTAACTTTGGTAAGGGGAACTGAGTAGACTGGTCTCAGGTTTGATGAGCAGATCTGAGCCTTCTATGGTGTTTACCCTTCTCCCTATCTGCAATGGCTCTATTCAGCAACCTTTAGAGGTCTTCTGCTAGCTCCTTTTATTTTCAACAACCTTCAGCCAGTCACTTGAGGGTGTGTGGAATAGCTATTTTGTGTCTCTTCCAAAACACCAGACAAGACTAGTGAAGGGAAGGTACAGCGTTGAGAGTAGGAGTGGTATGGGGTTAGTGATAACTACATAAAATTAATTTAGATCCCAGATACATTAGGTATTTGACAATCAGGACTGATCTATGAACATATTTTGAGTTCTTTTTATTTAGTTGCACTATGTATGGGAGCACGTAAAGAGAAACCATTAAATGCGGTGGAACAAACACATAACACAAATTCTAGTGTTTTTTTGGGACAGAACATGGACAATTACCTCTTAAGGGGTTAATTACATTACACCCACCCCTGGTGCCAGAGTGTCTGGGTATCACTAACTTGTTCAAAGTAGCAGGATTAGCAGATTTAATTCTAATTACAAGCAAACAACTCCGCTAACCAAAAACACAAATAGATATTAGACATAACTATAAAGAGCACTAAAGCAATAAGCCTTATCTTCCCAACTGGTCTGTTGGTGTCCATAGTATATGGCGAGTCCAGTTTAACAGAAGGTCCACAGCCTCGAGAAAAGAGTCTGGTCTCCATGCTCCTCCACAAACAAAATAGTCTCTGTTTAAGCATTAGATAACTTGGCCATTGGGCAGCCATTGAAAGATGGGAAAGCAATAATGAACATAACCTACCAGCAAGCCAGAACAAATAAGAATAAGAGGAACAAAAACTGGAAACTAACACGATGGACACCTTTGGTATCTGAGAAGACAATTCCTCAACAGATGCCCACTCATCATCATACAGATCATACGCGATATGTGGTCACAAATAAATTGTACTGAGAAAAATTTGCATCTTTCATTCTCAGAAATTCTGTCCACTGCTTGTCAGGACAACTCTAACTTCCCTGGAATGTAAACCATTAAATAAAGCATCACCTATGACTTGTGTTAACCTTTTTTTTTTTTTTTTACATGAGATGCACCCCTTTCTTTTAAATTTATAGCAAAGACTTAGTAAATGACATCATAAGTTCAGTTCAGTTCAGGCAAAGCCAGGGCAAACATTGCTAATGAGGATAAGAAATGGAAACATTGTTTCATTTCTCATCTCCTCTCTATGTTGTCTCTATGCTGACTGTCAGGTGTAAAGGATAGGGCTTATAACATTGACTGACAATGAGCTAAGATGGAGGCGCCCAGTTGCAGGATAAAGAGATGTGGACTATTTGTCTTCACAAATACATATATAGGGATATGTAAAGATAACATTAAGAAACCGGGGAGGTGACAGCTCCATTTAATGGAGAGTGAATGAATGGAAATTGTGAGTCCTGTTGAAGTCTTTGCATTGGAAATTAGAGGTATGTTTCTAAGTTTCTAATATGTTTATATATTGACAGAAAGACATATTTTTTAATCTCATGAGATCAGTTATGTCAAAAGTGAGTAATGCCTTATAAATTATAATGGCAAGGCAAGGCAAGTTTAAATATGTATGTGAAATTACAAGTATTGCTTTTTACCGACTCGTACTGTTATGTTGTATAAAGCCCTACAAGTAGGTTAGCACAGCTACATGCAGAGAAGGGAATATAATAACCTAAAAGTCCCATTAAAAACTAAATCTACATTCTGATTGGCTTCATGGTATTCAAAAATAGAATCCTGATAAAAGGCAATCCATGCCCAATACAGAGATGCATAATTAACTAATTGTAGCCTCTCGCTAGAAATTGTATAAAAACACCCACAAGCAAAAAGTAAAACGTTGTTCAATACAGCACAGATTGTAAATTCAATATAGCATTACTGTTATTTTAAAACGGGGAGAGACGTTTGTTGTAGTTACCTGGTTTCCTTTTGGTCCAGGAGCCCCATCAACTCCACTCACACCAGGCTGACCGGGAGGTCCTGTAGGCCCCCTGGGGCCAACTAAGCCACGTGAACCCTGCAAAGAAGAACAGTTTGTTGCCTGATTCATGCACACTTTCACCTCTTAGTTGATACAAAGATATGGACAGTGTTATTAGAAGTGATTTCTGTTGGATATTGCCTCATGATAGGATGTGATGGTCACTTCTAGAATTCTGTGCTGACTCACTGAATGCAATTTATAACCGTTAGATGCTAGGTTCATTAAATCGATAGCATCAACATATTTTGTTAATAGCTTGCCATCCTTTCCATTAATTGGATGATGCCTCCATTGAATATGGTATTATTTAATGAATGCCATTCCCATTCAATAGACACTAGTTTAACTTGTCTGATTGCAATGTTCATAAAACAGTCCCCCCAGTGGGGTATTGTCGTCTAATTCACAGGATGCTGGACTCACACATTGGATGGTACCAATACAGAATGTTTGTTGTAGCTGGCATTTATATAATTATTTAATGGTTATTGTAAGGTACCTTTATTCAAACTGCTATATAACAATTAGCGAATGGACATTGAAACAGAGGCCTTCAAAAATTGCCCACTTTGGGGATACTAGGTAACAAAAGTTAAACAAAGAGACATGTTTTGTCATCTTCATTTATAGCATGATAATTTCAAATACTTCATACTCATGCATTCACCCAATGTGATCTTCACTCATGGAGTAACAAAACTCAACTGATGTATGAGATACCACTTCCGAAAACCAACTGTTTTTTAAAACAGCTTATTTTTTTTGTTATTTCTATTGCCTAAATGTGAATTCCCCTCATTAGATGTTCCTCCCAGTGTGTGTTTTTTTTCTACACACTGGAAATCTACTTCTGTTAAATTGTATGCTAGTTACTGGCTTCTAGTCCTGTTCACCAGATATTGGCCTCAGTAACTGGTTGCCACTTTAACTCAGTTAGTCTGATTCCCACTACCCATGACATGTTCTTACGGATTGATTAAATGAATGTTATTTGGCTCTCAATCTCATTCATTTTGAGTATCACACAACAGATATCATTCTTCCCAGATTCACTTGATGTTATTCTCAATTCTACTCACTGGATACAAGTCACATTCATTAGATGCAATCTTAACCATTGCATATCATTACCAGTCACTGGATGCCATTCTCCTGTATTGGATCTTGGTCCCACTCATTTCCAAATAATTTTGGACACTGCATTAATATTTCTCTTATTTCATGCTGATGCTGGTATGTCTGACTGTAGGCTTTTTCTAATATATTCTTTCTACTTATAGAAAGTGATATTGTTGCACATTGCAACAGAGGTTCAGTTCCACAGAATGTTGATAAAAATCATCAACGAAGGCTCTCACTTCAAAGTGGATGGTTAAGTCCGAAGAGGTATTAATTAATGCTTCATAGTTCTCGCTTGATATAGTTTATATGCCTTACATCATTAGATACATGCACACAAGGATTTATTGTAAGAGGATTTTGTGGGCTAGAAGGATGAACTCAAATTCAAACATGCAATGCAGTTATTGAAATTATATACTGATGGTAATGGAAACTATGCATGCTACTTACTGCTTCTCCAGGAGACCCGGAAGGACCTGGTTGACCATCAGAACCCTGAAAGACATTGGCAGAATAATTGGATATAAATATTCAGCTTTGGGTCACACCATTCTGACGCTATGAAATGTGTCATCATATCTACAATTTTATCTACGATTCTGGGTTTTAATATAAGAGAATTAAATTTTGACAATCAATAATTATTTTTAATAAAAATAAGATAACAAAGAGAAATTGTTGGATAATCTCACATTTTTCTATCTTGGCAAGGTAGTCAAAATATTGGCAAACTAATATATTAGATTACCAATATTTTTTATTAGAAATGCATTTACTAAGAGACTAAGAGTAGTTTATTATTACAAAATAGTTCAGACATGCATTAGTATAATCTGACCAAATACAACACATCATATCTAACAGTTTTTCCAAACATTCAAGCATTTTCTGTCTATATTGTATGTTGTATTCATGGAACACTTGAAAACAACTAAACCTTATTTTATGCGAAATCTTGGAGTAATGAGGACTAAAGCACAAGAATGATTATCCATCAGAAACAAAGAAAGACAGCAAGGAGCAGATGTAAAAATTACCTTTTCTCCTTTTTCGCCAGGTGGACCCAACACACCTTGGCCACCCAAATCACCCTAAAAAATAGAGAACATTGATGTTACCAGGATGGCTAACAAATAACGACATACCGTAGTTATTTCAATTGCCTGAATATAAAATCACAACATTCTAGAAAGCACCAATAAAATTTTTATTATTTGTTCATAGAACAACTCAGTTAAAAATGTTCTATAAATGTATCATTTGTTTAGAGAATAATGCCTTGTGGGATTACTGATACAATTGTTTATAGAACAAGCTTTTTCAGAATGTTCTGTTAATGCTATTATTAAAGACTGAGGATTCTTTTATGGTCATGATCTATGTTTTACTCCTGAGAACAGGTTCTCCTTCTGGTTTTGGAGATATTAAGGATTTTAGTTGAATGCCTGCCAAACTTACCAATAAGGAAGTCACAATCCCTACAGGATCCATACTAGTTAATCACACATATTGAAAATCTTAATGCCCGAACTGAGAAAAGAAATACAGTGTATACCTTATGTCCTAGTAAAAAAAAAAAAAAACCTCCATATGCAATTGATGAAATATAGCTTCAAGCAGTAATATAGTTGGCTAAGAATGACAGCATCGCTGTGGCATATGCACAAATATTGCAGATGGTACAGCATATAACAAAGATATGATTGTATAAAATATTAAAAAAATTCTTAAACCAAAATGACCTCCAGACTATTTGACCTATGACCACCATATTTCAGAAGGCAAAATGTGTTACACTTAGTTATTACCATACAAATAGTTCACCAGTAGTTTTAAACCAGCAATTTTGATACAATGGATATTTGAAAACAAATTGATGTTTTGGTATTTTTGGCCAATTCAATTTTGTGACCAAACAAAAAGGATATTTCAACTCTTGAGTAGCCCGAGTATAGGTTACAACATAAATCCACACCCATCAGCTTCACATTTTCGATACATAGGCTCACCATTGGACTCTTCTATGATTCTATTATTTTATTCTACTATTCCATCATTTACAAATCCAAACCATTTCATGTTTTTTTGGTTTTTTTTTTTAATAAATATGCATTAAAACAGAGGAACTGGGGTGCAGGGAAATGACAGCCGGTGCACTGGACTGGTGAGTCCAAATTTTAAATATCTGGCTGTAACAGAAGGCAGGAAAGAGGTACACGAATGAGCGCCTGCAAGCAACAGTGAAGCATGGTGGAGGTTGCTTGAAATCTTGGGGCTGCATTTCTGCAAATGAAGTTGTGTATTTGATCAGAATTAATGTTCTCCCCAATACTGAGGAGTACAGGCAGATACTAAAAATCCACATATCCTGCCTAAATCTACAAAAAGACTCGCGCTTAGTTCTCCAGTATGTTTGAACAACCTGCATACAGTCAAAGCTGTATGCAAATGTACCTAGCAGAATTTATGTTTTTTCTGAAGGCAAAGGGTGGTCACACAAAATATTGATTTGATTTAGATTTTCTCCTGTTTACTAATTTAGCATTTTGTTAATTTATATTGATAAACTCGTAAAAAAAAAATTCACCTACTTAAAACCTTTACATCTCATTTACAAGTACCGTATATACTCGAGTATAAGCCGTCCCGAATATAAGCCGAGGCACCTAATTTTATCCCAAAAAACTGGGAAAACTTATTGACTCGAGTATAAGACTAGGGTGGGAAATGCAGCAGCTACTGGTAAATTTCTAAATAAAATTAGATCCTAAAAAAAATATATTAATTGAATATTTATTTACAGTGTGTGTATAATGAATGCAGTGTGTGCGTATGTGTGTGTGTATGAGTGCAGCGTGTGTGTATGAGTGCAGTGTGTGTATGAGTGCAGTGTGTGTGCATGAATGCAGTGTGTGTGTGCATGAATGCAGTGTGTGTGTGTATGAATGCAGTGTGTGAATGCAGTGTGTGCAGGGCCGGTGCAAGGATATTTGCCGCCGTAGGCAAAAAACATTTTGCCGCCCCTTCCCCCCCCATATGTCCTGACTTCCCCTCCTCCTCCCTCAGTGGTCCTTACCTCCCCACCCCCGTGTTCCTTCACCCCCCCCCCAGTGGTCCTGACTCACCCCTCCCCTAGTGGTCCTTACCCTCCCCTCCCCTAGTGGTCCTTATCCCACCCCCTCCCTCTCATAGTGGTCCTTATCCCCCCCATCCCTCCCATAGTGGTCCATATCCCCCCCCCATCGCTCCCATAGTGGTCCATATACCCCCCCTCCCTCCCATAGTGGTCTTTATACCCCCCCTCCCTCCCATAGTGGTCCTTATCCCCCCCTCTCCCTCCCATAGTGGTCCTTATACCCCCCTCCCTCCCATAGTGGTCCTTATCCCCCCCCTCCCTCCCATAGTGGTCCTTATACCCCCCTCCCTCCCATAGTGGTCCTTATCCCCCCCTCCCTCCAATAGTGGACCTTATACCCCCCCTCCCTCCCATAGTGGTCCTTATCCCACCCCCTCCCTCCCATAGTGGTCCTTATCCCCCCCCCTCCCATAGTGGTCCTTATCCCCCCCCTCCCATAGTGGTCCTTATACCCCCCTCCCTCCCATAGTGGTCCTTATCCCCCCCTCCCTCCCATAGTGGTCCTTATCCCCCCCCTCCCTCCCATAGTGGTCCTTACCCCCCCCCCTCCCTCCCATAGTGGTCCTTATACCCCCCTCCCTCCCATAGTTGTCCTTATACCTCTTTTTTTTGTTATTATAAATTTTTTATTATTATTTCTTATTTTTTTATTATATTTTTTTTTTCGTCCCCCCTCCCTGCTTGATACATAGCAGGGAGGGGGGCTCCTTCCCTGGTGGTCCAGTGGCAGTTCAGTGAGGGGAGAGGGGGGCTGGCAGAGCTGTACTTACCTTTCCTGCAGCTCCTGTCAGCTCTCTCCTCCTCCGCGCGGTCTGTGCAGCTCCCTCTGTCAGCTCCCAGTGTAAGTCTTGCGAGAGCCGCGGCTCTCGCGAGACTTACACTGGGAGCTGACCGAGGTGCTGAACGGACGGCGCGGAGGAGGAGAGAGCTGACAGGAGCTGCAGGAGAGGTAAGTACAGCTCTGCCAGCCCCCCTCTCCCTCCAGTCTGTATTATGGCAATGCAAATTGCCATAATACAGACTCTGACTCGAGTATAAGCCGAGTTGGGGTTTTTCAGCCCAAAAAATGGGCTGAAAAACTCGGCTTATACTCGAGTATATACGGTATATATAAATTATGGATTTTCTAGCCCCCCTGGGCGGTATTTATTTTTTTAATTCTCATGTCCTATACCAGAGGCCTGGGAGTCTAGAGGTTCTGATCAGTAGTTTAGCTATTCCAAGAATTGCTCTCTTCTGGACAGAGATTTCAGATGTCCCATCTGGAAACTGCTAAAGCCCTGACTGCTCCTATCAAAACTGGGTCTACAACCGCCCTCAATTTCCACATCCTTTCAAGCTCCTCTTTCAGCCCATGGTATTTGTCCAACTTGTGTTCCTTTTTCTTGATGCTATGGTCACTAGTTATTGACACATTCACAGCTACTTCAGTCTACCACCACAATGTCAGGTTGGTTTGCCAGTATTTGCTTGTCCATCCCTATCTGAAGGTCCCACATGACCTTAGCCCTGTCATTTTTAATCACACTTTGTTGCACCTCCCAGGCCATGTTCTGTTTGGTGCACAAGTCCAGCAACTTGATTGTGCCTTTCGATGTACACTGTCACTGCTTACATCTTGCACCTGACTAATATGTGCAAAAATGACTCTGAGGTCTATTTGCACAGTCTGCACTTTGGGTCCTGTCACATGTGACAGCCCCCTGGTTCTATTGATCAATGGCAAGAACAAGATCCGTACGTATTTATGAGAGTGTAACATTCAAGCAAGTACGATGGGTATTTTACAAATGGACTATTATACAATATATAATTTTATAGCTGGAGAAAATATGGTTTCCGGACACTTACCCTGTGTCCCTTTTCTCCTGGAAATCCGGGCAAACCATCAAAACCTCGATCACCCTATATATCAATAAAATGAATTGAAAACATTAGTTTTATATATCAGCAGGTATACAAAACATTTTAAAACATACATATTGTTTTGATGGATCATTGGTGGCAAAAAGAAAGTATGATAAATAAGTTTGAATTCATGTGTATGGTATTAATAGCATGAATTAGAATTTGGAAATAGCAGTTTACCTCTTGTGGGTCCACATAGCTAAAATTCAAATCGAAGGATAGGTGACTAGTAAAGCATAATGTGAAATGAAAGTCACGTAGACTATGGAAGGCACAACGTGATTATCCCAGCTTACCTTTTCTAAAATTACCATTATAACTTAGGTCACTGATATCTACATAGGTCATTCTTGTCTTCACACTTTATGCCTACAAATGTCAATGAAGTCTACTGAATTGAAGAGGTACCTTTATTCCAGTTTCCCCAGGTACACCTCGGCCACCATCAGCTCCAGACCTTCCCTGTGGTAAGGAAAAAAGAAAAATAATAAATCCATGAATTAAAAAACTTGGAGAAAGATGGAAAAAATAAAAACGAATAAGGAAGAATTAGTGACAATATGGGTAGATACAATATGAAAACCTGAGTACCGAAAATAAATTAAGTGTATTCAGACATCAACTTGAAAAGGGGCATATTCAAAATATATAGCATGGTATACAACTTCATCCTGACTTACTCTTTTGCCAAGTTTCCCTGGTGGTCCTACAATTCCTTGAAAGCCACGTGGACCCTGTAATGTAAAATTCAGAGTTACAGCAAAATCACTGTATTTTCCCGATGTTTCAGGGTGATACATATTTCATTTAACAAAGAGTGACTGCACTCCTGGTTCTCCCACTATATTAGTAGTAAAAGTTACTCCAAATAGGTGCTCCAGACCTGTGGGCTGGCGTACCACACAGTTGCACTTGCAAAAGTAGATGAAAGATCCGGGCACTCAAAGTATCTTGGTTTGTGCAGACTTTATTATGAATCACAGGCTTTAAAACGACAAGGTTTTGGCCGAACAGGCCTCTGTTAAGTTTGTCAAACCAAGATACTCTGAGTGCGTGGAACTTTCATCTACTTCAGCATAATACATAGACATATTTTATGGAAGGCTTCAAAGAGCCTTACAATTATTAATATTAGTATAATTTAACATCTTGACACAGGAAGTCAAGTTGGACTAAGTAGAAAAATCTTCAAATTAGGATAGGCTTTAAAAGCTTTGTTAAATAAACTAATTCTGATAACATGACATTATCTAGTAATGGAGAAATTACATCAGAATATACTTTCCATATATTACATGTATGTGATATAATGAATCCATTTACTGAGTGCCGGGGTAAGACTCATACCACTTAAAGTCATTGGCAGGATATCCAATTAAACACACCCCCTCTTTCTTTCTGCAGGTCACTTTGTGGTTAAATAGCCTAATGGTATCATTAGATCATACAGCATTTATTGGGATCCATTCAAGTAGATAATTTTAAGATATTTTTTAAAAATCAATCCATGACAAGCAATTCCCAGTTATAGGAAATTGTGAAGTTACAACTACAATTACAAGCATGTTATTGAAATAGAACCGAGATTCTGAATCAGAGAAAACGTAGCTAACAAAGTTTCTTTGGGATTTTTAAAAGGACCCTCAGTGAGAAGTTCACAATGAGAACCAACCATGGGGTCCTCTGTTTTTGAAAATATCTGGCTGCTGCTCATTTGAAAGAATGATAGACTATCACAATTGCAGATTTCCACTTAAATTCAATAATTCAACTCTCTTGCCTTCAGGCAAAATCATCTGATGGACCAGGTTTAGAGAACTCTTATATTGATCAGTCCTGACTCGTCCTTTTCCTCTGCTCCTTCCTCTAACCTGATTGACTCTTGTTCTTGTCAATATATTATGTGTGGTTCTCCTAGCATTCCAGATTAGGCTTCTTTTTTGTAGACATATTGGAAAAAGAGTTATAATAATGAGTGTGATTTAGTGCTAATTCAGAACCATAGTAAAGTCAAGTTGAAGCATTTTGCCTCAACCAACAATGTGATCACTGCATCTTCACTAGCTTCATTAAAGTGATAAGCAGGGATGTTACTTTCTATAACCAATTAACCTTTATTAGAACATTTTAGATAAAGTCATACATTTCTTAGCCTTATTTGTTTTGATTGATGTGTATGCATAATAACATGATGATCTCTACATCAATATAAGATAGGTACAACATGGTCTGTCGTGAACTGTATATGTGACCAACGGAAGGTGAACAACATGTTATATGCAATACGCATTTATCTCTTTATTGGTATATGACTGTTTAAAAATATAAAAGCACAAATGTCAGATTCCAATCTCATTAAAGAGCTCTGTTTCCTAATTGAATGAATGATCTATGAAATCCCTAAATAAAATTATAAATATAAATAAACCAAGGCACTTACTGGAGGTCCTGCGTCTCCTTGATCACCCTTCAGACCTGTGTATCCAGGAGGACCCTAAAAACAAGAAAAACATTACAAAGAACATAATTTAAAACAAACATAATAAAGAGTCCTAAAATTAGTCAATGTTACTAGGTGAAAATAGTATATCTTAATCTTGAATGTTGTCGCACACCGTGTTACTGGAACACTCGAGGAGGGGTAAGCAGTTACAAACACAACTTAAACAAACATGATGTATTGCAAGTCTGGGTGGATAGCTGAGAATCTTCTTATTAGATACGGGATAACCACCCCTGGTCCTCGAACAGGGATATGCACATTCAAGGGTGGGTCTGACATGTCATCACCTCCAGGTTCACTTTTCAGCACAGTTAAAATCATCCTACAATTGCTTAGATCTGCTGCCTAACAGTGCACATTATGACACAAATGGTTCTACATATGTCTCAATTTGGTTTCTATTAATGTAACATACTTAGGTCTCAATTTAAAGGGACACTATTGATATCATAACAACTTTAGCTTAATGAAGCAGTTTCGGCAAATACAGCATGCCCCTGCAATCTCACTGCTCCGTTCAGAAATTTAGGAGTTAAATCACCTTTGTTTCTGTTTAATACAGCCTATGACGGTAGTCCCCATCACTGGGAGTGGAAGAAGTAGGCAGAGGGGACGATACATGCCTGGAAGAAGGGCTGCAGCGGAATAGGCAGAGGGGACGATACCTGCCCGAAAGGAGAGCTGCAGCCTGTTCGGGTGGAAAAGCTTCAGTGAGATCACAGTCAAGCCTCGGCGACTGGTGCTGAAGCGCTCCGGGCTCCCTCCCCATTGGCTAGGAAGCAGATTGGACGGAGGAACTTGGTCGGAGTACAGGAGCTCCGTCACACAGCCCTAGCCACACCTCCCCTGGCTGTGACTCACACAGCCTGCATGAAAAAAAGTTTTCATTTTCAATCCTATGTTAACTTGCTTTAGACGTTTTTATCTCCTGCTCTGTAAATTGAACTTTAAGGACACAAAAGAGGATCCTGCAGGGTTTAGAAGGCTATTAACAAAGCAGGGGATAAGAAATGCTTAGTTAAATAGAATATGTAATAAAGGAAGTTTAAACATTAGATCTCTCTTTACCGAAAGAGTTGTGACTAAGGGTGCACAAACAAAGTGATGCAGCTCCTAAATGGTGAGGAATTGAGCAGTGAGACTGCAGTGGCATGATCTATACACCAAAACTGCTTCATTAAGCTAAAGTTGTTTTGCAGCCTGTAGCATCCCTTAAATTATATCAACTTTTATTGGCTTTTTTAGGAAGAGTTTGCTTAAATTTCCCCATACAAGTCTCGAGGCAAGTGAGATTTGCCTGCCAAGTCAACCAATCAGAGCACTATTACTGAGATTGCATAGCATGCCAAAGTTCTTCTAATGCCTTATCCTGCCATGCAAGCTCATTCTGTGCAGAACCCTGCATGGGCTTACATGGGTTAATTTTAATGCGTTGGTTTAATACTATCCAACTTGAATAACATTACTTCCTTGCTAGGGCAGTATGTTTAAGATGTGGCAATTTGGGTCTCGGGGGGACAAAAGTTTTATTATCTTCCAACTCTCTTTTCTCGCCAAAGGAAGATATGTTTCCGACACAATCCGAAAAATCCTGTTATTGTCATAAAATAAAAACAACCACAAAGTAGTGTTTATTGTCTGTGGGATACTGGATGTAATTTTACATAAACGACAAGGAGTTCCAGGTCTGTCATGTCCATTGTGATGTCAATGTCCCACGTGATGTCATGATTGATTGTGATGTCAATGTCCCACGTGATGTCATGATTGATTGTGATGTCAATGTCCCACGTGATGTCATGATTGATTGTGATGTCATTGTCCACTGTTATGTTACACTTGGAAACACTCTGTTTGTCATTTTAACACAACTGATACCACCTACTGGTTAATTTAAAATGGATTTGTGGAGGATAGTTTTGTTGCAAAGAACCATTTTAAACAAGATTACCTACAAATTGAAATGCACTACACTACCAAAATAAAGTTACCTAAATGAATACACACAGTATAAACATACTTACAAGAGGACCTGCTCGTCCCGTCATTCCCGTAGGACCAGGAGGTCCCTTCATAGCCAGCTAAAACAGACAAAGAAAGTCAGTTATTAATTGGGAAAATTAATTGAAAATTATCATTATACGATTATCGACATTATCAGTATATCATATATTATGAATGGATGGACAGATATAAAGAAGGGATGTTCTATATATATATATGTAAATCAACCGCTACAAAGGAGAAAGGTTAATTTGCATAAACAAGATATGATGTTGCAGTAAAGGGATTATAGTAAATTACACTAAAACTATTTTTAATTGCCAGCGCTTGCTTACACTTTTGCAACCACAGCATATATATTATTTGCGAGGTTGAAATAGCAGCATAACAATAACTCACATTTTGCTCACATTTTTAACTTGTCTTTATTTTATGTTGTTGAGCAAATAATGAAATATTTACTTTGGTATTTTCTTTTACCTTGTGCAAGCACTCCTAACAACCACTGGGTGGCAGAAGCTGAAGGATGCAATGAGACATCAAAACTACATTTCAGAGACAGACACATTGTTACATATAAAAGGGGCTGCAATCGGTTGTTGATGTTGTTATTCTCCATGAATACATAATTTAGTAAACAGGCAGAACACAATCAAGATCCAGTTAAAGGCTTACTTTGGCTTGTTGTAAAATTGATTGTGCCTGTGCTTCTTGGAAAGACACAGTTTGTCCCCGAGAATCGCCTCCGAACTGGAACTGCAGAGAGGAATCAATAAAATATATCGTTATAAAGTACACACGTTTCTACTGTAGGTAGCTATAGCATACCACTGTAAACCACACACTGCTCTGCGGTCACTGTAGGAAATAAATTGATTTCTGGATACATACATTGGTTTTCTTTGTCTGTGATACTATTAGAAAGCACACAGGCCTCTACTTGAGTACATGAATATATTTTGTAGTAAATAAAATATATTAATATTAACATTTTCAGACAATGACAAGATTTTTTGTTGTTGTGTTTTGAGAAGCAGAACGCCGATGGGAGGAGGTAAAGGGTGTGGGCCAGTGACACAATCACGTCACTGGCTCCACTAAAATGGGGGGCGGACTTACCCAGAATTACTAACAGGTCAGACTGGCATTAAGGCATGCCAAGCTGCCTGCCAGTGCTTCAGTTTTGGTCTTTCAGTGCTCTCTGCAGGGTCCCAGTGCGCTGAGTGTAACATTTAGAAAATTGGGCAGACTAGATGGGCCGAATGGTTCTTATCAGTCGTCTCATTCTATGTTTCTATGTAGCGCAAAAGCACGTCTGGTAGAGTTCCTAGGTGGAACAAAGTACAGAACAAAGTCGGGACAGTACCTGAAAATCGGGATGGTTTAGAGGCATGCATTTCCTGTGCCTCCAGTAACAGTCATTCAGACAGCCATTAGTGTCATCATAGTAAAATAGATGCAATGATCAAATCAATTTTACATTTGATGTCTGCATGCAAAGTAGGTCGATGTAGGACGCTGAGTGTACATTTAATGTTCCTGTATAAAAATTGCCAGATCCTGCCAGGCTGAAACCACTGTCCAGCTCTCATTTGGCAAACTAGGCACCTGCCTACCCACATGGCAGGTTTCTACTCTGAACAAATGTAGTGGGGGTATGGGAGGGTGAACGGGCAGCGAGGGAACTCTTTACCTACTGTGCTCCTCCTGTACAGCTTGGTGCCTTGCAGTGTGCAGGCAGCCTGGATATGATGTCATCCTGGCAATGGATAAGATGTAAAGTGAATATATCCCAATATTTTACATTGACTACACTTATCTCTAGGATATATGATGCATTCAATACATTCAGTGAAGGTGTAGGCCAACCTTTAAATACATGACAGGTTCGCTTTAAATATGGCGATCCCACATAAAGATAGCAAATTAGGGAGTTATTTACTATTCAACTGAAAGATGAAAATGAAGAAAAGCCATTGAATGGATTATATGGGTATGACATTGTGATGTCACACCACGGGCAGATTGTACAGAGTGTGGTTCACGAGGTGTCACAAAATGGGCAGATTGTATAGAGTGTGGTTCATGAGATGTCACACCACGGGCAGATTGTATAGAGTGTGGTTCACGAGGTGTCACACCACAGGCAGATTGTATAGAGTGTGGTTCACGAGGTGTCGCACCACGGGCAGATTGTATAGAGTGTGGTTCACGAGGTGTCACACCATGGGCAGATTGTACAGAGTGTGGTTCCCGAGGTATCACACCACGGGAAGATTGTATAGAGTGTGGTTCGCAAGGTGTCACACCATGGGCAGATTGTACAGAGTGTGGTTCACGAGGTGTCACACCATGGGCAGATTGTATAGAGTGCGGTTCATGAGGTGTCACACCATGGGCAGATTGTATAGAGCAGGGGTAGGCAACCTACGGCACTAGTGCCATGCACGGCACTCGAGGTGTCTTTGCACGGCACTCAAGGCTGCTAGAGACAAATAGGCTCTGGCCTATCAGGAGTCCCAGTAAAACTTCAGATATCTGCTAATCCGAAAAGGTGGTGAAGGACAATCCTCAATGTATGCATTGCAGCACGTAGAGGAAGTGATCTTAGATCACTTCCTCACAGCACTTGTGAATAGGAATCCACACTGTAGTAGAGCAGCTCGCAGTTGCTGTTGCAGCTCATGTCCTTGACATGTACCTGGCTGGTCTGGTCCCCACTGGAACCTGGAGAAGCCACCCACACTGCTAGATATACACAGAAATGCAGAATCCTGAATTCCTGTGTAATCCCTCATACACATAGTACGGACAGCCCACACACAAACATACACATAATCTGCACAAACGCAACACCACTAACAATCCACATACATGCACACAACCCCACATGCAGTCTCTCACATGCAATACCTCAAACAGCCCCCACACACACTACCAAACACACAATGTGACATATCCATTCACACAATTCCACAAGCAGCCCCCATACACAACTCACATTCATATGTATCATACACAATACCATAAACTACTCATGAACATATACAATATAATAGCTAATATACGCAGGGCCGTCTTTAATGTGGGGCAAACTGGGCAGCTGCACCGTGAGCCCCGCTGGCCTCAACTATTTCTAACCCCCAGCCGGTAATCCGCACACTAAGGAGGCCCACCGGGTGGCCCGTGCACAAAGGGCCACCAGGTGGGCTTCTGTCAGCAGGGTCCCGGTGGCGCACTGAGGCGCTTTAACAGCGCGAGCAGGCCCCTTGCTTTTTGGCAACAGGCTGGGAGGAAGTGACGGCCGTGCATCACTTCCTCCCACAAAGAGAGGAGCGTGCGGGAAAGAAGAGTAGGCAGAGTGGAGGGGGGCTGGCCGAGAGAGCCAGACCCCAACTCCCAACACCTTCAGCCACCAGCAGGAAAGGTAGGAAACTGGAGGGTGGGTTTAAAAGTGTAATTTTTGTGTGTGTCAGTATATCTGTGTGTGTGTCAGTATGTCTGTCAGTGTGTGTGTTAGTATGTCTGTGTGTGTCAGTATGTGTGTGTCGGTATATCTGTGTGTGTCGGTATATCTGTGTGTGTCAGTATGTCAGTGTGTGTGTGTCAGTATGTCAGTGTGTGTGTGTCAGTATGTCAGTGTGTGTGTGTCAGTGTGTGTGTGTCAGTGTGTCAGCATATCTGTGTCAGTGTGTCTGTCTGTGTGTGTCAGCATGTCTGTGTGTGTGTCAGCATGTCTGTGTGTGTGTCAGCATGTCTGTGTGTGTGTCAGCATGTCTGTGTGTCAGCATGTCTGTGTGTGTGTATATATCTCTGTGTGTGTGTATATGTGCATACATCTCAGCATTCACACACTAACACTACACACAAATACACCCCGACATTCAAATTTCAACACTACGTACAAACACATGTCTGTGTTACACACCAAAATTATATGTAAATACACCCCTGAATTCAAAAACCAACACTACACAAATACATGCTTGCAGTCACGCCAACACCACATACAAACATATTCCATACAAAAACCTGTTTACATTCGAACACACAAAAACCGCTTAGTGCTAAGACCTGGAAACATGGGTAAATGGTAGAGCCCCAGCTGTCACTGCATTACTGGAGTTGCATGACAGATGGGGATCTACCTTTTAATCACTCATGCAACAGGGAGGCCCAAAAAAATTATTTCACCTCTCTACTTTAGGTCCGCCACTGCGTTGAGGTGGAGGATGTGATTGCATGCCTGGGGAGGGCGGACAGGGTCCAGGGGGCCCTAAAAAAGTGCTTTGCCCAGGGTCCAGTCAATATTAAAGACGTCCCTGCATATATGCACAAATACAAAGCAATTACAGTAAAAATAACACAAGCAGGATACGGAAGCATACACACCTCATTTAAAAAAAATAAAATAGGACCGGCACGCTACGGGACATCACAATCCTATATCGGCACAGTGCTGCTAAAAGGTTGCCTACCCCTGGTATAGAGTGTGGTTCACGAGGTGTCACACCACAGGCAGATTGTACAGAGTGTGGTTCACGAGGTGTCATACCACGGGCAGATTGTATAGAGTGTGGTTCACGAGGTGTCACACCATGCGCAGATTGTATAGAGTGTGGTTCACGAGGTGTCACACCACGGGCAGATTGTACAGAGTGTGGTTCACGAGGTGTCACACCACGGCAGATTGTATAGAGTGTAGTTCACGAGGTGTCACACCACGGGCAGATTGTATAGAGTGTGGTTCACGAGGTGTCACACCATGGGCAGATTGTATAGAGTGTGGTTCATGAGGTGTCACACCATGGGCAGATTGTATAGAGTGTGGTTCACAAGGTGTCACACCATGAGTGAAATGTTAAGGCAGCCCCAATTTTTATTTTCTTTGCCTAGGACAAAAAACCCGTTCACCACCCTAACTCTACAACAAGCATTTCATTGGATAAGAGTCATCAAGTTTGATAACATCACAGCAGGAGAATTGGAATGCAGCGGTCTGTCTCGCCATTAGATTACAGGTAAGTTATTAGTGATTTTAAACATTTAATATAAACAAAAAGCAAGCTCTGTAATCTAAAATGATTAAGGAAAACAGCAGAGCAGAAAAAAAATATATAATTTTAAATCAGGGTATTTGGCATACTTGTCCATTCATGTATACACATGTTAAAGAAAATGCTTTTAAAGTTAAAAGTTAAAAAGTGTGTCTATTACCATGGAAATTAGGTTAACTTAAAGCACATTCATGTTTTGTATTTTTGCACCCCTTTTCAAAACATATACAGATAAATCAAACAGCTGCTCATTTATAATTTTCAGTTTTTGACTTGCATAGTATATTGGAATAACCTATTTGTAGCTGCATATAAGAACAGCTGCTTGAACATTTTAAGCATGCAGCTATACAACTGTCACTCTAACTTTATTAAATGTCTGTTACATGTTGGAGCCTTGCAGCGAGAGAGCTATTACTTTAAAGCTGTGGAATTTATTTACTAAACCCTGAACTGCATTGAAATGAAAAGTTAAAAAATGTAAAATCGAAATTTAGTTAAAAAAAATAAAATAAATCCCTACACTATTTCTTTGGCTTAAAAGACATGCTAGCAGATTTGACGGTTAAAAGAAATAAGAACATTTTTATATAAAAAAAAAAATAATAATCCATAAACATGACTGTTAACAAGAAGCAAAACAAAACAAAAAAAAAACCAACAAAAACAAAACAAAACTGTGGATTGTGATTGTTTTGACATTCCCATGACAACTACTGTATGTGACAAAATGACCCACAGCTTGGGAAAGGCCATTCTGGACCACTAAATATCCATAATTTTATTTGTTACAAAACTTTCAGATTACAGGAAACAGAATTTAGGAACTTTTCAGAAAAAGAACTGATTTCTAATAGAACTGCAGAAAAGCTTAGTTATATATATATATCTACATGCTGTAGCATACTATTAGATTAACATATTATTGATAATCCATAGACATGTAGGTACCATATTAGTACAGTGTACAGAGAGGTAACTACATCCTATTACAATACACACAAAACTATGCACAACACAAAAAAAAAATAATATATACTGGCAAGTATAGAATAATCTCATGTAACAGTAAAAAACTATAAATATCACATATAACTTGAAAATGCATGCTACTGGACCAGTGGTGAAACTAATATATTGTGGGCCCTGTGCAAGAAATGTTTTTGCCGCCTCCCCAGTCCAAGGGTGGCCAAAAGTAGATTACCATGTCATGCATGTCCCACAATATGTTGCCAGCGGCGGATCAACCCAGGACCAGTGGAAGGATTTTTGGCTACACAGCCGCCTCCATCTCTCCACAAAAAATAATGATGAATGTCTTACCCCATTAAGTGTATCTTATCCCCCTTTTGTCTTACATTACCCGTTAGTATATCTTATGCCCTCATTTTTTCCCTTTGTGATTCTCTTACACCCCCCTTTTTCTTCTTACCACCTCCAGCCCCTTTGTGTGCCCCTTTCTATTGACCCACTATCTCCACCATGTTGTTGAAAGAAAACATTCCGCTAACAGTGAGATCACGTGTTGAATTCATGATACGCATAAAAACATACCTATAATTCATATTACATCCTGTTAAAACTTCTCATGTAGTGATCTCACAATCCCATTCATGTGTTTTCTAGGGTTGGTGGCAATAGAGATAAGAGGGAGAAGAAATGAATAGCAAAGGTATGTTCTATTTGAGTGTAATGGGAATGGGGATATCTGTGGGTGATATTTGAAGTCTATATGTAATGAGATTGAATTGCCTGTGTATGTTGGGGGCTGAGTCATTTTGTGTGTCTCTTTCTTTCCCCAGTCCCTTTGAGTGTCTCTTTCTACCCCCAGCCATTTCGTGTGTGCTTTTCTACTCTTGCCCTTGTTGTGTCTCTTTCTCCCCCCAGCCCCTTTGTGTGTCTCTTTCTACCCCCACCCATGAATTGCCTGTGTATGTTGGGGGCTGAGTCCTTTTGTGTGTCTTTTACTTTCACCAGCTCCTTTGAGTTTCTCTTTCTACCCCTAGCCCTTTTGTGTCTTTTTCTACCCCAGCCCCTTTGTGTGTCTCTTTCTTTCACCAGACCCTTTTGAGTGTCTCTTTCTACCCCCAGCCTTTCCGTATGTCTTTTTCTACCTTAGCCCCTTTGTGTGCCTCTTTCTCCCCCCCGTACATTTGCGTTTCTCTTGCTCCCCCTTACCAGCCCCTTTGTGTGTCTCTTCCCACCAGCACCTTGTCTATTTCTACCACAGCCCCTCTATTTATCTCTGTGTCCCCACAGCCCCTCTGGTTGTCTCCCCCTGTCTGTCTCTTTTGCTTCTTCCCAATTCCTTTGTGTCCCCCCAGCCATTCTTGGTGTCTTTACCCCAAAGCCACTGTCTGTCTCTTTTGCTCTTTGTGTATCTCATTTCCACCCCCCAGTCCCTCAATGTATCTCATTTCCTCCCCGCAGCCCCCCCATGTGTCTAATTTCCTCCCACCTCTTGGTTAAATAGATCATGTGCATCTTAAGGCGTTATGCCTTAAGGTAGCGCCAGCCCTGGATCTATCATTTTCCCATTCTTGAAGGGTTTTATTTGTGGGCAGTGTTTGTATGTTTAAATGTAAGTATGTTTATGTATGGAGTATGTGTGTGTGAACATGGGGGTCTATTTCTGTGTAATGTTGGCATTTGAATGCAGTTGTTTTTATATGTACTGTTGCCTCTTGAAAAGAGTGGTGTCGTTGTGCGTAGTGTGTTTGAATGCAGGGTAGTGTTTGTATGTAGTGTTGATGTTTGAATGTGAATGCTGGGATCTTCACACATATGCACACCACATACACACATAATGACACAGATACACACTAGTACACTAGATACATTTACCCAGCCGTATATTTATTTTACTTGACTTTTCACATAATAAACTTGATCTTTTTAAGCAAGAACTGATGTGATGTTGTAGTCTCTAACTAAACTAACTAAATAAAAAAAAGGAGGCTTAGTGGCAGAACTAATGAATATAGAGTACCCTACCCATGCAGGTGTATTTGGTGGCACTGCATCCTCTAAAACAAGTCCAGCATTTTTATCCAACTGGGTTTCCTTGAAACATCCTTAACCTGCAGATTAGTTAAGACCGTCAAAAAAAATGCACTTAAACGTCTTAGTGATCTTGCGTTACAAACTACAGTTCTAATGCCGTAATAGGGTGCAGAAAAACGTGTATTTCACATTTAGTGCAGAATCTCTAGGGATGAAGGATCAACAAGTATGTTAACAATGAAGCAATGTTTACATTTCTTATTTCTGATGCAGCTGAATTAGTGGATTTTTTGCGATTTGAGGCATTGGAAATTTGATTAATTATCTCCTTTCTCTCCACCTTTGAAGGTTCTGTATTTTTTTTATTTTGTTTTCTCCCAGAATTCCAAAAGATTTAAGGATGGTTATTTGAGATAGTGCCATAGGCTGAAGTGGGTTTGGGGTGCACAATGCAAAAAAGGCGGAAGGGGCATAGTAATACACAGCATATGAGGCTTGATGAAGTGTGCGTCACAATCCACTCACTTCCATTATTTTATAAAACTCCATGGGCTGTTGGGAATATGTTGGATGGAATAAACCATTTCCTGCCTTTTTTTCCAAAAAATAAATACAATAAAAATGTTTTTTTTTTTTTTTTTTTTTTTTTTGCAGTTCTGGATATTTATTATTTATTTATTTATTAAAAACCACAGATGAAGTAGTCTGAGTGCAGGGGTATAATCACAGCACCATATTTCTGGAATTCCGTAGCCTCTCTGTTGCTTTGATAATTTAGAATCCATCATGTAAGGAAATCCAGTGTACATGTCTGTGTATAAATGCAATCCATCAGATTGGGGGAAAAAAAAAAGAATGTGTCCCCAAAAACCTACTGCGTGTGTGAACATTTTGTGATACTTAGTGCATCTTGCAGCACAAATTTTTAAAGTCATTCTTTGGAGAGGTCCAGGAGCAAAGAAAAAAGTGAATCAGCTAATTAGCCATTGTGGTGCCCCCGGTGCCCCATTAGAACGTTCACACCAATTATTCACAACACTCGCACCAGCAACATAGGTGTGAAACCACAAGGGAAGTAATTAATGAGTGCTCCCCTGGGTGGCCACCATTCATACAGACGAACACAATCCAGGGGGAGCATTCGAACTGCGAGTTTCACACTAGGACCTCGCGAACGGAGACTAGTCTGTCGAGGAACCGAGTCGAGGATCCTTGAGATTGGTGTGGGAACTTCTGGGGCACTGGCGAGTTTTGGCGGGCTCTCATGAGCCCGAGGGACAAAGAGACCAGTTCCTTTCCCGCGGGCGGGTTTTTCTGTGCCTGGGAGACAAAGGGACAGAGGCTCTTGGGAAGAAGACCACTGGCAGTTGGTCTGAGGAACCCCAGGGATTTAGTGGTGGGCTTTGGGGACAAATGGAACGGAGTCCCTTCCCACGCTGGGAGCTCAGGGAGAGGGGGAAAGTGGGATGTGTCTTTGTGTGTGTGTATGATCCACCCCTTGCACGGGGTATGCATAAAACCTATGTGGCCAATACAATTGTGTCGTACCTCCAGGACTGTATGTCATCCAGGTTCTGGGGGGAAATGGGTTCCTTTACACTCTGAGTGGTTCCTGAGTGGCTAAAGGCAAGGAATTAGTGGAGGTAACCGGTCGGGTTACCTGTGGTCCGCTACAGCCATCTTTGATGTGATCAGTCATAAAGGTTAGATGCAGATCTATACAATAGGTTTGTTCCTCTTACTTCATTGTTCCCCGGCAGACACTTATTTTTGTTGGGTAATTTCGCTTTGTTGAGATCTCGTAACCTGGATATCTATTCTAATGACTCACCATGTTGTTGCAAGGAAACATTCTGCTAACGGTGACTTCATGATACACATCAAAGCAAACTTATAATTCACATTAAATCCTATTAAAATCCCTCATGTAGGGAGCCCACAATCCTATTCTCGTGTTTTCTAGGGTTGGTGGCAATAGAGATAAGAGGGAACAGAAATGAATAGTAAAGGTGTGTTCTGTTTGAGTGTAATGGGAGTGGAGATATCTGTGAGTGATATGTGCAGTGTATATGTAATGAGATTGAATTACCTGTGTATGTTGGGGGCTGAGGATGTGATTCTCTGTGACAGAGTCTCTGTGTATATCTTCATTTTTCTATATCAATTTGGAATGGGCAATTCATTTAATTCCAAATTGAAATTTGGACAAATTTGGACAAATTCAGTAATCTCGGATGAAACTAATTTCTGAATTGAAATATAAACATTTTTCGGATCCATTCATTTTGATAAGGATACCAAATTATAGTTATACTAAACAGCTGAAAGATCAATATTAAAGGGTCACTATAGTCACCAAAAAAACTTTAGTTTAATGAAGCAGTGTTGGTGCATAGATCATGCCCTTGCAAACTCACTGCTCAATTAGCTGCTATTTAAGAGTTAAATCACTTTTGTTTCTGTCTATACAGCCCTAGCCACAGCTCCTCTGGCTGTGGCTGACACAGGCTACATGAAAACAAAATAGTTTTATTGTCAATCAGAAGTAACTTACTTTAAAATGTTTTATCTCCTGCTCTGTAAATTGAACTTGACTCACTCATAGAAGGCTTCTGCGGGGTCTAGGAGGCTATTACCAGAGCAGGAGATCAGAAATTCTAAATTAAACAGTATTTTTAATACAGGAAATGTAAATATTAGAGGACTTGTTACAGTAAGTGTTTAGAAACACTGTGAAGGTCACATGCAGGCAGGTGTGGCTAAGGTTGTATAAACAAAGTGATTTAACTCCAAAATGGTAGAGAATTGAGCAGTAAGATTGCAGGGGCATGATCGGTACACCAAAACTGCTTCATTAAGCTAAAGTTGTTTTGGTGACTATAGGGTCCTTTTAAGTCTTAAGAAAAAGGCTTTCTTAATTCGGATTTTTCAGCAGCTTAGCAGATAACTCACCAAATTGGTACTTTTCTTGTTAATTTTGTTACTAATATCTTCATTCATTGCCCATATTGAATAATAAGTGGCTTTTGAAATTTGAAAATTAACACATTTCAAAACTGAAATTTGACAAATATCTAAACCAAGATTTGGTTTGTCCCAATCAATATTCTCCAAATTTCAGATGACTTGAAATTTGAAAAACAAAGAATCGATCTGAAATAAACTGAAACAAGTTTTTTCACCAGTGCACATCATAATATTAATGGTGGTTTCTGGGTGTCTGCAAGTTGGGCCAGCTACATGCTATTTTCAGCAGGGTTGTATGCTCGGGAAATGAAGACTGCACAATCAAAAAAAAAAATGATGTAGCTGACTTCACAATCCAATCACTGGAACTTTGCAGCAGGATGACATCATTTGCTAACATCACAATTCACTCACAGGAGTCTCATGGCAATATCCTGTAGTATGCAGAATTCATATGATACAGAACTCCTGACTGATTTACATGTTTTACTACCTATAGCATTTGAATTCTACTTGCAGCAGGGCAGGACTTACCATAAGTCACCCATCAATTTGTATAAATGATGTCTGCTGAAAAATATGGTGGACATGGCATGATTAGCGGTAAATAATAGGAGTGAGTATTCTGAGTGTTTTTGGATTTGAATTAATTTAATCATTAAACATGGAATGGACAATATGTAAAAAAAAATAAAAAGCTGTCTACATTGGACATGTGTTGGATCTCGAACTAAATTGTTATATTTTGGGGTTTTAACTCTACCGGCTTCTATATTGAGTTATATTGCTATCAGCCCTGCATGATTCTTTGTGATAGACAAAGTAAAAAAAAAATCCTGATTATTCCAAGTACCTGGGCCCTAAAGTCGGACCTTGTGACACACATAAAGTATCTTGCCACAGAGAAGATAAAGACAAAGTTGTTGCTTTCATCTCATTCACCAAACTGATAAATTGCAGTGAGTCAGATTTAATCAATTTTAGTGGATTTAAAAAAATAATGATAAAGAAAAAAAGCTATATGCTTTAACTTAACATAGTTTTTATTAGTGTTCAATAAGCAATAGCTATACCAAATTTCAGATACCTCATGCAAATATGTAAGATAACAAGTTATCTCTAAAATAGACTTGCATGTGACTCTGAGTGAAATTACCAAGGGAAATTTAAATAACATATATGACATTGGGTTTGTTTCAGATTAAAAAAAATAGGCTGTTATTGTGCAATTTGCTTATAATTTTAAGTAAAAAGTCATGTATGACATAACCTATATTATCTATTCTACCTATAATTCATGTTAACTTTCTTTTCATGAGATGTTACATTTACTTTTAAATGTATTTTAAAATGTTAGCAAATCATGTTGTAGTTCAGGTAAAGGTAAATCCAGGTTAACCTTGCAAATTAAGAAATAAATCGAAACAATATTGTGAAGGGTTATTCAGGGATTCCTGACAAATATCAGTGTTACAATGTAACTTGCGTTAATTTTGTAAAAAAAAAAAAAAAATGGTTTGGAAATAGCAAAGTGCTACTTGTACTTACTGCCCTATAACTTTCCAAAAAAAAGCTAAGAACATGTTAACATTGGGTATTTCTAAACCGAGGACAAAATTTAGAAACTATGTTTTTTGGCGGTTATAAATAGATTTTGGGGTTAAAGCTCTTTCTCTTCCTCTCACTAAAGTTTCTCCGGCACATTTCTTTCACCCTTCAAGCATGCAACCCTAATGCCAACTCTAAAAAAGCCCAACCTCGACCCCAACTCCCCATCCAACTACCGCCTTTTATCGCTAATGTCGTTTGCCTACAAGGTCCTTAAGAGAGTTGTGTATGTGAGATTGACAGACTTCCTCGAATCCAACTCTCTGCTAGAACAGCTTCAGTCTGGATTCCGCCCTTGTCACTCTGTTAAAACAGCTGTGACCAAAGTATCCAACGATTTAATCGCTACTAAATCTCGCAGCCATTACTCTATTCTAATTCTCCTTGATCTTTCTGCTGCCTTCGACACTGTTGATCATCAACAGCTTCTTTTCATTCTCCATAATCTCCGTCTATGAGATACTGCTCTCTCCTGGTGCTCCTCCTAACTCTCCCAGCGCTTTTTCAGTGTTTCTTTCTCTGGCTTTGCCTCTTCTTCCCAACCCCTCTCTCATGGTGTCCCCCAAGGTTCAGTCCTTGGTCCTCTACTGTTCTCCATCTATACTGCCTCCCTTGGTAAACGCATAAGCTCCTTTGGCTTCCGTTATCATTTCTATGCGGAAAAATCTACCTGTCCTCTCCTGATCTCTCTCCGCCCATCTTGACTCGTGTCTCTGACTGCCTCTCCACGATTTCCAATTGGATGGCTGCTCACTTCCTTAAAGGGACACTCCAGGAACCCAGACCACTTCTGCCATTGGAGTGGTCTGGGTGCCAACTCCCACTACCCTTAACCCTGCAAGTGTAATTATTGCAGTTTTCATAAACTGCAATATTTACCTTGCAGGGTTAACTCCTCCTCTAGTGGCTGTCTAGATGTATCCATTGCATAATGCATATGGAACACCAATGGCTTAACATTACCTATTGTGAAACTATTTCATATAATGTTAAGCTACTCAATCGCCAATATGGCTGACTAACAGCAAAAAGTAGTCTACCAGTGGTTGAATAACATAGTCCAGTCTTCATTGGATTACAATATAATAATATGGATGAACCATTCCTTGACCATGTCTACTTTGCCTAAGTGTATAAACAGATTGAGATTGAAAGCTTATACCATTCCACGTAGATGTGTCTAGAGAAATATTCTACAATATACATCTATAACATGGCTGGAATATTGTGTTATGTTCCTGTATTCTCTTACAAATTAAGCATTGTTTGTCTTTTGATGAGCATCTTGTTTACAAATGGAAGTATCAACTCTGGAGGCTTTGTGGGTAAACATACTCCAGATCCATGATCTTGGAGAGAAAGAGGACTTGTCATCAGTGGTTGAAATTCCAACTTAAAACGACATGTTCTACAGCTTAACCACTCTCTCAATTGGATGTGAGTTATATTACTTTACTGGCGCTGCACCCCAACAACAGCTGGGGGAGCCAATACCTGATCCCAGGGCAAGACACTGTGTAATCTCAACTACACATGTAAAAACTTGCATAACTATTAAAAACTATTAAAAACAGCTGTTTAACTTAACGTTTCCAAAACTCACAACATAGTCAAATAAAGGAAAGTTACAAGTACATTTCCTTTCATCTTTTTTATGTAATTTATCTACAGATGTCAAATCACATTGTCCTCAAGGGGATGAGACTTCACACTAACCGCAAACATACTTTGTATTGCTCATATTCAATAAACTAGTGACCTCACTTCGCTGTCAACTTAGTGAAATGTATATTACTAAGGAAGGCATTATACATTACACCAAGATGAATAAATTAGCAAAATCTTTATAAAAAAAATATATATGTATGGCTGATTGTTTGCTGCCCTGGGTAATGTATTCAGATTGGCTTTGCCCACGGTATACAATTTTACTAAATGAATACACGAATGAAAGAAAGGTATACTAATTACCAAGACTGGTATTATTTAACCTGTTGAGGATTGAAAGATTATTGGAATATACACAAAAAACACTGTGGGTGAGCGAATAGGAAGGTCGTGAGAAAGGTGGTGACTGGTACTAAAAAACTGGTGGAGTGCACGGTAAAGAGTGGGATTTCTAAATAAACTACCTCCTTCCTAGAAAACACAGCTGGGACATAAAGAGCAGCTAGTCGGACTTTGATTTCTGGGAAGTACTATGACTAAAATTTAACTTTTTTCTTTCTGGAGATTTTGTTGAAGATTTTTCTATATTTTTACAGCAATTTTATTTTTATTTTTTTCCCCACAAAAAAAGTAATTGCATATATCTACTCACTCACATAAAAATGTACACACTAAAATGTGCAATTATTTTTAGCAAAAAAAGTGACTATAAGTAGAGTAGATAAAAAAAAAATACAATATTGCCAGAAATCACATACGCAATGCATGCGTTTTTCACGTTACAGATGTTGAATCCCGTTAGTTTCAATGGCCCCTCAAGTTTTGGGGGAGTGACTACTCGCTTAATGAGTCACCTTATCAATAGTTTGTTTTGGGCTCTGTTCTATGTTATATTGTGGTTCTTTGTTGGTCCCAATAGCGCGCTTCTATATTGTATTGCAATCTTTCTGGTTTTGACTTTAGCTTATTCCAACTATTCTCCTATCTGGAACCCTTGACCCGGTTTTTGTCTCTCGTTTTCCCGATTCCTGGCTCCCATATACCTGGCTTGTCTTTGACCATTATGTCTGTTTAGGAGGAGCCTGGCCATTGTAAGGAATGCTAATATGTTGTTATATTATATATCTGTTGTGCATCAGCTGCACATTTCAAGTTGGACTTTGGAAAGGATTAGAACTTACAAAATAAAGGATTAGAACTGAAAAAAATTGACAACGTGACACACTAAGAGAACACATACTGGAAGAGATTGAACCCAAAACTAGACATCAAACCCAATACCTGCTAGTAAAATGGTGGTACCTCCTACATCCAGAAAGGACACATTAAAAAGTGCAATAAGGATGAGAAGAACAGTTTGTCACAACAGACTACCATAAATTCTGTGAGCATACAGAGTAATATTAACTAGCCCCCAAAACTGTTTTCATTTGGGTCTCTAAAAAGACACATGCAAGACGCATTAACGCAGAATGTGTGGTCATCACTAAACAAGCCATTGTGAAAGATCTGCCTCTGGCCAAGAATAGACAATATTCTGTCTTTATGTGAGGGAGTTAAACCTCATGGATATTAAGACCTTTTACTTGTCCAACATGAGTTTTCCCCATCATATATTAATGATTACAACTAAGGCAATACATTTCCAACATATTTAGTTTCTCACTGGCTCGTTTCTCCCACAGAAGGTCTACCATCGAAAATAGCAAAGGACAAACACTGACTTACAGGCAGCATCACAGTGTTTCCAGGAGGACCTGGTATTCCATCCGCTCCATTCAGTCCAGGACGCCCTGGAGGACCCTATAAAAAGCAAGCAAGAGAAATCTTCAGTCAAAGGAAGGATGTCAAGGCATCCGCAGCTCATGCAATGACATGTAGGGTGTCGTCCTTCTGCCGGAGGGCATTGGAAAGCTATAAGTGAGCTCTGCGTGTCTCACATTTCATTACATCACTGATTATATTAGATTCCTAGTTCTCAGGTGAATGTCAAATGCAAATCAGTCTTGTAAAATGCACAGACCTGGGTTGGAATGCTAAAGCCACAATTAACGATTCTGAAATATACATAGGACTTTCTAAATTTTGCAAGATGATTAAAATTGGCATGCATTCAAGAATCTACCACCGAAGTGGCACCAGTAAAATGTAAGGTGCTACTTCAACAATGCTGAAATGGACTTGTGATTACAGTACAGAGTTATGATGCTTCCATTCATAACGATTAGGGTTGGAGGACTCAGAGCTAAGACCTATCTGCATTGAAGATGCTATGGACTGCAACTCTCATGAAGCTGGGTAAAAGTGAAGGGAATTAAAATCCACAGCATCTCTAGGTCAACGAGGACTGGGGAATACACAGCTGTACCACCCACACTACTTTACACAGCACTGTAACAATGAGAGCCAATGTATAATCGTGCTAAAATCAGTCAAAGCATAGCATGAACATTTAAATGAATTATGCTAAAACAAACTCTGTTCTATTATTAGTAGCATTATTACAGCGCCTTCATATTCTACAAAGCATTATAATCATACAGAGGAGTTATATAATAACATAAAATGACATATGTGTGTATATGTATATATGCACAAATCCATTCATACAAAAATATATATATACACATATGCACATCCCTAAGAATCATATAAGTCCAGAGTACCAACTAAGAATAAGTATTTTTTTGCACCATGCAGCAGTTTATATAATTTGATAAAGTTATCTTTATCGTTACCTTTCTGACCCATGTGCATTTTTCCTTTACGTGCTTCTAATTGTGTCTAACCCCAGCTAAATTACATTGTTCCACGTTTTATAAGTAAAACAGGCCCAGTCCTTCCACTGCCATAATGTTCCACCCTGCATACTTGACTATAAAACCTTTCCCACTCCTCTTTCCTTAAAACTTTAACGATATTCCACCCTGGCAAACATATTTTAACCTTGCTAAGCGCTCCTTTTAATGATTCTCTGATACCATTGGACACTGACTCACAAACATATTGATTAGAAGAACTTTCTTATTTTTTCTATAATGTTCTATAATGTTCCACTAAATGTAATCACAGCCTCTCATATATAATTAGAGAAGAAATTGGGGAAACCTCACTAAGGTTACCCCATAGGTTTCCAGAAAGATTTATGATAAAAAAAAGAAACTACTTGTGCAATGATTAAATTAGCCCCACAACCCACCAAGTTACTGACAGATCTAATCAGACTGCACACTATATTTGGTGGTAAGAATGTTTGATCTAAGGATTTCTTTGTTCCTAAATTGTTTGGATCCTACTGCAGGTCATCACATGACCAACTTTACATTTCATTTACCAAAAATCACAGAGTCTACCTACTTCCCTTTACATTCTGTGAAGGATTCTATATAACTTTGTTGCCTGGGATTAGGTGTGATTGTGCAGAGTATATACCACAAAGGGCCAAAGTAATTGAGAAGTTAGTGCTAGGTCTAGCTTAGACCTCAAATAAATATTTTTGGATAGGTTCTTAAAATTATTTAATATTTTTGGATAAACCTTTAACATTACTTTTCAAAATATATATAAAAAAAATCTTATATAAAAATATATCCATATTTCAAAAAAGTATTAAAATATTCAAATATTTTTTAAAACACTAAATCATGTTAAACGTTTACCCAAAAAACATTAAATAATTTGAAAAGCTTATCCAAAAAGATGGAATCGAGGCAACTGCTTTCTGATGAGTCCTTAAAACCGGATTTTATGCACACATATTTACCCTTAACTGTTTAGCCATGTTTTATGAATAAAGTAATCTTCTTACCCTTTCCCCTGGATCTCCAACAGGTCCAGGAGGACCTATAGGCCCAGCAGGTCCAGGCTCTCCCTAAAATAAAAAAAAAATGCAAAAACAAAAAAACAAATATTGTCAATTTTATGTAGGGGAAAAATGGCATGTCAACAAAAAGTAGGATATAGCAATACCAACGCATAGTTTTCCTGCTACAACAGACGTTGGTGCATATTATCTGATGTTCTGATGAAATCGTTAAAATAAAGATTCTCACAGCGATCTTATGCTCTTCTAGGATGGTTGGATACCAACTTCACATTACTTGTAAAAACCGCAACACACTGTGACACAGAAGGTTTGCTTACTTCATCAGTGAAAAAAGTTCAATAACATTCCAAAATGTCTGTCTAACACTTTAACTTATGTCATTAACAGACAGAATTGTTTAATCTTATAATAGTTATTTATTGAGAATTGTATGGTTATCTTTGGCCCTGTGGGGCACTGGACCTTACATGGTTGAGCGTTAATTAAAGGGTTTCTCCAAACGTCATAAGCACTTTAGCCTTCTGTAGTGGTTATGATACTAGGAGTTCTCTTGTGCTGTTACCCAGTAATGGGGCAAATTGTTTTGCAATGCATTACCTCTTACCTGGTGCCAAGCCAGATACCAAGCTTCTGCTAAAGCAGAGTGAAGAGCATCTGGCTTCTTCAAAACTGTAGACGTGTGAATGCCGATCCTGCCGGTCATTCATTGGCTGAGTTCTCTCAGCCAATTAATGCCCTCTGTACAAAGAATATGCACAGAATTGACATTAGCCAGCCCAGAATTCTTGTGACACTGCCAGAGATGAGGAACACCACTGGCAGCAATATAAAAAAAAAAAAAAATCAAATTTCTTACTGAGACGCTGCACATACAGACTCCAAGCACCATGACCACTTTGAAACACATACATGGTCATGGTGCCTGCAGTAAGCTTTTAAGTATAGCTTTAGTTGATGCTGCGTACCTCACATGTCTGTTCTTCGTGTTGCCCACTATTTCTAACTGTCAAAGTTACTTACTATTATCTGGAGTTTAAAACAAATATATTTTTATTATCTATTTAAAAAAATATTCTGAAATAAATTGATGATCTTTAAAAAAAAATATATATATATTAAACTATTTCTTATATGGGTGTAGTTTGGCCTATGCAGGGTTTAGCACCAGCACACTGAAAAATAATTTGATTGTTTAAAATACTAAAATAATATCTGCCAATATATACACGCACGATATTCTAATTTATTATACTAGTGTTATTATAGATTTTAATGTCTACTTTGAATTTACTACAACAGAGGGTTGTAGTCAATGGAGTATATTCGAAGCATGGGCTTGTCACCAGTGGGGTACCTCAGGGATCTGTACTTGAACCCATTTCTTTAGTTTTATTAGTGATATTGCAGAAGGTCTTGATGGTAAGGTGTGTCTTTTTGCGGATGATACTAAGATATGTAACAGGGTTGATGTTCCAGGAGGGATAGGCCAAATGGCTAATGATTTAGGTAAACTAGAAAAATGGTCAGAGTTGTGGCAACTGACATTTAATGTGGATAAGTGCAAGATAATGCATCTTGGACATAAAACACAAGGGCAGAGTACAGAATATTTGATAGGGTCCTAACGTCAACATCTGAGGAAAGGGATTTAGAGGTGATTATTTCTGATGACTTAAAGGTAGGCAGACAATGTAATAGAGCAGCAGGAAATGCTAGCAGAATGCTTGGTTGTATAGGGAGAGGTATTAGCAGTAGAAAGAGGGAAGTGCTCATGCCATTGTACAGAACACTGGTGAGACCTCACTTGGAGTACTGTACACAGTACTGGAGACCGTATCTTCAGAAGGATATTGATACCTTAGAGAGAGTTCAGAGAAGGGCTACTAAACTGGTTCATGGATTGCAGGATAAAACTTACCAGGAAAGGTTAAAGGATCTTAACATGTATAGCTTGGTGGAAAGACGAGACAGGGGGGATATGATAGAAACATTTAAATACATAAAGGGAATCAACACAGTAAAGGAGGAGACTATATTTAAAAGAAGAAAAACTACCACAACAAGAGGACATAGTCTTAAATTAGAGGGACAAAGGTTTTAAAATAACATCAGGAAGTATTACTTTACTGAGAGGGTAGTGAATGCATGGAATAGCCTTCCAGCTGAAGTGGTAGAGGTTAACACAGTAAAGGAGTTTAAGCATGCGTGGGATAGGCATAAGGCTATCCTAACTATAAGATAAGGCCAGGGACTAATGACAGTATTTAGAAAACTGGGCAGACTAGATGGGCCGAATGGTTCTTATCTGCCGTCACATAATATGTTTCTATAACTAGAGAATGAAGTCCACAATGCACTGTGAGTTTGTTTCAGGGGTTCAGATGGACATTTTAAACAGCTGTACATACCGGGTAACCAGGATTTCCACGTGGACCTTCAATCAAAGTACCCTGAGGAAGAACAAAAACAGAATTCGGGATTTGCTGCTTTGTTGTGCAAATTCTTTTTTCTTTTTTTTTCCGTATGGATACTCACAGAATCAAGGATGGCTGGTTCCCCTTTCTCGCCTTTCATGCTCACTTCATTGTCCTAGCAGGACATAAAAAAAGATATTAGCTTATGATGGAAGTTACCTACACTACAACAAAAAAGTCACACTGAAAACTGCTTTTTACTAGAAAATTAGTATTTTCATGGGATGAAAATAGCTCTTATAATTTGGTTGGTGCCAGTCCAAAAAAGGAGCAAAAACGCCTGGACTTAAGATGAAAATTAAATACGTCACATCTAGAGGCAAGCAGCCTGCGCTATGACCTCACCGAGAGGTTCTGCAATAAAATTCTAACTGGAAACAGGACCTTTGGCACAAATAGCGAATGGCCTGCCAAAATTAAGAATAACTATATTTATTTTTCATTTAAAAAAAATCTTTGATTTACTTTTTTCATCATATTACTCCACATTTTCCCTTTACTTGTTGGCTAACATCTAAAACTCATAAAAACTCGCCCTGTAATTCCTCCTATGACTTAATATAACCTCTGCCTATGACTCCTACTATTACTTTAAATAACCTCTTCCTATAACTCCTCCTATTAAGCGATATAACCTCTGCCTATGACACCTCCTATTACACCATATAACTTCTCCCTATACCTCATATTACTCCATATAACCTCTCAATATAACTCCTCTTCTTACTCCATATAACTTCTCCATATAACTCCTATTACCCCATATAACCTCTGCCTATAACACCTCCTATGACTTAATATAACCTCTCCCTATAACTCCTCCTATTACTCCATATAACTTCTCCTATTACTCCATATAACTTCTCCCTATAACTCCTATTACTCCATATAACCACTGCCTATAACTCCTCCTATGACTTAATATAACCTCTCCCTATAACTCCTCCTACAACTCCATATAACCTCTCCCTATACTCCTCTTATTACTCCATATAACTTCTCCCTATAACTCCTCCTATTACTTCATATAACCTCTCTTATAACTCCTCCTATTACTCCATATAACTTCTCCATATAACTCCTCCTATTACTCCATATAACCTCTCTCTATAACTCCTCCTATTATTCCATATAACCTCTCTATAACTCCTCCTATTACTTCATATCACCTCTGCCTATAACTCCTCCTATTACTTCATATAACCTCTCTTATAACTCCTCCTATTACTTCATATAACCTCTCTTATAACTCCTCCTATTACTCCATATAACCTCTCTATAACTCCTCCTATTACTCCATATAACCTCTTCCTTTAACTCCTCCTATTACTCCATATAACCTCTCTCTATAACCCCTCCCTTTACTCCATATAACCTCTCCCTATAACTCCATATAACTCCTCCTAGAACTCCATATATGTCACCTCACAACAAAGAATCATGATAAATTCCATAAACAAATTGAAATGCAAGCTTAGCGATAAAATGTATATAAATGTATATAGAATAATAGAATGTTACCTGGGATTCTGCTTCTGTGGTTTCCACCTGACCTCGTTCGACTGGACCATACCTCTCCCGTCTTTCATCATAGTCATCATCATATTCATTAATTTCATAATCCCTTTCTCTCTTCTCATCTTCCTCTTTTTCAACAACATACTCCTCTACAATCTCCTGTGCAGAGTAACAACAGAGCCATAAGGCTTCTTTTAATTAAATATCCCAGATATTGCAATGCTTGGAATGGAAGGGTTTGGTTTTACCTCGTAATCAGTGCCATTCATGCTGACTGTCACATTGTCCACTAGGATCTCTTCTGGAGACGGAGTGTAATAATAGTCATCTGGAAAGTCGTATTCGGAGAAACTGGGGTCTTCTGTTGGACGTACTCTCTTTTGTGTCTCTGTCTTTGGTAATTGTAATAAAATTTAAATGTTAGTTTCGCAAATTAGAAAATGCACAAGCTATATTTGGTCTTGGAATGTTGAAGGCACCTTGAGTCGAATTTAATTTTTAATTTAGAAATAAACATCAGTCAATGTTATGGTTAACTGATAACAAATACTGTCTACATGTTCTACAGCTTCTTTCTCATGGTTATTTAATAAATTAAAATTCAAAGTGAATTTCATATTTAAGGCCAAAGTAGCCAAACTGGAACATAGTTTACTTAGAAATGTTTTCCAGCTTTGCTATATTAATCTTAAAATGTAAATTCACTTTGAATTCACTTTAGCGTATCCTGTTAGTCTGCCACCCTCCAGTGGAAAGGACAAATTCCATGTTCAATGGCTCTATCCTGTCACCCTTTTAACATAACATGTGTGCATGTTCAGTATGTGTGTTGTCAGCAGGGCCGGACTGGCCCACCGGGATACCGGGAAATTTCCCGGTGGGCCGCGGCACCTGGGGGGCTGGAGATGGAGAGGGAGCCCTGCTTCCTATATTTTAATAAAATCGCGGCCGCCGGCCGCGTGTCGGTGCCGCCGGGTGGCCGGTCCGGCGGCACACTCAGAGGTGATTACTCACCTTGCGGCCGGCGGCCCCATCTCCTGTGCTGACAGCTGTCAGTATCAGTGAGTGTGCCGGGCGGCCGCCTAAGCGATCCAGCAGCACACTCACTGATACTGACAGCAGCATAGCTGTCAGCACAGGAGTACTGAGGGAGGGGGCGGAGCTAACTACCAAGCTCCCTCGCGGTTCCCATAATTCCCAGCTCAGCCACATCATAGAGTAATCACTACTCTATGATGTGTCCATGCTGGGAATTATGGGAACCGCGAGGGAGCTTGGTAGTTAGCTCCGCCCCCTCCCTCAGTCCGCCTGTAACAAGGTCAGCAGGCACACAGAAGGGGAATGGAGGGAGACAAATAGAGGGGAAGGAGGGGGGCAAATAGAGGGGAAGGAGGGGGGCAAATAGAGGGGAAGGAGGGGGCAAATAGAGGGGAAGGAGGGGGCAAATAGAGGGGAAGGAGGGGGGCAAATAGAGGGGAAGGGGGGCAAATAGAGGGGAAGGAGGGGGGCAAATAGAGGGGAAGGAGGGGGGCAAATAGAGGGGAAGGAGGGGGACAAAAAGAGGGGAAGGAGGGGGGCAAATAGAGGGGAAGGAGGGGGAGAGAAATAGAGGGGAAGGAGGGGGACAAATAGAGGGGAAGGGGGGAGACAAATAAAGGGGAAGGGGGGGAGACAAATAGAGGGGAAGGAGGGGGACAAATAGAGGGGGAGGGGGGAGACAAATAGAGGGGAAGGGGGAGAAAAATAGAGGGGAAGGAGGGTCAAATAGAGGGGAAGGGGGGAGACAAATAGAGGGAAAGGGGGGAGACAAATAGAGGGGAAAGGGGGAGGCAAATAGAGGGGAAAGGGGGGCAAATAGAGGGGAAGGGGGAAGACAAATAGAGGGGGAGGGGGGAGACAAATAGAGGGGAAGGAGGGTCAAATAGAGGGGAAGGGGGGAGACAAATAGAGGGGAAGGGGGAGACAAATAGAGGGGAAGGGGGAAACAAATAGAGGGTGAAAGGGGGAGACAAATAGAGGGGAAGGGGGGACACAGAGACTGAGGGGTAATAGAAAGACATCAGGTTGGGGGGGGGGACAAAGAGGCAGAGGGGTAATAGAGAGACATAGGGCAAGGGGGGACACATAGACAGATTGGGTAATATAGAGACAGGGGGTGGGGGGGACAAAAAGAGGGGTAATAGAGAGACACCAGGGAAGGGGGGACAAAGAGAGGGGTAATAGAGAGACACAGGAGAAGGGGGGACACATAGACAGGTGGGGTAATAGAGAGACACAGTGGATGGGGGTACAAAGAGACAGAGGGGTAAGAGAGAGACACAGGGAGGAGATAGGGAAGAGAGACACACAGAAGGTTTTTTGGGGGGACAAAGAGACATACAGTAGGGAAGGGGAACAAAGTGACACAAGATTTGTGGGAGGCAACGCTGGGCTGGGGAAAAAGAGACAGAGAGTGGCTGGGAGAAGAGAAAGAGGCACACAGAGTCTGGAGTTAGAAAGAGACACACAGATGAGATTTGGAAGGGGAGAAAGAGACAAAGTGGCTGGGGCTAAGAACAACACAAAAGGAGCTGGGGGAAAGAGAAATACAGAGGCTGGAGAACGGTAAAAAGAAACACCCAGGGACTGGGATGAAGTAAAAGATGGGTCGCTGTAAGAGGAAAAATAGGAGACAATTGGAGACAAGATACATTAAACGAGGTAAAGGTAATAGTCGTAAATGTATCTGATCCCGACAGTAATACACACACACACATATATATATATATATATGCATGTATATTGATGTGTGTATTAGTAACATATAATTATGCCTATAATATTTACACATATAGTAATATACATTTATATATGCATAATACACACATAAATGTCATTAATAAATATATATATATATATATATATATATATATATAAATGTAATGAGCACGTATTGGCCCTGTCTTGTTGCTAGTTGCATACTCATGCACAATAACATATTCAAAGTGAAGAGCGCACCCATAGAACTTCAAAATTAACCAGATCACTTCATCTTTTTAGTTGTGCAACTGCAGACATTCAGCATTTCAGTACCATTACTAAAATGTCCTTAATAGGCCAAAGTAGTTGTACTGAAACATTGATTATATGCAAATGTATGTCTACTTAAAATAAAGGCGCTCTTTTGTTTATTTTGAAGCCCTATATGCGTTCCTTCGTTGGAGTAAGAGTTTTCAATTTCAAGTTATTTTTTCACCCTCTATATCAGCACACTATTCTGGCGCGACGCATTATTGGGCTGGTATAGAATTTTTTTCCAGGGCTGATTTTAGTTCCCAGTCCGGCCCTGGTTGTCAGTGTTTATGTGTCTCCTGTTAGCATGTACGTTTGTGTGAATAATCTGCCATGAAGTAATCCCTTTAATTACCCCCTTGTCTTTAAATGTTGGCATTCCCATATATCCAATATGTACAATTTAAACTCCATGTGTCATCCTGTAGCAGTAGAGTATGACTACATCTGAATTATTCACTAAAGTGCTAGTTGTAAATTCAAAGTGAATTTAAAATTTTAGCTAATAGAACCTTGATTTAATTTGTTTGAATCAATATCAGAAAGGATTCTCATAGCTTTTCAAATGATTAATCTACATAAATTCCCATAGACTTGAATTGTGACTTCTGTAGACAATCATTTTTATTTCTAACACATTGGAATAATTTCTGATGCTGATTCATACAAAATAGATTGAGGCCTGTGTCTCTATGGATGAGAACAAGCTTAATTTCCGTTTGACATGAATAACTGGAACTAGATTTGTCACACTGGCATGTCCTCATACTTTCAAGGCTAATTATAAAGTTGTCGATCAGTGTCTAGCCAAGTCATATGATGGTAACAGAGTTTTGCTGAGGTGCCTGACAACTGGAACCTAGCAATTCACAACATTCTCTTTACTGAAATGGCACATTCGGGAACAGAACATACAAGTTATTGAATGACAGCTAATGGTGATATGGGATGAGATGGATATTGGCTGATGAAGAGGCAATTCTCATGCTTATTTGAAACGGTTAGTGCCAGGATGAGAGTGTGGAAAACAGATGTGATAAAACGATGTTATGGGTTTAATTTAACAAATGCTGCAGTAAATCATGGACTATTCAAGTTAATCTAGCTTCCCTCAATTAACCCTTCGTTAATACTTGCCTTTATACAACTTTCTACATAGCTACTGGATAAATAACCAGATCAATTTGGTTAAAAAAAAAAAACACTTAGGGTCTTATTCACTTAACAATTGTTTGTGGTGTGTTGACAACTAAATAATCTTCATATTTGCTTAGTATTCAATTTTTAAAAAATAAAAATAAAGTAAATAGTGACCTAATATTTCAAACTCCCAACATTGTTACGTAACTACATATTAATGTAATCATGAAAAGACCAAAAAAAGCACACAAAAATAATATACATTTTGTTAAAGTGATTTCTAATTTTTCTACAAAATGAGAAAAACAATATCTCGACTCAAAAATGGCAGTCAGATTAGTCCTTCGATCATTACGCTCGTACCCCACATTACTACAAATTAACTGTGAACATGAGCAAAGTCCATACTTCTCTAAAAGCATTTGGCCTGACAAAACCACCATTAAGAGCATGCCATCCTTTAAATCAAATTCCAGTTTAGGCAACTGAGAAAGAATGCTCAAATAAAACTAAAATAATAAAAATGAAACAAAAATAATGAATAGTAAAAGGTAGTCAACAGGGTCCCAGTAGAAACCAAAGGCAAACTGAAGAGGCTGGCTCCCACCTTTACCCCCAACCTCGGAGATAAATTAACCATATATATGGAGATATAAATGGCCCTCTCTATACTCCACTGTGAGTAAGCAAAGATCACACAATGCCTCCAATCCTTTGTTCTACCTTTTAGTTGTACTGAATATAGGTGCAATCATTTTTATCATGGGTGAACTCTAATGTCTACTAAATAACAGAAGATGCTCAAATTGGAATGGACTATATTTAGTTACTTCCTTTTATTAGACATTTTCTTTCTTTGCATGTTTGAAAGGATGTTCGCACTCTTTGAAGCAGTTAGAATTAGAAAACATTACTCGGAGGCAAAGATGAGGTATTTACGAAGGAAGTGCAGCAGGGATGTCTGATGCATCCAAGACGACAAAGAATAAACAAGTGAAAGTATCCACATGGACATAAGAATTAGCCCTTCGCTAGCTGGCAGGATCCTGTTTTTCTCTCCAATTGAGTTTAAGAATATTTTGCTCAATATAACGTTCATGTATTATCTCCACAGAGCACTTTCCACATATTTAATAAAATATTCAGCACCTAGCTTATGTTTGCTGAAAATGTTTATTAAACCTAGATTGATTGGTCAGCAATTCAGCAAAAAACACTCATCCTTTACAATAAAGAAATTTCTCTAGTACCACGTCATGATTGATTTAAACATTTAAACATTTATCATCATGGGGATTTCTGGAAAACTAACATTCTTCAACATGAAGAACATTTAAAACACAAACGAAGTAAAAACAATATTTTCCGCTAATGTAAGCTTCCTATGTTCCTCTACTGTGCTGATTATCGGAGACTAGCCAAAAAGCCAGTTTTCTATTCCAAGAAGCCTTGAAGAAATCTCTCGAGCTATTATCTTTGAAGTTGTTAGTATAACAAATAACTAGAAACCAATGTCCAAAATGTAACGATTTTGTTGTCTACACAAGGTAACAAATACTGCCATATAACTGACCAACCAAACACTGGATTTAAAGTATTGCCATTGTAAAATTATTTTAAAGTCAATTATTTCAGGTCTCAAGTCACCACCTATCTACCAGTAGGGAAAAGATATCAATGTATTTGGAGGTTAATATACTTTTAACATTTTTTTTTTCTAAAAGTTTCCGAGTACTTTCCTGTATTCAATTCAAAAACAACAGACAACATCCAAATGTAGGCTTAAAACCCACGCAGAAACTGCTGTGTATAATACAAAGTCTGATTTGGATTAAAAATACATAGCATGGAACATATAATGGATGGTGTTAGTTTGATGAGATCATGGATTGATGAATGATTAGCATCCTCCTGTTAACAGGGGTTATCAGCCACATACACAACCCGTTGAATGAAAATAATGGGCAATTTCTTTTCGCATGTAGAAATTAGCAAGCAGGTTGGCATGATGATGGGCAATAGGGAGTATGGTTACCATGACCACCGGGATCGTTGGTGATACAGATGAAGCAGTGTATCCTTGGGTCAGAGTCATAATAGTGCTGAGAATGGGATGGATCTGCTCGGATGCAGATTTTTTCTTCTTCTTTTTACCCTTTCTGTCCTTTTTAGAGGACTTTTTACCTTTCCTGTCCTTTTTTCGTTTGACAGGTTCCTGGATACTCTGTGGGGCCAAGAAAGGCAGAAGAAAAACCTAAATATGGAGATGCCAGTCATAAAATGTAGAGGAATATACCAAAGGTAGCAAACCAAAAGATGCTGGCAATAGAATGTGAGGCAAGAAAATAGAGTAATAGGAGTAGCTATAGAGAGAGGTTATATGGAGTAATAGGAGGAGTTATAGAGAGAGGTTATATGGAGTAATAGGAGGAGTTATAGGGAGAGGTTATATGGAGTAATAGGAGGAGTTATAGGGAGAGGTTATATGGAGTAATATGAGGAGTTATAGGGAGAGGTTATATGAGTAATAGGAGGAGTTATAGAGAGAGGTTATATGGAGTAATAGGAGGAGTTATAGGGAGAGGTTATATGAAGTAATAGGAGGAGTTATAGAGAGAGGTTATATGGAGTAATAGGAATCGTTATAGAGAGAGGATATATGGAGTAATAGGAGGAGTTATAGAGAGAGGATATATGGAGTAATAGGAGGAGTTATAGGGAGATGTTATAGGGAGTAATAGGAGGAGTTATAGGGAGAGGTTATATGGAGTAATAGGAGGAGTTATAGGGAGAAGTTATATGGAGTAATAGGAGGAGTTATAGGGAGAGGTTATATGGAGTAATATGAGGAGTTATAGAGAGAGGTTATATGGGGTAATAGGAGGAGTTATAGGGAGAGGTTATATGGAGTAATAGGAGGAGTTATAGAGAGAGGTTATATGGAGTAATAGGAGGAGTTATAGAGAGAGGTTATATGGAGTAATAGGAGGAGTTATAGAGAGAGGTTATATGGAGTAATAGGAGGAGTTATAGGGTGAGGTTATATTTAGTAATAGGAGGCGTTATAGGGAGAGGTTATATGGAGTAATAGGAGGAGTTATAGGGAGAGGTTATATGGAGTAATATGAGGAGTTATAGGGAGAGGTTATATGAAGTAATAGGAGGAGTTATAGAGAGAGGTTATATGGAGTAATAGGAATCGTTATAGAGAGAGGATATATGGAGTAATAGGAGGAGTTATAGAGAGAGGATATATGGAGTAATAGGAGGAGTTATAGGGAGATGTTATAGGGAGTAATAGGAGGAGTTATAGGGAGAGGTTATATGGAGTAATAGGAGGAGTTATAGGGAGAAGTTATATAGAGTAATAGGAGGAGTTATAGAGAGAGGTTATATGGGGTAATAGGAGGAGTTATAGGGAGAGGTTATATGGAGTAATAGGAGGAGTTATAGAGAGAGGTTATATGGAGTAATAGGAGGAGTTATAGAGAGAGGTTATATGGAGTAATAGGAGGAGTTATAGAGAGAGGTTATATGGAGTAATAGGAGGAGTTATAGGGAGAGGTTATATGGAGTAATAGGAGGAGTTATAGGGAGAGGTTATATGGAGTAATAGGAGGAGTTATAGAGAGAGGTTTTATGGAGTAATAGGAGGAGTTATAGAGAGAGGTTATATGGAGTAATATGAGGAGTTATAGAGAGAGGTTATATGGGGTAATAGGAGGAGTTATAGAGAGAGGTTATATGGAGTAATAGGAGGAGTTATAGGGAAAGGTTATATGGAGTAATAGGAGGAGTTATAGAGAGAGGTTATATGGAGTAATAGGAGGAGTTATAGAGAGAGGTTTTATGGAGTAATAGGAGGAGTTATAGAGAGAGGTTATATGGAGTAATAGGAGGAGTTATAGGGAGAGGTTATATGGAGTAATAGGAGGAGTTATAGAGAGAGGTTATATGGAGTAATATGAGGAGTTATAGGGAGAGGTTATATGGGGTAATAGGAGGAGTTATAGAGAGAGGTTATATGGAGTAATATGAGGAGTTATAGAGAGAGGTTATATGGGGTAATAGGAGGAGTTATAGAGAGAGGTTATATGGAGTAATAGGAGGAGTTATAGAGAGAGGTTATATGGAGTAATAGGAGGAGTTATAGAGAGAGGTTTTATGGAGTAATAGGAGGAGTTATAGAGAGAGGTTATATGGAGTAATAGGAGGAGTTATAGGGAGAGGTTATATGGAGTAATAGGAGGAGTTATAGGGAGAGGTTATATGGAGTAATAGGAGGAGTTATAGGGAGAGGTTATATGGAGTAATAGGAGGAGTTATAGGGAGAGGTTATATGGAGTAATAGGAGGAGTTATAGGGAGAGGGTATATGGAGTAATAGGAGGAGTTATAGGGAGAGGTTATATGGAGTAATAGGAGGAGTTATAGAGAGAGAATATATGGAGTAATAGGAGGAGTTATAGAGAGAGGTTTTATGGAGTAATAGGAGGAGTTATAGGGAGAGGTTATATGGAGTAATAGGAGGAGTTATAGGGAGAGGGTATATGGAGTAATAGGAGGAGTTATAGAGAGAGGTTATATGGAGTAATATGAGGAGTTATAGGGAGAGGTTATATGGGGTAATAGGAGGAGTTATAGAGAGAGGTTATATGGAGTAATATGAGGAGTTATAGAGAGAGGTTATATGGAGTAATAGGAGGAGTTATAGGGAGAGGTTATATGGAGTAATAGGAGGAGTTATAGAGAGAGGTTATATGGAGTAATAGGAGGAGTTATAGGGAGAGGTTATATGGAGTAATAGGAGGAGTTATAGGGAGAGGTTATATGGAGTAATAGGAGGAGTTATAGGGAGAGGTTATATGGAGTAATAGGAGGAGTTATAGGGAGAGGTTATATGGAGTAATAGGAGGAGTTATAGGGAGAGGGTATATGGAGTAATAGGAGGAGTTATAGGGAGAGGTTATATGGAGTAATAGGAGGAGTTATAGAGAGAGAATATATGGAGTAATAGGAGAAGTTTGTTGAAGAATTTCTATGTAGTAACAGGAAGATGAAAATATTATCTTTGATAAATTAATAGAATAAACACTTCAATGTGCTTTCTGTTTTTCACATGTGGAAAGGAATCAAGGCAGCGTATGTCTCTCTGGCTCTGATAGGGATTGGCCCTGGAAGATTCTTGGATGGGGAGAGCCCCAGCTGACATTTAGAAACGTGTTAAGCTGAGAATAAGAGAAACCTCTTGGTTTGTGGCCTCTACCCAGCAGGTGCTCAGAGGAATTGTTACTGGCAGAATGTGACTGACTTTCCTGGCTCACTGCCACATACTTCCAATGTGCCTGTAAAGGACCGTGGGAATCCCGCACTTGCTATGTCTATCAATGATTATTATATATAGACATGGTTTGATCACATACATAAACACATTACAGACTGGGAATTTGTGTCCCAAAAGCTTTATTCTGGCACATTTAATTCAGCCATTGCTACCTGGAATAATTCACTACCTGGGTTATACTGGATGTAACAGAAAAGAAAATCAACATATAACAAAGTGTAAAAATTGAGCAAAGTACAGCAGTTGAGGCACCACAATAACCTTAGTTCCTTTGGCAAAAAATAAGTGAATGTAATCCAGAAAATCAAGTCTCACTCCCACCATTCTAATCACACCAAAATATATCTATGAAAAATAAATCATACCAATCTACCAATCTAGAGAACATAAAAATAAAAAAATCTAAACACAAAAGTGTTATAATTAATCAAACGAGTGTGAAGTAATCAGAGTGATGGAACCATTCTTATAATACAGAGTTGTCTGCAGACTGCAAATAGTGCATAGCCCAAAGTGCAATCATAGCAAGCTCAGTTGGATATTTGTAGGAGAATCATGATACTGGGATCCATAAAGCAATAAGGGCAAATATTTGTTTTAAAATCATTAAAAGATAAAGACCACTTACAGGGTAAAATCCCAATACAGGAAAGTCATTTTTGTGTGCTACAGTAAATAGGGTTAATCACTACTTTACCCTGTTTTAATAAGCATGCTATGTTAAATCTATCGATATATATCTATTGTTGCACTATATGTATTATGATTTTTATACAGATATCCAGTAGAACGAGCAATCCTGGATATCCCCATGTCGGACTCCCTGGATGCTGTATATGGAGCCTGCTGACAGCATCATACTCACCTGATTAGCCTGTAACATGCTTGTGGATTTATGGTTTATATGTTGGACGAATTGTTTTACATAAAGGAATTTCACAGTGATTAGCAAGGTAGGAGTGCAAAACAGACTAGTTTTACTGGATTCATTGTAAACACCTTGTACTGAATATACCTTATCTAAATTTAGCACATGTATCCCTCTCTGATCCTTTTTGGTGTCAAGCATAGAAAAGAAATTGTCACATCCAACAGTTTGTTTTAATTGCTTTTTATTTCTGTTACTATAAATTCCTTTCAGTGCTGCATCGCTTCCAAAAAGTACTTTGACGGAACTCTAATATTTATATATGCATAGATATTCTCGTCCAGTATGGAATCTATGTATAATATATGTCTTTCTGATTGATTCATCATACATTATCATAATCATGTAATCATGCAATCAGCTATCATATATCAGATCTTATATACTCGTTTTCCTCAATTAGGCATTTACATATGTATTTACTCTATCTACTAGTAGATGTTTATTAAAGCTTGTTTATGTACTCAGGGTCACAAATGAAGCTACTAATAATTGGAATATCATCAATGCTATAAATATTCCCAGTATTTGAAGCAGACATAAACATTTGAATATGTGTGACGCCTTGCAGTAATGCTGAGCTGTGAGATATGGAGTTTTATTCCCCGGGGCTCGGATGACACATCATGTATCTCTGGATTTCTTGATGGCCTGCATGCAGGAGATGCCAGAGTCATGACTCACACTCATGTGAATGACACAGAACCAGACCCAGCCCTGGGACCCAGCTGTTACTATTACAGCTGGATTTAGACCTGACTTCCCATCTGCCATTTGAAACTGAGAATTTAAGACTAGTGCTGCCAAGAATAAAAAAAAATAAATACATTTCACGCCTACTATTGCTGGTGGGAACCAATTCTTCCACCAGGTTAACCAGGCATGTATAACGTGGTGGTTATAGGGGGAAATTTTACCATGGTGCTATGTCACCTTCCCCCTGAAAAATTAGTATTGCATAAACATAGAATCTTTACCAGATACTCATATTGACTGTTCTGGTATTTCACTGAAATCCCAACCCTTTCAAAAGATATACTGACTACTTTGTATCTGTATATTTCCTATGCCTGACACTTCTAGAACCTGGACAGAGCTACCGCTGTTTAGACGTTTCAATGCCCCCTCAGTTACTGCTGCACTGAATTGGCTTTATCTATTGAGGACCCCTGTGATTTTGATACATTATCCATAGACCTCAATGCTGTACTCTTGGATGTTAAAGGGTCAAAGTGGTGTACCCAGGTTCATTGGAGAATGTGGCTTGCTTGCTGATCTGTGCCCACTCCCATGACCCTAGCACCTCCCCTTTGTTATGGGACCCAGTTTGGTCACCATCTCCTAGGATGTCCGGTATGGGAAGGTACTCTAAATTTTTAGAAGTTGTGGCACAGATTGTCGCTACCTCCTATCTCATAGGTCTTAAGCATGTTCACAAATAATGTGCGTTGGACCCTTTCATCAGGGCACCAATGTTGGTGGGCTGCTGCTGTACCTTAGTAGCTGAACAGTTAGGATCTAGGCATCCTGGTACTCATCAGCAAGCAGCGCTGCATTAATCAGAGTAGGAGGGCAGCGGCCCCGAACCACAGTTGAAGAACTCTAGTAGTAGCAGCTGCACAATGTCCTCCATAGTTGTAGTTTGGCAACCTTGAATCCAATTCATTGTGGCCCTTTGTAAGTGAAATGCCCATTCTGTGATTCTGTGTAGGAATCCTTGTGAGGACCCTGAACCGCTGATGTTAGTCCTCTGGTGTAATAGCATAACAGGCTAGAAGCATTTCTTCGACCTGCACGTAATTTTGCAGGTCAGTATCTGGAACAGCTCAGTAAGCTTCCGCAGCTCAACCAGTCAACTCACCTGCCAGTATGGAGGACCCAGTCCACAGTGTCCAACTCATGCAGTGTACGCTGCAACTCAACATCCTGAGGTACTTATCAATATCTGGTGTCTCAATGAAAGGCTTGAAAAGCGGTTAAAGAGTCTTCTTCTCTCCTGGCTGTGTTGACAGGGGGGCCACCACCACTCCTCCTAAATGTTGCAGTTCCGCCAGTCAGATCTGGATTCTAGCAAGTCCTTCAGGATACTCCACTTCAATTACTAGTATGGACTCTTCATGTACCTTCCATTAGGCTGTCTTTCAGTTCCCAGTTATTGTAACTTCACAATCCTCCAAGGAAGAGGGAGCACCCCACCGTTACCAACCAAATATGACGGAGCTCCCCATACTCCAGAGTACCTCTGCAAATGTTTTTTCATGCCAGAATTATAATTAACACTGCATATTTCTGAGATGTATTGGGTAAAACATAGATTCCAGGGTTCAGTTCAAATTTTACATAATTCCACATTACAGTATCTCTATCATTCCAGAAACTACCTACTTGGACTGATTGGACACACTTACCTCTGTATTGAAATCTGGGTCCTGGGACTGCACAGCATAGATCAGTGCATGGTCACAGCCAGGCATGTAATTGGTGCAATATTCGAAGGCTGCATTGGGATCCGGAACAATCATCAGCTGTTGGATATCTCCCTGCAACAGAGAGGAGGACAAGTTAATATCATGAGTGCAATGTTCTCTACTATAGAAGAAGGTGGTCGACAAGTAGGTCTCCAACTTAATTACACCTCCTAAGCCCCATAGCAAGAATTTCATTTAACACAAGCAAGGAGGTTGTAATTTCAGAAATTCTAGAAATCCCACTGTTGACTCAATATGATGTATACTAATAAAAAAGCATATGGCAATGCTCCCTTTTTTGACAAAAAAAAAACAAACAAAGAAAACAAACAAACAACCAAATAAAAAATAACAACCAGGTTATTCACTAGAGTTGCGAATTCAAGTGAATTCAAACTGTGAAATGCTGCACATACAAAGGTTAACCCCTTGGCTGACGGAGATGTAACTGCGTTTCCAGCATCATCATGGGGTGTCATCAGCCAGCCAGAACCACGGTGTGCAATTTATTGGCTGAGGGGAATCTGTTGCTCTCAGCCAATGAATGGTGACTGCATTGGTTTTCGGCAGCTGCAGAAGCTGTAAGCTCCATATCAATGAGGAGAGATGACCAGAAGTCCGGGGGAGACCCAGGTAAGGGGGGAAAACTGTTACAAAACAGTTTACCCCATTACCAGGTAACAGGGGCAGGGAACTCCTGGCATCATAACCACTACAGCCTAATTCAAATTCCTGCCACCTTAACATCAGGATCTACCTATCCCTGCCACCTTGCCCTGAGTTATAATGTCCTTGATGAGTTCAGCCAGGAATTACCCATTTTTCAGTTCTTGTTGATTTTCCACATCTACTGTCTTTGTCTTTTTTTAGACTAATGATTGATGATTAACCCAATTTAAGCTCTCCGCAATGCTTTTGCTGTCTTCTGCACAAACACAGAAGATCAGTCTCGGATTTCAGCTGGTTTCCCTTTAGTTAGAGTTTGTTAAACCATTACCTGTATCCAGAGTTTCTATCCCACTCAAAACCACTTTTGATTATTAAAGAAGTATAGTGACATCACATGAGGATGTAACCAATACATTGGATCTGATGACAACTTCTTCAGAACAAACACAGCTAAACACATTCCTTCTAATTATCAACCATGGTAACAAGATTTTCACTGCAAGTTTATTTCACGGGAAAATCTCCTCTAACAGTTCGGCTTCTCCCTGTCCCATTTTTCCACACTGCTCCTGTCATAAAGTTCCCACACAGCACAGCTGCAACAGACACAAAGTACAGATCTGCCATGTGCATTAATATAAAAAAATGTAAAAAAAATTAAAAGCCTGGAAAATTGCAAATGAGTCCATTGACACAGCTGGATCCCAGCCAGAGGAGAAATTAGCCCTGCAAATTAACTATGTTCTTTCCATTTTCAGCCTTACCAGGAAAATAAGATGCACTCAACTTTGACAGTCTACAACCAGGCTTCCTCAAACTCCGGCCCTCCAGATGTTGCTGAACTACAACTCCCATGATTCTATGAATGAAATAGATAGCCGGAGAATCGTGGGAGTTGTAGTTCAGCAACATCTGTAAGGCCGGAGTTTGAGGAAGCCAAGGGAATACATGGTGTGTCAATCCTTACCCACTACCACACAATAAGGGAAGGTTAAAGAGGTCTTCGAAAGTATGTCTATGATGTCAAACCTATAAGACAAATTCAAAGGACCATCTTTTAACATAAGATAAACCCTTTCCACTTCCTAAACACCAGACTCAAGGTTGCATATGATTAAATGTTTTGATCAAGATCTGCATGGAAAAGGTACTTTCTTTAGCTTCTCTCCTTACACAGATGATGTTGTCAGACTTTCAACTGATAAGGATTCTTTAAGTCTAAATACTTGAATGACAAATTATTTCCCCGCAGACCTGTAAGTATTCTCAAGCATGGCTCTCCAATATTTTTGGAACTTCAAATGCTCAAAAAAGTCGTCTCACGCACTGACTGATTGTTTAAGTTCACGCTTTATAAATAAGTAAGTGATTAAAACATCACCTAAGTGGATACGCACAACCACAGGAAAGTGGGGAGATATGTGGGCCAGGTGTGTATTAGTAAAGCGCTGTCAAAGGGCGTTTGTATGAAATAAATTCCTTGCATTGCACTTGCTAAGAAATCATATTATGGCAGATTGAAGGACAGTTCCTAATTAATATTTTATTTAAAACTGTGCTGTCATTTTTTTTCTATTGACTTTCCTTGTATTTTAAAGCGGCTCTGTCACCTTCTGTGGTCTGGTCTTTGCATCATTTGCAAATGCCCCCAATGGCGACATTGCCGCTGGTGTCCAGTGGCCATGGGGGCAGGGAAAGGTGAGATTTACATACCCGAACCTATCTCTTACAAGCACCGCCATCCAGTCCTCTTTAGCTCATCAGCGCTATGCAATCACTCATGCACACGAGTACAGTATTGAGGACTAACTAGGATCTTGCGAAACCCTGCATAGAAAGAGCTTTTTTTCCCTACAGCTGTCACTGATGATGGCTGGGGGAAATGACAAGTTTGAGAAAAGGTCGCTCTGCCATTTTGTCAAGCATAGTAAAAATACTGAGACAAAGTTGTCCCTACTTTGTCTTAGTATATCTTTTGACTGGGTTGGAATTTTAGTAAAATTCCGACACAACTAATCAGATTTTTATGAAATACACATTTTTTATATGGGGTGAAATATTGATAGGCTCAAAATCTGGGAGCAGCCATTGATGACTGCAATCTGTCCTCCTGTGAGGTTGATTTTACTAGTGGATTGTGTGTAAATGTAATTGAAGATTATGCTAGCGCTAGTGTACTTATAATCTTAATTTTAATAATGACAGGAGGCGAGTATTTTGCTTTACTCTCTTTACTAAAACTCCATAGCAGTAAAGAAAGTGAAAAACGTTTTAACCAATCAAAATGCAAATAGGGAGTATATTGTTTCAGTCAACAGGCTCCTCCCCCTCTTTCGGAAGCGAACATCGGAACAGGGAAGAAAATAGTGATAAAGTCTGTAACGAACATCCGTAATGGAATCCAACGGGAATGATGAACTTCTTGGGTTGAGTAGGAAGAAAAAACAGGCACCAACCGGAGAACTTCCGATGCTTGGTCTTTATATGATGAGAAATATCGTTATGGTCATGCCGTAGATGTTCCAAATTCTTTCACACTTAAACTGAAAAGAGAATATGAGAAAGGTTAGGCACCGGTCTTGAAACTGTTTGTAGTCATGACAGTGATCCATCGGATTACATTGCAATAATTTAATTTGTATATTCAGTGTATATACTACTAGTAGTTAAATAGGCTAATGACAACAGTGACTATCTTATGAACATAAGATTCAAGGAGTTATGAAGAAAAACAGAAGAATGAAGAAATGTAGAGAAGTATGATTAGAGTATGAATAGAGTAGTTCCCCTCCTCCCGGGTGGGAAGGGTGGGAAAATACTCGCCTCCTGTCATTATTAAAATTAAGATTATAAGTACACTAGCGCTAGCATAATCTTCAATTTTATCACATGACAGGAGGCTTCATATTTTGCATTTTTAACGCTGTAGAATCAGAGACATGGCAGCACTGGAATTCGGACGGAAATAGAAGGTGCGGAATGTAGATTCCCTAGACCAATCAGCGGAGTATAGGATATCCGTTAAGGAGGCACCCGCCATGAAGGCTGAGGATGCTGCTGCTCCGCGTACTGAGTGGGCTCCGAATGTAGTGTCCACACCGGCTAGCGATAGTAACCATCGAACCCATCTTGCTAGGGTGGTGGAAGTGATGGGGACATGTGGTCTGACGTATGATACTAGGAGTTGACCTGATGGTGTAGACCGAAGAGGTATGGTGGTTTCCACGTACTGTTGTAGTGTGGAGACAACGCAGAGTTGCGGTTCTGTGGGGAAGAAAGGATAAAACACCGATGTGGAGTCCGTCTTAGTGCGGCGAGATATCCGGAATGTAACTCCTTCTGGAGAGATTGAGAAAGCGTCTATGTCCAGTGCTCGAATGTCTGACACTCTGCGGAAGGAGACCAGGCAGAGCAAGACTGTGAGTTTTGCTGATAATTGACGGAGGGAGAGTCTGTCGTTAGTTGGCCAGTCTTTCAGGAATCGGAGGATTACGTCGACGTCCCAGAAATGAGAGTATTTGGGCCCTGGGGGGCGTTGTAATCGAATGCCTCTCAGGAGTCGGCATACAAGTGGTTCTTTGCCAACTGGAATCCCTTGTATGGGGACGTGGGCCGCTGAAATAGCTGAGCGAATTACATTAAGTGATCTGTAAGAACGTCCTAATGAGAAAAGGTGAGATAGGAAGTTCAAAATTGCTGAGACAGGGGCCGTAAATGGATCGAAGTTCCGTTCCAGACACCAAGTGGACCAGGAATTCCAGGCGGATAGATAGCATCTTCTGGTTCCGGGGGCCCATGAGTCCCATAGCAGTTCTTTAGCAGCCTGCGATAATTCGCCGACTTGCCAGGAGCCCCTGAAAGCGTCCAAACCACCAGATGGAGATGGTTGTCTAGGATTAGTGGATGAGGGTTGCCTTTTGGATCTGTTAGAATGTATTGATGATGAGGTAGTAGAAGGGGATCGTGGCATGATAGAGCTAGGAGATCTGGGAACCATGGTTGTCCCCTCCATAGTGGAGTGATGAGTATTAGTGAGGTTTGCTGATTCTTCAGATAGTGTATGGTCCTCGCTATCATGGCGAAGGGAGGGAAGGCGTAGGCTCCCGTGATCGGCCAAGGTTGTAGGAATGCATCCACTGCTGCGCTTTCCGGGTCCGGGAGCCAGCTGAAGTATAATTTTGTTTGTCTGTTGTTGCGGGACGCAAACAGGTCCAAGTGGAGTGGACCTAGGCGTTCCGCAATGCAGTTGAAGATTTGTGGATCTAGTTTCCAGTCGCTGGTGTCCCGCCAGTGGCGTGAGAACCAATCTGCTGTGAGGTTTGTCTCTCCTGGGAGGTATTCCGCCGTGAGGGAGATGTTGCGGGGTAGGCAAAAATCGAAAATTTATTTTGTTATTTCTGATAGGAGACGTGAGCGGGCTCCTCCTAGGCGGTTGATGTAACGGACTGCGGAAATGTTGTCCATCCGGAGAAGGATGCAACAGTCCGACTTGTCCTTTGCTAGGCTTCGGATCGCGAAAGACCCGGCTAGGAGTTCTAGGCAGTTTATATGTAAGTTGAGGTCTTGGGATGTCCAAGCACCTCCTGTCGATACATTTTCGCTCGTCGCTCCCCATCCCCAGAGGCTGGCGTCTGATTCTAATATCATGTCGGGAGCTTTCCCGAAGATGGCTCGGCCGTTCCATGCTTCCATGCTGTCCAGCCACCATCTGAGTTCGTCTCTGACTTCCTCTGTCATCGGGACCGGCTGATCGTATGAGGGGTTTTCCCTGAGAAAGGAAGCTTTGAGGCGTTGCATTGCCCTGTAGTGAAGTGGACCTGGAAATATAGCTTGAATGGAGGCCGAGAGAAGCCCTACGATGCGTGCGAGGGTGCGGAGTGGAATGGTGTGGGAGCGGATGGCCCTGCGTAATTCCTTGCGAATGGCTGAGATTTTTGCCGTCGGTAGCCATAGAGTGCTGGAGGTGGAATCTATCTCGAATCCCAAAAATTGAACTGTTTGTGATGGGGAGATAGCTGATTTTTGAAAGTTCACTGTGAAGCCCAGGGATGATAGGAGATCCGTGGTGTAGCGTGTGTGTTGTATCAGTCTGAGTCTGTCTGAGCAGAACAGAAGGAGGTCGTCCAGGTATATAATGCAACGAATGCCTTGAGCTCGAAGATGTGCGACCACGGGTTTCAGCAGTTTGGTGAAACACCATGGGGCCGAACTGAGGCCGAAGGGGAGGCACGTGAATTGCCAGGGACGGCCTTGCCAATGGAAACGAAGGTATTGTCTGCAGGATTGATGGACGGGTACTGATAGATACGCGTCCTTGAGATCCAGCCTCGTGAACCAATCCTTGTCTTGTAGGAGGTCTCTTAAAAGATGAATGCCTTCCATCTTGAAATGGTTGTAAGTGACGTATTGGTTGAGTTGTCGTAGGTTTATGACAGGTCGTAGATCGCCCGTTTTCTTCTTGACTAAGAAGATGTTGCTGAAGAAACCTCGAGGTTCGGACGCGGGTTCTATCGCGCCTTTTGAGTATAGGGTTTGTAGTTCTTCGTTGATGAGAGATTTGTCTGTTCTTGAGCAGTTGATGGGACGTGGTATTTCCGTCTGTCGGGGTTGGTCTACGAAGTCTATGATGTAGCCTCGTACTGTCTGTAGGATCCATGCGTCCGCGGATATTGAGGTCCATTTCTGGAAGAAAAGAGATATGCGACCTGCTGTATGCATTGGAAGGGAAACATGAGTGAATTGGTTGCTTACCTGAGGAGAAACGTGCTCTGCCTCGAGTGCGTGGTCCGCGACCTCTGTCTGCGCCTCGTGTGTAGGAAGATGGTCGGTATCCCATCTCTGGGTAAAAAGGCTGTGGTCTTGTAGCTCTGGGGCCTGAGGGCCAGAAGCGGCTGGCAGCACGGCCCCTTTGGCGGCCAGCCCGTCCAAAAACACCCCTAGAGGGGTTTTGTCTAAAGACTCTTCTCATTGATGATTGAGCCTTGTTCAGGGATGTGTAGACGTTAACATGTCTGCTTAATTCTTTGAGAAATTGTTCTCCGAAAAGCTTGCCCTGTGCCATAGGACCTAACTCCTTGGTGCCCAACTCCACCAATTTACCGTCAATGCGGAGAAGTGCTGCTTTGCGTCGCTCAGATGATAAGGCGACATTGGCATTACCCACAAAACAAAAGCACCTTTGTGCCCATTCCCGCACGTCATGCGCCCATTCGCGCACCATAGTAGGGTCAAATTGATCGGCTTTGGCTAGAGCATCATCAGCCAAGTACATAATTCTGGATAGTGGTCCCACCGAGTCCAGAAGTTTATCTTGAACCCCTCTAAACCCTTTTTCCACGCCTTTTCGTGGGTCACGGCCACCTCGTGACATAAAAGTTGTCATCACTTGGTCAAATTCTGGCGTGTCCGCCACGTGGTCGGGTAGAAAAGGCCTTGGGCATTCTGACCTCAAACGGTTGCAGACCGTTTTGTCCATGGGCTTTCGTAGCCAGAGGTGCATAAACCTCGCTAGGTGGTCAGGTGGTGTCCAATCGCTTGAGCGAGGGTGTCTAATTTTTCTTGGGTCAAAAAGTTTTTGTCCCAGTGGGTCAAGGATGGTGTCTTCATCCTCTTGCGGGTTTTCCGCATTAGCTTGGTCTTGGGGTTCTCCCATAAATGTGTGTTGCGGAAAAAAGGATTGGGATCCGGAGTCCGAACCCCAACCACCTTCATTGGAGTCTGAGTCCTCCGCTTGCCATTCATCTAAAATGGCCATGGGTTTAGTTTGGGACTGTTCTTCATCCGAAGAGTAGTCGTGTTGAGGATTCGTGATGGTGGCAGAAATGGGTTTAGCGCGTTTAGCGGGGTTTTTACTTTTATGTGAGTGGTCTTTTTCGCCTTTCCACTGGCGTTTGCCCGTGAGAGTTTCAGGGCTTTTGTGAGATTCTTGTGCATCAGAATCGGAGTCATGGCGGGATGGGTGGGCTTTAGATGGTTTCCTCTTGTCGGAGCCAGAGGCCATCATCTTGGAGAGAACTTTCTCCATTGAGGCAGAAACGGCCTCGTTCACCATATTTTGGAGATCTGTGGTTTGAGAGGTCTCCATGGTGTCTGGGTATATGATTGGCACAGGGCGTGGTAGAGGTCAGTCTGCTGTATTTTAGTCGATATAGACTGTAGTAATATCGCTATGCAATACCCCAGCAGGGTGCAATAACGTAAAAAATTTTTGTATAGTAGTACAATCGGGACCCCAGCAGGGTTATTAGAATAAATAATAATAATAATAAAACCGAGTACCCCAGCAGGGTTTAGACGGTATAGTAACTGGTCAGATGTAAGCCAGATAACCCCAGCAGGGTTGTAATAAATGATACCCCAGCAGGGTATGAGTAGTGGTATGTTGGAGATTAAGCTCCAGCAGGATAGTAATCCGATTTATATAATCACCCCAGCAGGGTGTATAATGTCCAATGGGCTAGTAACAGGTGTGTAACCACTAGGCCCCAGCAGGGCAAATAGACCACTTGTTGGGATTTTAAATGTATTCTGGGCCTCACCCAGTATGACAGAGGTGGCCACAAAGCGACCTCCTTAGCAGCACAATATATAGGGCAGCACCCCAGTCAGGCACAGGTTAATACCTGATGTGCCTTTAAACAGCTTGAGTGACTGACCTCTTGTAGCAGACTGTAGAAGGCTTGCAGTGTCCGTTGAACTTGCCGTTCTGAGGTTTCGCGGCAATTTGCTGCGGTCCTAAAATGGCGGCCGTAATCTCGCGAGACGCGGGATTAAAAATGGCCGCCGCGAGAAGGAAGCCGCGGCTGAAATAGGGCCGCGGAAAACGCGGCGGAAAAGAGCCTCCGAGCGGCGGCAAGGTGGGGAAAACAGAAGGATGCAGGGAAAAAACCCAGCAGAAAGGAGAGAGGTAAACTACCATTAGGGTGAAGTAACCCCGGTGGTACTAAACATAGGATAGATAGTAGGATAAAAACGGTTTAGAGACTACAGAAAAACAGAACTATATAGATAATGAAAAGGTTAGGTTAATAAAATAGTATATATGAGGAAAAAAGGTAAATAAAACATTCACATGAGGTAAAATAGGGAAGAGCCAAAAACTCTGACCTGTCTGCGATGGAGCAGTAAAGAAAGAGGGGATGGAGCCTGTTGACTGAAACAATATACTCCCTATTTGCATTTTGATTGGTTAAAACGTTTTTCACTTTCAAAACTGCTATGGAGTTTTAGTAAAGAGAGTAAAGCAAAATATGAAGCCTCCTGTCATGTGATAAAATTGACAAATAACACAGAATCTTGCTTAACCCCTTAGTGCCCAGACCGCTTTTTAATTTTCCTACCGTTTGGGACCAAGGTTGTTTTTACATTTCTGCGGTGTTTGTGTTTAGCTGTAATTTTCCTCCTACTCATTGACTGTACCCACACATATTTTATACCGCATTTCTCGCCATTAAATGGTCTTTCTAAAGATACCATTATTTCCATCATATCATATAATTTGCTATAAAAAATCTATAAAATATGATGACAATTTTTTTAAAAAACACACTTTTTCTAACTTTGACCCCAAAAATCTGTTAAGCATCGACAACCGTCAAAAAACACTTTTGCTAAATAGTTTCTAAATTTTGTCCTGAGTTTAGAAATGCCCAATGTTAACATGTTCTTAGCTTTTTTTGGAAAGTTATAGGGCTATAAGTACAAGTAGCACTTTGCTATTTCTAAACCATTTTTTTTTCAAAATCCAAGTTACATTGCAACACTGATATTTGTCAGGAATCCCTAAATAACCTTTCACATGTACATGTATATATTTTATTAAAAGAAGACAACCTAAGGTATTAAACTTGGGTTATTTTGACTCTTTTCATGTAACCATTTCATCACCAATCTATGCCAAATTAAAAAATAAATTAACAAATTGGTGATATTTTTGACACACATAGCAATTTAAGAATATATGTACTGAAAACTTTAAGGGTTACTGCCAAAGAACACCCAAATATGTGTTCAGCAACATCTCCTGAGTACAGTGATACCACCCATATATAGGTGTGTTCAGGGGTGTATTTGCCGCGAGGCAAACAAGGCATTTGCCTTGGGCGGCATTTTTCAGGGGGCGGCAAAAAAAGCCGCCCCCAAATGCCCAGGGCAAATGCCTTGTTAGCCTTGCGGCTAACAAGGCATGCTGGGCGACCGGCGGGCTGCTGGGAAGTGCGGGTAGGTGGGCGGCCGGCGAGGGAGCACTTCCTCTGAGCGGTCTGCTCAGCTCCCTCGCGCGCAGCAGAGTGAGGCTGGGAGCCGGAATATGACGTCATATTCCGGCTCCGCCTCCCAGCATCACTCTGCGGCGCGCGAGGGAGCTGAGCAGACCGCTCAGAGGAAGTGCTCCCTCGCCGGCCGCCCACCTACCCGCACTTCCCAGCAGCCACTGGACCACCAGGGAGACAGATATCCCCCCCCCCCCAGCTTTCCCAAAGGTAAGGAGGCTGGGGGGGTTAAATTAAAAAAAAAAAAAATGTATTAAATATGTGAGTGATTGAGTGTGTTTGTATGTCTGTGTATGTCTGTTAGTGTGTGTGTGTGTGTATGTCTGTAAGTGTATGTCTGTAAGTGTGTGTATGTCTGTTAGTGGGTCTGTGTGTGTGTCTGTTAGTTTGTGTGTGTGTTTGTGTGTGTGTATGTCTGTTAGTGTGTGTATGTCTGTTAGTGTGTCTGTGTGTGTGTGTCTGTTAGTGTGTGTGTGTGTGTCTGTTAGTGTGTGTGTGTATGTCTGTATGTGTGTGTGTGTGTGTGTATGTCTGTATGTGTGTGTGTGTATGTCTGTATGTGTGTGGGTCTGTGTGTGTGTATGTCAGTGTGTGTGTCTGTAAGTGTGTGTCTGTTAGACTGTGTGTGTGTCTGTTAGACTGTGTGTGTGTCTGCTAGTGAGTGTGTTTCTGTTACCTAGTGTATGCGTATTTGTCAGTGAATGTGTGTGTGTGTGTATTTAGAAGGCGGGACGGGGGAAGGGTTCGGTGGGGGTGGCGCGGGTGGGGGGGGGAGGGTTGGGTGAGGGTGGCGTGGGTGGGAGGGGGGCGCCTGAGTTTTGTCCTGCCTAGGGCAGCACAAAACCAGGATACACCACTGGGTGTGTTCTGTTCTCTGGGGACTAAAAGACCTTATTTGGAGGGTGCACATTCCAGTTTTACAACAATTTTCACAGCTAGTCATCATGCACACTTGTCCTATTTGGGACATTTTTTAAGTTGGCCAATGTAATTTAGCCCCATCAAACCATATTTTTTTGAAAAGTAGACAACCCAGGGTATTCAATATGGGGTATGTCCAGTCTTTTTTAGTAGCCACTTAGTCACAAACACTGGCCAAAGTTAGCATTTATATTTGTTTGTGTGTTAAAAATGCAAAAAACTATTTTGAACGCTAACGTTGGCCAGTGTTTGTGATTAAGTGGCTACTAAAAAGACTGAACATACCCCATTTGCAATACCTTGGGCTGTCTTCTTTTGCAAATGGTATGCCATCATGGGGGTAATTCTCATTCCTGGGCTACCATACGCTCTCAAAGGCAACATAACCAATCTGGCAAATTTCAATGTGAAAAAACGGCCTTAAATTTGACCCTGTAACTTTCAAAAACACTATAAAACCTGTACATGGGAGATACTGTTATACTCGGAAGACTTCGCTGAACACAAATATCAGTGTTTCAAAACAGTAAAACATATCATAACAATGATATGCAATACCGTTAGAGCGGCTGGAAGCGATCGCGATCGTTTCCAGCACTCTAATTCCCTGTGGAAGTTCCTTAAGGACCGTTTTTTGTCGGACGTACCTGATACATCCGAGGTTGCGATTTTGTTGGACATACCTGATACGTCCGAGGTCGCGATGGGGCTAAGCTCTGCTCATTGTCAAGCTTTGTCAAGTTGACTGCTAAGCATAATGAAAAGTAGTCCTTCCTTTTCATTATAAGTTTTTTCTGAAAACTAAAAAACGCCGTAAAAAATAAAAAGAGATTCATACACAGAGCTATATAGAAACAGATTAGATTAAGTTTATTTTTTGCACATTTAAGCCAGTCTCAAGAACTAGTTGATCATCACTTTTAAATCATTATATTTTTAATGTAAGAAGTGTGCATTTAAAAGAAAAAAAAAAAACATGCCGATAGCAAAAAATCCCTTGAATTGGATTCTTCTCCAGTGATGTCAGTTAAAACCAGGCTGGGTGGGATCTCTCTCTCCTCATCTTTATTTCAGATGAGAATTAGTAAGGATGCATGTGTTTATAACAAGACACGCATGTCTGCTCGCTAATTACTTGCTGACATGATTGAATTATGTAAAGAAAATGTATAAGAAAGGAAATGAAAGACACATTTGCACGAGTGAATGGAAGCCAAAGGTGGCTTTGATTTATCTCCAATTATTCTATTATTTGTGGATTATTACGTTGATGAGGTTGCGACTGAATGGAGAAACCTCCTTTTCACTACTCCTATATCTTTCAGAACTTCCTGTACAATGGTATACTTCTCCACAAGCAACGCTTTTGGCATTCTTTAAAATGTTTTTATTTTTTGCTTGGTTGGTTTTTATTTTGCCAAATGCTTTATCTGCTGTTTGTTCTTTGTGTGTACCTTTAACCCCTTAAGGACCAAACTTCTGGAATAAAAGGGAATTATGACAGGTCACACATGTCATGTGTCCTTAAGGGGTTAATCTAAAAGTCATGCTCAATGGAAACAAATATGTGCAATGCATACAGCACACTCTTTAGATATAATTTATCATGAATGGACAGAATATTATTTGTTAGACTGAACACTGTTTTTATTATAGCTATTTTCTGTAAGATTCTAAACCCTGTTTGTAAATGTCTGGACATCAATAAAGACCAAAACATTGCCTGAATCACAATCTGATTACTCATGTTTAGTTTTGAATGGACATATGCTAAGGTTCACATAAAATAATGTGTGTGTGTTTCATTTTCATTTTGAATCTATGCACTGCTGTCACATTTCAGAGGTGGTCTGCTGGCATCCTAACTGGCTATACACATGGTCGTTTGGTTTCCCATGGTTGAAGGGGTGTCATATGAGAGCGGTGTGATTTTTCTTTTATGTGGGTGTGTGCAATGTGGTTTTATTCCACAAGTACACACATGCAGGTGTACACTGATGCCTTTATTAACATAGCATTTAACATGACATTAGCGTGGTACGTTTTGCTTGCACTTGTACACGGATTACAGTATTTCATCAGTTCCCTGAGTCTCCAACTCAGTGTTATGACAATATTGTTTGCCAGATTGCCTACACTCATTCCTAGTTCCTTGAGTGTAGTCCCATCGTGCTTTGGCCCTGGTTACCTTTGTCCTTGTTCTACTTGCTCTAGATTTGAACATACTTGTCATATGTATGCATCCTTAGCACTATGAACCCAAATCCTACCTAGTTCCTATCTGAGGAACCTGCTTCTTGATATCTGCTTTTCCTTGATGCCTTCAAGATTTATGGTTAGTTGTATTCTCAGTTCTTCATTTATGTTTTGGGATTCCTGTGGTCACTGTCTGTGTTTCAGAATTAGACTGGACAAACCTTTATTCTGGTCTTTTGTTCCAGATCCATACATTGTTCTTTGTTTCCACAATCACCTGGGGTTTCATCCGGACACTTTATGTAAGACCCTGGACTACTCCTATGTCTAAGTCACCCTGTCCCCATTATAGGTGCATGGTGTGTATAATGTATTTGTTTATTGTAAATTGTTTTGTGTGCTCTCTTGTCCTGCTGATGCTTGTTACCGAACTAGGTGGATTTGGCTATGGAGCCTGTATAGCTCACTCTGTTGGTAGCAACAGCTATTTGCATTATCTGAATAACAAGGCTTGTTAATTTGCATATTCAGATAGATTTGCATATTGCTAACTCTGCAAGCAGAAGAGATATTTTGTGTGAATTATTGTCTTCTCCACCCCTTTATAAATATCACAGCAACAGTTAGATTTACCTGGAGTTGGTCGATCCCGCTCCCCAGCGGCTGGTTGTTTAGCAGGGAGAGTATTGGCCTCCCTCCCCAGCAGCAGCTGGAGCTACTGGGAGTGGAGGCGGTTGGTCTTCCTCTCCAGCAGCAGGGTGCAGCACCAGGAGTGGAGATAGCTGATCTCCCACCCCAGCGGCAGTTGATGTTATCGGTAATCGGAGGATACCGATCTCTCTCCCCAGTGGCAGGTTGTATTATTGAGAGGGTAGAGTACCAGTCTCCCTCCTCAACAGCAGAGAGCACCGTGGCAGTGGAGACAGTTAATCTCTCTCCCCAGCAGAAGTTAATGTTATCGGGAGCTGAGATAGCCTGTCCCCTCCCCAGCAGCAGTTGGTATTAACAGGAGGGGAGTGTGTCAGCCTCTCTCCCAAACAGCATATCTCAGCAGCGGGAGCAGAGATAGCGGTCTCCCTATCCTGCAGCAGAGCGCAAATCCAGGAGTGCAGACAGTCGGTCTCCCGCCCCAGTGGCAGTTGGTGTTATTGGGAGAGGAGTGTGTCAGCCTCCCTCCGCAGTAGCAGAGCCCAGCACCGGGAACGGAGACATTCGGACCCGCTCCCCAGTGGCAGCTTGGGTTACTGGCAGTGGAGGTTGTCGGACTTCCTCTTCAGCAAGAAAATGAAGTTCAGGAGTCTACAGGTTAGCTGGACATTTTGGGGCAGGTTGCCAGACTAACTCAAGCACAGATGATTGGAGGTCTGGTACTTTTTTAGTCTTCCCTTGGGGGACGGGTGGAGATATGTGACGGTAGTCACCATCACCTGGAGTTTCATATTGACACTTTATTTAGGACCCTGGACTACTGCAGGGGAATAGGCAGAGGGGCCGATACTTTTGTGGAAGGGGAGCTGCAGAGGAATAGTGAGAGGTGACGATACCTTCCTGATATACTTCACTGTTTCGGTTTCCTTGTGTAGTCCCACTAGTCTAACCAAATATCAAATCCATCATCTTTGTAGGACGCAGAGATTTCCTAACTACAGTATTTTTAGACCTATACTACAGATAAAGCTTTGCAAGCTAATAGCAATAAATTGTAATTAAAAGGGGTTAAATGTGTATTTTTTCAGTCTAAAAACAAAACTCTGCTTTTAATTTTTGGCTAGTAGTAATTTAATTAAATTTTGTTCTTTCGCAATATAATTTTAAGCAAGATAAATTTTCCATTATACGCTTATGATATTGCTTTAGCTTTTCATTTTCTTTATGGGTGTGTGGGGAAGGGTTTTTCTGATTCTAGAACATATTTTTTTTTAAATCTCCTTTTGGTTACTTAGATAAGATCATATTCCATTTCAGAAGTATGCTTAAAGTAATAAGTGATCATTGTTATGTTTTTTTAAAGTAATTACTAGTATATTTTCTTAATTGGGGTGTAGCTGCCTTCAAAACTCTTACCCCATTTCCAGCCCTGCAACCTGGCTCCAATTTAAGAAGGCGTACCAGGTTTCTGTTGCCAGAACCGAGTTTTGCTTTTCCCTGGTGAACTTAACTATTTTTTTTATTTTTTTTTAAAGAGAGAGGGCCAGGGGGCGGAGGAGGATGAGAGCTCTCTGAATCACAGAGAGGGGAGGCAGGGAATGGTTAGATACAATCAGATCCAATGCATCAAGGAATTCAAAATAATGTGCTTATAAGAAGAATAAAAAAAAGTGGATGCACAGAAATTATTAAGGCCGTAAGCATGAAAAGGGTCAAGAGTAAAAAAACTGGTACCTTTACACTGTATTTATGGACATACAAATGGCAAAAGGGAACCAGTTAGCCAGACTAATCCATTCAAATCTTGTCTAACTTATTTTAATTAATTCTTGCGGATGTTCCTCCCAAGGAATGGATTCTTCCACTAGAAAGGATCAGGTAACCCTTTCAGGTAAGCCATTTGCTCTATACTGCAACTCTTATGAAGTTCAGTCAACAGAATATAGCTGTAATCCAGCCAAGATCCACAAGAGGGAGTTTTCTGTTTATACCAGCAGTATGCATGCGTATCTTATGTTTTAAAAGGACACTCTTAGCACTATAACCACTACACTGTCACAGTAATGATGCTATGAGTATAGTGGCTTGGATTTCTGGCAAAACATTTCGCATTGATAAGACAAAAAAAACAAAAAAACAGCACTTTCTCCAGCACCCATAGTCCCTCCTGCAAATGTACTGGTAATACACTCTCGACCCTCTCATTGACATCAAAAGTTGGCAGATTTGCATTTAATAATGTAGAAATGTGTCTCACAGACTGAAGCTTCTATTACTTAAAGGTACATTATAGTCAACAAAACAATGTTTGCTTAATTAAGCAGTTTTGTTGTATAGATCACACCCTTACAGTCTCACAGCTATATTCTCTACCATATAGAAGTTAAATCACTTTGTTTATGCACCCTAGTCACACCTCTGTGCATGTGACTTGCACAGCCTTTCATAAACACTTCCTGCAAAGAGTCAGATAATTTTGTATCCTTCCCTTATTGCAAATTCTGTTTAATTTAGATGTTCTTATCCCCTGCTCTGTTAATAACTGCATAGCCTGCGTGAGCCTCCAGTATGTAGTTAAAGGACCACTCTAGGCACCCAGACCACTTCAACTTAATGAAGTGGTCTGGGTGCCAGGTCCAGCTAGGGTTAACCCATTTTTTTTTTTTATAAACATAGCAGTTTCAGAGAAACTGCTATGTTTATTAATGGGTTAAGCCTTCCCCCAATTCCTCTAGTGGCTGTCTCATTGACAGCCGCTAGAGGCGCTTGCGTGGTTCTCACTGTGAAAATCACAGTGAGAGCACGCAAGCGACCATAGGAAAGCATTGTAAATGCTTTCCTATGCGACCGGCTGAATGCGCGCGCAGCTCTTGCCGCGCGTGCGCATTCAGCCGACGGGGCGGAACGGAGGAGGATCGGAGGCAGAGATCTCCCCGCCCAGCGCTGGAAAAAGGTAAGTTTTAACCCTTTTCCCCTTTCCAGAGCCAGGCGGGAGGGGGTCCCTGAGGGTGGGGGCACCCTCAGGGCACTCTAGTGCCAGGAAAACGAGTATGTTTTCCTGGCACTAGAGTGGTCCTTTAAAGTTCAAATTTTGTACAGCGCTATGGAATTTGCTGGCGCTATGTAAATAATAAAATAATAATAATTTGCAGAGCAGGAGATACAATCTTTTTAAGGTAAGTTACATCTGATTAAAAGTGAAACCATTTTCTTTCATGCAAACTGTGTGAGTCACAGCTAGGGCTGCATAAACAGAAACCAAAATGATTAAACTCCTAAATGTCATAGAATTGAGCAGTGGCACTTCAAAGGCGTGATCTATACACCAAAACGGCTTCATTAAGCTAAAATTGTTTAGGTGACTATAGCTTTTAATTTATAAATGAAGCAAATATTGTTGCAGACAATGTCAATCACACCGAGTGCTGTGGTGGAATTGGCAGTTAACCATAGTATTTTTTTTTCAGTTTGCAAAATAGTAAATGCTACTTGGTCAGAGGTATCTGTGGAGGTATACATTTGTATCATGCAGTCATTAAAGGCAGGGATTAAGCTTGGATTCCTATTGGTATTTTGTGGTAAAAATATCTACCATATGTTAGTAATAACAACAGCTTATGTCTGATATTTAGCAACCACATTGGAAATGAGCCAAAAGTGTAAAAGAGCCAACGTCATAGAAAGGGGCAGAGACATATTCTTTTAGACTTCTCACCCCAGAAAACTAGCAATGTAGCAATCTTGTAAGGATGGTCATGAATTAGAAATTTATTATGTATAGAGTAAAACATTGTACATGTTTTTGTATCTTTATATGATCCATATCACATGATTAGGTAATGTTTTTTTTTTACATTTTTTATGGTGGTATCTCCTGCAGTTTAATTGATTAGTTGATACAGGGTGGATAACTTGCAACACAGTATTGTATGTTGTGGTATAGTAATTTAACAACAAACTTTTACTAATGCATCTTTTTTTTTTTTTTTTTTTGCGTTGGTTTCATAATTCTTAAGTTACATGTTACAAGTGTCATTACTATTGTAGCGGGCCCCGGGTAACCCGACTGGTTACCTCCGCTAATTCCCTTCCTTCAGCCATTCAAGGACCCCTTAGAAAACGAGACCCATTTCCCCCCAGTAACTGGACGAGACCGAGTTCAGGAGGTACAACACAGTTTTACTGAACAACACTCAGCTTTTATGCATGTCCCTGTGCAAGGGGTTTTCATCACAAACCAACAGGGGTCATATCCCAGGAGCCTCTGTACCTGGGAGCCAAAGCGCGGGAAAGGGGGTCGTTGTCCCTTTGTCTCCTCGGTACAGAAAGCCTGCCGAACATACAAGGGGTCTCTCATCCCAACGGACAAGGGTCTTCATCCCAGGATCCTCTGTGTCTGGAAGCCAAGGCAAGGGAAAATTCCAGGCACAGAAGGCCCGCCAAAGTAGCCAGTGCCCCAAAAGTGTCCCCACCAGCCTCAGGCGTCCCCACACTGGCACATTCCCCAACTACTCTTCATTCGCGAGGCCCAGGTTCTAAAACCTGCAAGGGAAGTATCTCCTTTCGTGGTACGACTGGTCCCCATGGTTGGCGTTCATATATACGATAGTGCGGCCACCCAGGGGAGCACATTAATTACTTCCTTTGCGGTTTTACACCTTTGTTACAAGTGCGAACATTCTGATTAATTGGTGGGAACCTTCTAATGGGGCACCGGGTAGGTCCTCGGTCGGGAAACGAACGAGCCGGGAAACAATCAACTAACGCTCCCCTGGCTGGCGTTCGTCTAACAAAATGGCGGCCACCCAGGGGAGCTCTCATGAACTGCCTCCCTTGCAGTTTGACACTTATGTTGCGAGGTGAGAACATTCTAACCTAACATTCTAAATTAGCTATCGGGGTGGTGCCCGTTCGGGAGTGCTTCCAGGAAGGGAATCCATTCTCCTCCTGAACAAGGAGTGGGCACAATACACGAAAACATAGGAAAATACACATAATATAAAAAGGAATACAAGAACAGGCAGGGGTTCTGCCATAACTATGTTGGCTATTTGGCTGTACCACTTGAAATGCACCTTTATCAAAGAATCATTTTAAAAGGCATCTGTCATACGGCAAACAACTTGATGATTGAGCAAACAATTTTTTCTATACATTGTACTAGCAGTTTTGCTATAGGTTTTTCTCCCAGCTGTCAGATAATGCCTTAGCGTATCGACACATTGACTGACAAAGGAGAGCAGAAAAGAACTCCCAGACTAGGTCCCTCTGCTCTCCTCCATGCTCTTCTCCCATAGCAACCACAGCACATGCACTGTGGTTGCTATGGAAACTCCATAGTTGGCCCTGGCTAGGAAGTAAAGGAACAGAGTTACATCACTGATAAGATTTCCCTGCATGGGGTTGCATTCCAAGCAGGGCAAATCAAAAAAGAACAGAGGCTTAGTGAATGACGGCCAGGAAGTTAGTGTTATATGAAGAATAACACCCACAAAGAAAGAAGATGGCGATGCTGGAACAGAGAAAAAGTGGGTCAATCTTTATATTTTACATTAAATACACCATGTAAATATTAATGTGCATTTATTGTATATGGGAACAATTTTAGAAAAGTTAATTCATTCACAACAGGTTCACTTTAAATGTATACACCCTGAGGGATGTGCTTCATCCATGCTGTCAGGAGAACCCTCTTCTAGGCACAGATGATCTGGTTCACTTGGATCATAAGTGCTGCTATCTGGACAGTAAATATCTTTAAGCATGGCTTACAGAACATATGATGCATCTCCAAAGACACTCTATATAATGTAGCTGTACTAGGGAGAGCTCGAGAGTATAGATTACATTACCCAAGTCAATTTAACGAAGGAATAATGCATCTAACCTAGTGAATTCCAAAAGATTTGACATGGTTAGAAAAACTTTCATATGATTTACATAAGTCACCATTAAGTCTATAGGGATTTTTACAGAAAAATCTTATGGAACATAAGATTTATTCATAAAATCTTTTACCAGGAAGGATACATTGAGATTTCTCTCATTTTCAAGTATGTCCTGGGTCCACAAAACATTGCATTGATACAAAAATGTAACAGTTTAACATATATCTAACCGTATTGCATCATTTGGAAAGCTTATTACATTGAGATCCAAATTGGTAAATTTGATGACACAATGGTTACGTATTCAATATTGGTTTCCGAATGCTTGTTTTTCTCTTAGGATGCACTTTAATAAAAAATAAATGTAAATAAAAAGAACGAACAGTGAGAAGACTTTTTTTCCTAACATGAGACACAAAGTGTTCCTAACATGAGACACAAATCTGCTTGGATTAAATAGCATTACAATTTAATCCACATGTTGGTGTACCAGAATATAAATAAATTAATGTAATCTCTCCCACCTGTCAATCATTTCTTGGTGTACTCTGCTTCACCAATATCATCGAGTGTTTGTCAAGCATTGTTTGACAGGTGATGAGCAGGAGAATCCTCCTCCAGGTGTTTCTCTTGCTTGTTTTCAAAGTAACTATGGCACATGGAAGGTAATGTGCAGTAGTTGCTGGAGCGGAGCTATTTCCTCACCATGCTCTGTAGTTTCTGGGATTATTCCCTGGTGAGCACATTACAAACATCTTTCACCATGTGCTCTAGTTGCTGTCATTTTATTTTCCTGGCAAATGCAAGATTAATTTGCTTCTCGCCTTGCTGTAATAATATTGGATTTAAAGACGTCATTCTATTGACACGCCTGATGCACTGGCAATTGGACCAGTGTGTTGGCATGATAGGTTAAGTTGTGTGCTTTGCTTTGGAAAGAACTAATGCGCATCCCAAACAGGGACAGTCATTTAGGAGGTGACATGAGACAGGAGGGAACAGGCGGTGAGTGATACAGCTTGTAAGACCACCATGAACCAGTTCATAACGCCATGACAGCTGGGGAATGGGCAAGTAACTTAAAAATGATAGAGCAAGGCAGTATGTGATTTATTTTTATGGTTAATTATATATTCATTGCTTAAAGAAATGTAATCTGTTAAAGTAAACACCATCACAGTGTTTATAACCTTAAATGGATCCTATAGTGCCAGGAAAACAAAGTCGTTTTCCGTGCACTTTAGGGTTAATAGGTCCCCCCACTTCCTCGTGACACCCCTCCGATTGGGATGAAGGGGTGAATCCAGGTCCAATGTTCCTCGGTGCCGGGTCAGGCTCTGCCCACGCTCCTGACGTCGGCGGGGGAGTCCTAAAACGCATGCGCGGCAATGGCCGTGCACGCATTAGACCTCCCCATAGGAAAGCATTATCCAATGCTTTCTTATTAGGAAAATCTGACGCTGGAGATCCGTGAGGACATCCAGCGTCAGATAACGGACCAAAAGTCAGTTTGGATTCAAGAAGCGCCCCCAGTGGCTGTCTGCCAGACAGTTCTCTGGAACTGCAATGTTTTAAATTGCAGCACTAAGTGCAAAAGGGTCACAACAACCAGAGTTTGAAGATCATTAATTTAGGAAATTTCTGAACTTGTGTTTGTGAATATGGCAGTTGATGTTGAAATGTCCACCGTTATTACTGTAGTTGACGGCAAATCCTGCAGTCTGTCACTTGATAGGGATTATCCATGGAAATTACTAACATTCCAGGTTAATATTTTTAACTTGATTGGGATTGTCCAGTGCTGACGCAGGAGCTGATGGTAAATCTGGCGGTTTCAGTCACTTGATGATCAGTGCCCTCTCTAATTATGGCAGTTGATTGTAAAGAGTATACCGTGTTTCTCCGAAAATAAGACCGGCATTTATGGCACAACATCTTCACCTGGAAGTACATTACTGTCTCATTCCTCATCCAGAAGTTAAATTCTGCAAACACTGTTTACAAAGGAGAGTTCCTGTATTGAACAGCTGAGACTTGGACCTCTGGCCTTTAAAAGTTGTTTGGATACTTCCCAGACATTTCTGCCAACATCAGTGCTCTTTAATAAGAAATGAGGAATTCTGTATAATACCACGCAAATACAAGAGGTTATATGGAGTAATATGAGGAGTTATAGAAAGAGGTTATATGGAGTAATAGGAGGAGTTATAGTGAGAGGTTATATAGAGTAATAGGAGGAGTTATATGGAGAGGTTATATAGAGTAATAGGAGGTGTTATAGTGAGAGGTTATATGGAGTGATAGGAGGAGTTATAGAGAGAGGGTATATGGGTTATATTGAGTAATAGGAGGAGTTATAGAGAGAGGTAAAATAGAGTAATAGGAGGAATTATAGGGAGAGGTTATATAGAGTAATAGGAGGAGTTATAGGGAGAGGTTATGAGGAGTTATAGAGAGAGGTTATATGGAGTAATAATAGGAGTTATAGAGAGAGGTTATATGGAATAATAGGAGGAGTTATAGGGAGATGTTATATAGAGTAATAGGAGGAGTTATAGTGAGAGGTTATATGGAGTAATAGGAGGAGTTATAGAGAGAGGTTATATGGAATGATAGGATGAGTTATAGAGAGAGGTTATATGGAGTAATAAGAGGAGTTATAGAGAGAGGTTATATGGAGTAATAGGAGGAGTTATAGAGAGAGGTTATATGGAGTAATAGGAGGAGTTATAGGGAGATGTTATATAGAGTAATAGGAGGAGTTATAGTGAGAGGTTACATGGAGTAATAGGAGGAGTTATAGGGAGTGGTTATATGGAGTAATAGGAGGAGTTATAGAGAGATGTTATATGGAATGATAGGATGAGTTATAGAGAGAGGTTATATGGAGTAATAAGAGGAGTTATAGAGAGAGGTTATATGGAGTAATAGGAGGAGTTATAGGGAGAGGTTATATGGAGTAATAGGAGGAGTTATAGAGAGAGGTTATATGGAGTAATAGGAGGAGTTATAGGGAGAGGTTATATGGAGTAATAGGAGGAGTTATAGAGAGAGGTTATATGGAGTAATAGGAGGAGTTATAGAGAGAGGTTATATGGAGTAATAGGAGGAGTTATAGAGAGAGGTTATATGGAGTAATAGGAGGAGTTATAGGGAGAGGTTATATGGAGTAATAGGAGAAGTTATAGGGAGAGGTTATATGGAGTAATAGGAGGAGTTATAGGGAGAGGTTATATGGAGTAATAGCAGGAGTTATAGGGAGAGGTTATATGGAGTAATAGGAGGAGTTATAGAGAGAGGTTATATGGAGTAATAGGATGAGTTATACAGAGAGGTTATATGGAGTAATAGGAGGAGTTATAGGGAGGGAATATAAGGAGTAATAGGAGTAACAATACATTATACAAAGTAAAAGGAAATAGTTATAGGGGGAGGTCATATGAAGTAATGGGTTATGTAGATCAAAGGGAAAAAAAAAGATGTGCTATTGTAAATGGTTTCATATAGTAATAAAGGAAAGGGTTGACCAACTGAACAACATGCATGATCACATTAATTCAGTCTAACTTTACACAAAAGCCATTGTCTGTCATTATCTAAAACCTTTACCAGTTCATGTCAACGCCCACACACTCATCTGCCTTTATTCCCATCTTTTTTATACTCCCTGGATTTAAATTTGCACTTCAGGCAGATATCCCCAGTATTTCCCATCCCACGATGATCCCAAGTGAGGTGCCCCAGATTGCTCCACAGAACAGTGTCTACAACTACACCACAATAAAACATACAGTTCATGGGAAATAAATGCCATCACTTTCATTACTGCAGTTAGCAGGGGAATCAATGAAACATAATAACACTCATATTTTTGTTAAAGAGCCCATAACATGCCTTTATAGTTAACTCTTGCTGACCACTTTCAAAGAAATGTTCTTTACTTAATGTTTATTTCTTATTCAATATCGGAAGTATGAATCGGTATCCAGAGCAGGAAACTAATCTACATGGTTTTCTTCCTAACATACAGAACACAGAACTCTTTGCCTAAAGATTTATTACACCACGCAAACAAAAAGAGGATTGCTTGACACTCCACTCCAAAATGGCAATATGGATAAAGGCTTACTCAGGAAAGAGTTCAAAAAAACTCCACGGACAATTGGGGTTTATTCACTAAACTAGGAATTAAAGTGAATTGGCTAGAGAATTGCACATTTTAAGGCAAATATCCAAGCTTAAAAATCGCTTAGAAGAGGATTTTTTTAAAATTTGGTTATTGTGTCCGAATTTCACAATTTACAGTTGAGGGCATAAAACTCAATTTAGTATTTAGGTTTCTAATGACTAGACTTCGGATAGACTTTTATTAGTCAGCACAATCTGTGTTTCCTTAGAAAGGATGATATCAGTCCAGGTCTACAAATACATGCTAGACATAATCTCATTTTGAGCAAGTTCAGTATGGTTTGTTAGACGATTGCGTGAGAAACCCACCTCAAAAACTTCTTCATCCAGTAATCGAGTTCCAAACAACGTGACACCTTCCGTACTGATGATAGGGTCATCCCCACGGTCCAATGCGTGTGTCTGTGTCTTTTCACAGTCAACAATTATTGTCACACTTTTACCTTCCACACTCAGCGCTACGCGGTGCCACCTAGAGATGTAACCAATCATTCACAATGTTATTTCTATGACATCGCAAAGCGTACCATGTCTGCTGCGGTTTCATTGGTGAGTTGAAGCCTAAAGGGACACGCCACAGCCCATTTACAAAAAAATATTACTATTTAGTAGATGTGTATCAATAGCACAATCTGTTCTCTGTATTCTTGTTACAAATTCTGACAGCTATCCTTTATGTGGGAAAATGTGTTTCATTTACACAGTTTTGCATTGCATTCACATTATTGTAAATTATTATTGTAAACTGTAAATGTTAGAATTTGTTCTCTTGATTTTTTTTTTGTCTCGATCAGGCACTGTGCGTGGGATGGGGGACAAAAAGCAACTAGTATTCTTATAAAGAAAAGGAAAACAAATCTGGTGCTCTCCTGTTCTGTGAATCCCTGTTTAGTTTTTCATTATTGTATGTTTTATTTTTAATTTTATATCAATTCTAATCTAGCACGGGGGGTGTACCATCTATCACTTTAAATAATATAATCATAAGCAAGGTGCAAATCCAAAAATAGGTGCTCCCCAAAATGCCTGGAAAACTGAAATAAAAAATAATTAAGGATGCTCATTCCAATAATAATCTAAAATATAACACTTTATTACAAATCAATAAAAATAAATAAAAAAGTAACAGAACATATATTACCTACAATGCATCAAAGTTAATATACTTAACATATAGAGATCACCATCTCTTGCAGAAGCAAAACAGTGCAGAGCATGAGACAAAACCTACCCCCAACGTTTCAACACCCTACTAGCTGCCTTTCAGATACCCACAAAAAAGGCAGCCAGTAGGGTGCCAAAATGTTGGGGGGAGGTTTTTTTTTTTTTTTTTTTTTTTTAAAGGTTATTTGATTTGGACAAACCAGATGAATTATTTTTTTTCACAGATACATCTCATATCTATTATATATGATGAATTAATTTAGAAAATACAGTCTAAACTTGGAAAATGCAATTTTTCAAAGATTCCTCGAAAAAAAAAAATTGTTTCTGCTTATAACAAAAAAAATACACATGATGCATGCTGAGGTCCACAGCAACACAGATGATGCTATACTCACTTTCCATCAGCCAAGTTAATCTTTTTGAAGAAAGGATAGTTTTCAGGTGTGGGCTGGCCATGTTGATCTTCATACACAAAAACTGGGGAACGTCCGATCTCAACACCCAGCTGCTGCTCCCCATCTTCATTATAAACGGATAGGAGGAAGAACTGAGATCCTTTATTTACTTTAAGGGTGAGGAGGATAGAGAAGTTTTGTGGAAATGGGCCATCTGTATGAAGAATGATAAGAAAATCAGAAAAAAAGCTTGATGCTCAAGTATCATTTTATGAAGTCTATGTTTCCATGATCCTTAATCTACACACATTCCTACCCATTTTTATTCTTTACCCTTTCCATTCTTTCTCTTCCTATTGCTCCTACTTCATTTAAAAAGAATATGAAAACATTCACTGTTTTATTTCCCATCCAAACCTTATCAACCTAATTCAAATCTTCTTTCCTTTTCCTTTAAAACTTTAAATTCCTTTTTTCTCTTCCCTTCTTCCTTTTTCAAATTTCCACTCACCTGGGAATAGCTGTTTTGTTGGAGCGCTAAAATGAGTTCTATTTTCCAATCGGAAAGCGATGTCCGTCTCTTCAATCCCTTGCCTCTGCGTACAAAGTCCAGCTGCTATCGTAACTCCTTCAATCCCTTCCCTGAGTTCAAGTGCTTGTAAAACATCAATTGGAGATGCTACAGATATAGAGAAAATACAGCATAGTAAAATGGTCACAAATGGAAATATCTATGTAATAGAGACAATTACTGATACATAGGGACAGATGTACTGTACAGATTTATTGTCCAGAGCATCAAGGGTGGATTTATACTCGCCAGGGCTACATTTTCACTCACCATTGGCTAGTAATGAGTGGAAATGTTGAGCCCTGGGATAACCTACAGGAAAATAAATAATATAAAAGAAAAGAAAAATCTCTGCAAATGTCAAAATGAGTACATAAATGAGGTAGATCTGAGCAAAGGCTTTTTTTTTTAGTTATTTATAATTAATATTTGCTACTTGTAATGCCACGCAAAATAAATAAATATTTTTGTTTGACTAGTGGTTCTCAAACCTCAGAGAATGGTGAAGCTGTTAACAATATCCCAATTTAAATAGAACTGGGCAATCATTAAAATCTGAGTTACTGCAGCCCTTATCGACGGGTATGAGAAATCCATAGCAAGTCAACTTGTATCATGGAAAGCCCTGTATGCTGCAGGACCAGGAATAGGCCTTGGCATTTTTTCATGGACTTCCTCTGACAATTGTCATGTTTTTGTCTAACTCTGTCCCACACACACAGTACTTTGCATAGAGTTGCTACTGGTATCCAGTGTTATACACAGCACAGAATATGTAACTTGTGTTTTTACTTGAGCACTTTTAAAGTAATACTTGTCTATGAACAGAATATGCTAGCATACTCCACAAAATCAAACACACACACACACGTGTTCTCGGCAAGTATTCATCCCCACATTTCTTTCCAACCATCTTTGATGTCGTAGGTTAAGCAATTGCTTGCTGCATTAGCAGTGGTTTCTGGCATAGCGACACTGTAATTTCACAGAGGGATTTGGTGGAAGGAAGCCTAGAGCCTATCTTTTATGCTCTTGACAGGCGCACATAGTGCTCCAATGATTCCAGATGTTCAGCTGACTCAGTCCTACTCATCCTAATGACTTGTGGGACCAGCATGTACACAAAATCCGCGGCCTACTTGTTCCCGGGGATTTTTGATTTGTGCCCCCATTCCCACTAGCATTTGTTTTGTTTTTTTCCAAGAAAGAGAGTAGGAACAATTTGAAATGAACTGCTCCCTCGAGAAAATGTATTTTATACCACCCCAAAATCTGGATTTTTACAGTGATTCCAAGTCATTTTTTCACCATTAGTGCAGGAACATAGCATGTGTTTAACTCATTCAGAACCATGTCAATTGTTCGGTTGACTACGCTCTATAGAAATATTTGTGAATGTTTTTGTATTGAAACATTTAATTACGACTTTGGCAAATGTATCGACAAGTTCAGAGTCAGACAAATACCAGGAGAGTGAATGCATTTCAACTCCCATAGACTTCGGTTCAGAATGTACTCTCTAAAGAGGGAGTTTTACAACACTGTTAAAGACTTAAAGGGATAGTAATGCCTCAGTATATGCAAGCATACAGTCCACATTTCAAGTGGTTAAAGAGGAAGATTTTAGAAGGATTGGCTGGAGGTATGGCAGGACTGTTCAGGCTTACCTCCCAACACAAGTAGGCATGTACATCATGGCCTGAAATTCCCGAGGACACATCCATAGAGGGTCATGCCAGCCTAGTGTGAAGGTACGTCAGGCAGGAGCCATTTAAGCTGGCAGGCCATGCACAGAGCTCTGTTATGTCAGTCTCTTCATAGTCCTAGTGTTCATAGAGTTGAACAAGCTTGCCTAATGATGCGCTCATGCCATGCTTTCTGGGGACAGCTCCCGGGTGGATTTGTGACGGTTGGGCGGCTTAGTTCAGGGACATTTTACACAGGGTTGAGACCTCATTTATGAACTGTATGTATAGCTCAGAACAAAACTATTTACTGGAGTTTAAACACATAATGTACTACTCTTTACTAAAACATGGGCAAAAATCCCCCTTTGTGCTGTATACAACAGGTATTAAATAAACACTCTAAGCACCATAACTACTACAGCATTCGAAGATTGGTTAATGGCTGAGAGTGATCAGCTGATGCACTCAGCCAATAACCGTGACCGAGCCAGAGCCAGGCAAACTAGGGTACAATGTCTGGGCTTGGGATGTCATACAGGAGGAGAGCACCTCCTGCCAGTCACTTCTTGTAGCGTAACCGCGCGGACAGTGGACTGAGGACCTCCTGTATCCTCTATCCAGTCTGACAGGACGTGCTCCTGTCAGATCGAGTAGAAGATACAGAACATCCTTTATCTGCAGTCTGTTTGGCCTGGCTACACAGGGGAGGTGAGCAGGTGCACAAGGGTGAAAAGAGACAATAACGCACACGGAGGGGCTGGGGAGGGACACACACACAAAGGCTGGGGAAGGGAACAGTGACACACACAGACGGGCTTGGGAAGGGGACAATGACACATACAGAGGAGTTGGGGAAAGGGGCAATGACACACAAAGAGGCTGGGGAGGAGGACACAGAGAAACTCAGAGGAGCTGGGGAAGGGAACAGTGATACACAGGGAGTAGGGAAGGGTACAATGACACACAGAGGGCTGGAGAAGTGGACAATGACACACAAAAAGGTTGGGTGGGAGAGAAACAAAAAGGGACAGAGCTGGATAGATAAGAAATACAAAGAGGCTGGGGAGAGAGACACAAAAAGAGACTGGGGAGAATGATACTCTAAGGGTCTGGGGGACAGAAAGAGACCCTTACTGTAAAGGTGCTAATGGGGGAAGGGAGATACAGGTAGAGGGGCTGGGAAAGGGGAGAGAGAGACACACAAAGGGGTTGGAGGGAAAAAGGGGTTGGAGGGAGAAACTCAAATTTGTATTTTTTGTGGAGTGCAAGTAGCTGGTCTTGCCTATGGTGCAAATATGACCCACTGGTCCTAAATCTAGCCCTGCAAAGCAGGGCTTAGCTCAGGAGAGCTAACAGAAGTACTTACGGCTCTCGGGAGGCTGTATTGTAGAGGCCGAGTGGCACTCTGATGGACTCCAGGTAAGAAGTCAAAGCATTCTTAAACAGTTTGACTACTTACAATGGATGGCACTAGGGCACTCCTGGCATGATAACTACTACAGCATGATGCAGTAGTTATGGTGCTTGCAGTGTTCCTTTCAGAATGTCTTTGAGGGGCAAAATGGTTTATACTGCTTTCCTTCATATGCATCCGATTAAAATTATTATCCTTTCATTATCTAGCACCATCAGACTCAGCAGTAATGGATTTACTAAATGAAGAGTAAAATAAGAAAACCCAGATTGACATACAAAATAATCTGACACAGTAGTATGTTGAAATGGTTAGTATGTATACCATTTTGGAATAATTGATCAGTTGAATGAAAGAATGGCCCAGATCTCTTAGGAAGAAATACATGCTTTGCTGATTTTGAACAAGCTGACTGCCACTATCTGCTACAAAGCTGGGAACGTGAACATAAACAAAAAAATTAGAGCTAGTTTTTTTGTCTTATAAATTAATGACAACATGGAGGACTAGTTATAAGCCTTGGTCCAGAACCTATAAATTGTGTCTTTTGGCCAGCAATATACCACTGATGTAACATGTTTTTGTACTTGGTTAAAGGGTTCTAAAAAAGACAGTCAGAATCTACTTGATTGATTTACTTACAGCTAATAGGTACAATCTGAAAAAGAAAACAAACAATATACATACATACTTCTTCTTCCATTACCACTTGTAAAAGCAAAAATGGTTATGGTGGCAGCCGGCAGGAGTAACCCTTTCAGTTACCTCTGGAGCTGCCTGACCATATAATGCTGCAAGGAAAGTCAAAAAGTCAGCAAAATCACTGGTGTAAAAAAGGATGAAAAAAAGAGAGGACAAGAAAGGTGGGCATAAGGGTAGAGTATGTAGTAATGGATATGGTAAGTAGAGTAAGGCGATAAGGGACGAGACCAGAACAGGAGTGGCTAAAGGCATTTTTAAACTGTATGAAAGTGATGACAGTAAAAACACTTTTAACGATTAACACAAGGCGTGACAAATTTGTTTGGAATCTAGGAGCCAGCTAAAAATGTTAGGAGCCAGTAATTTTCAATGAGAAAAATGCAATTCTTAAAGGGACACTATAGTCACCAGAACCACCACAGCATGATGTAGTTGTTCTGGTGACTATATACCATGCAGGCTTTTCAGTGTAAACACTGCCTTGTCAGCAAAAAGTCAGTGTTTACATTGCTGCTTAGTAACGCCTCTAGTGACAGTCACTCAGACGGCCACTAGAGAGTCCTGGGTCACTGCTGCACCACGTGGAACACCGACGTTAAGGGTCTCCAAGCTCTGCATGGAGGCGCTGAATGTTCCTCATAGAGATTGATTAATTCAATGCATCCCTATGAGGAGATGCGGAGTGGCACATTTTCTGTGCATGCACAAAATCCTCCCAATGCTTTCCTAAGGGAACGCAGTGGCTTAGCGGAGATCATAAAGATTGATAATCTCAGCCATTGAGGTGGTACCAGCCATGGCAAAAGTGGCACGGCATGGGAAAAAAGGTTAGTAAAAACCCCCTTTCTCATGCGATCAGAGGGAGTAGGTACCTAAACTCGCGCACGCACACATTCTGACAGGTGTGTGCACACACACTCACACAGATTCTGACAGGTGCACACATACACACACTGATGACAGGCTCACACACACTCACTCACTCTGACAGGCTCACACACACTCAGAGTCACAAACTCACTCTGACAAGCTCACACACACACACACACACACACACTCACTCTGACAGGCTCACACACACTCAGAGTCACAAACTCACTCTGACAAGCTCACACACACACACACACACTCACTCTGACAGGCTCACATACACTCACTGACAGGCTCACACACACTCACTCTGACTGGCTCACACACACTCACTCTGACAGGCTCAGACACACCCACTCAGAGTCACACTCACTCAGTCACGCTCACACTCAGAAAGGCTCACACACACTCACTCTGACATGCTCACACACATACACACTCACTCTGACAAGCTTACACACAATCACTGACAGGCTCACACACACACCCACACTCACTCTGACAGGCGCTCACACACTCACTCACTCTTACTCTCACAGGCTCACACTCACTCTCACTCTGACAGGCTTACACTCACATTTTTATATTAATTGAAACCCACTCAGCCTTCCTACCGTTAGGAGAGCTGAGTGGGTCTTTCCCTGAGGTACAGTGGGGCTGCTCTCTTTCTGCAGTACTCTTACTGCAGCTCCTCTCTTCTCCCTGCTCGCTCTCTGTAATGATGCCGAGGCCGGAGTGACGTCATATTCCGGCTCTCTGCATCATTAAACAGCACGAGGGTACAGAGAGGAGCTGCAGTAAAAGTACTGCTCCCTTGCGCACCACCTCTTTGCTCCCGCAGGCAGCTGCCTCCTTGCTCCTGTGGGCAGCCAGCTATCCAGTGGCGACTGCCTTCAAAGCTCCCTCGGCGGCCACATTAAAGAGCTTGCAAATCGAAGGCGCCAAGGCAAAATTTCGAGTCGCCTTGGTGATCTGGCGCCTGGGATTTGTCGAGCACTGGGTTAACATACAGTTGTGCTCAAAAGTTTGCATATCATATAAAGAAAACATAAGTGAGCAGGCAAAACACAATATTTTTTTTCCTTATGGGATTCATATTGAACTGTAGGTTATAACAGAATGGCACAATCATAAAACAAAACACGGCAACAAAGAAAAACATGAAATAACCCCTGTTCAAAAGTCTGCATAGCCTTATTTCTTAATACTGCGTATTGCCCCCTTTAGCATCAATGACAGTGTGCAGTCTTCTGTAATAGTTGTCTATAAGGCACCTAATTCTTGCAGGTGATATAGCTGTTCATTTGTCTTGTTAAAATGCCTCCAGGTCATGCAAAGTCTTTGGTCGTCTTGCATGAACTGCACATTTGAGATCTCCCCAGAGTGGCTTGATGACATTGAGGTCAGGAGACTTTGCTGTAACCACTGGAGGCTCAACTTTGCCGTGTGTTAAGAGTCATTATCATGCTGCAAAGTCCAAGAGCGCCCCATGCACAGCATACGAGCAGAAGAATTCAAATTGTCTGCCAGTGATAGCATGTTGTATTCATCTTGCCATCAATTTTCACAAGATTCCCTGTGCCTTTAGAGCTCACATACCTGGAAAACATCAGTGAGCCACCACCATGCTTCACAGTGGGGATGGTATTCTTTTTACTATAGGCCTTGTTGACCCCTCTCCAAACATAGTTGTGACCATAAATAATATCATAAATTACAGTGTGCCAGAAGCCGTGAGGCGTGTCAAGGTGCTGTCGGGCATATTGCAACCTGGCTACTTTCTGGCAACTCGACCATGCAGGTCATTTGTGTTGAAGTATCGTCGTATTCTGCTCCTTGAAACAACCACACCGTCTTTTTCCAGAGCAACCTGTATTTCTCCTGAGGTTACCTGTGAGTCTTTCTTTGTATCCCGAACAATTCTTGTTCTGGCAGTTGTGGCTGAAATCTTTCTTTGTCTACCTGACCTAGGCTAGGTATCTAGATATCCACACATTTTCCACTTCTCAATAAGTGACTGAACAGTACTGACTGGCATTTTCAAAGCTTTGGATATCTTTTTATATCCTTTTTCATGTTTAAGTTCCATTACCTTGTTACGCAGGTCTTATGACAGTTCTTTTCTGCTTCCCATGGCTCAGTATCTAGCCTGCTCAGTGCATCCACTTGAGCACTAACAAACTCATTAACTATTTATAAACAGACACTAATTGTAATAAAAAAAATCCACAGGTGTGGGAAATTAACCTTTAATTGCCATTTTAACCTGTTTGTGCCACCTCACATGTCTGTAACAAGGCCAAACATTCAAGGGTATGTACATTTTTTATCAGGGCCATTTGGGTGATTTCTGTTATTATCATTATAATTTAAAAAGGAGACAAACAACATAATATATAATACATGGCTTCATATGATAACTATGCTTCAATAAAAGTTATTTTTCGCATGATTAGTCATATTTTCAAAATCAATGCCAAAATTTCACAATTACTGCCAGGGTATGTAAATATTTGAGCACAACTGTATGATAAAAATTAATGTTATACACATTTACACTGAATAAACCCTTTAAAGTGGCTTTGTCACCTGTTGCATTATATGCTTTTTGTCTGGTGGCCACGAGACCATGGTAGCGTCCAGATATATTGATAGATATAGCAAACACAGATGGCTAATACAAATTCTGTGCATATCGGATGTCTGACATCAGCATGCACAGCATGCTGGTGACAGGCGTCCAATGGTGACATGCCCCCACTCCCGTGCTGAACATGGTCTTCCCTTAGCCCATCCTCTCTGACAGCTGTCCCCACCTCCCTGTCATCAGCAGAGGAGGATTGAACTGCAGAGAGAACTTGAACTTGATGCTGGAATTGAGCTACGTTTTAACTTTATTTACTGGTTCTTTCTTATTCCGGGGCACTCTACCATCATAGCAAGGGTTACTCTGAACAAAAACAGGAAAATGCTGTTTTTTGGTTGGCGTAACCCTTTACAGGAAAAGGCTAATTGTAACAACATTACTCTCAGGGTTATTTGTGTCCTAATTATTATTTTTCACAATTTGAGAAAAAATAAATTGGGGCAGTGTTATATGCAGTTTGCATAACCAATATATCTAATCGGTCCTATAACATTTTAAATCACAAAATGGACTTGAATTACACTGCAACACCCTGAACTGCAGACAGCAAATTCAGAAATTTAAGTTACAAGAACATTTATTAGATTAAGTCAGGATAAACAATTTGGATTAGCCATTTGGATTTTAATTTACTACAATTTAAAGTTTAGTGACTAGCTGTTTTAGTTCGCTATTAGACTTGTGCACAAATGCACTTCAGCTGGTACGAATGAATCCAAAGCCTTTTAATCTGTGCCTGAACGAATCAATCCATCTGGAATTTATCTGCGGAGTCCTCTTTAATAAATAAGACTCCACGGGCAAATCCAGGACGAATCGATTTGTTCAGTGCAGTTCAAAAGGTATTTGATTCGTTTGTAGCAGCTAAAACGCATTTGTGCACAATTCAATTAGCTATTGCATGTACAAGAATGTTACAGTTCCACTTTCATTAAATTTATTCTGAGAATTGTTATGGAATCCTGGTCAATTTGGGGTTCTTTATGAGCCAGTGGCGATAGTTTTGGATGACATTTTGGGGCTCATTCAAGGAAATTCAAGGGTTGTGTGACAGAGCTCCCTGAGTACCTACGCGAAGGTTCACCACTGCTGGAAAAGAATCGCAAAAGTGATTATAGCCTTTCCTGACACACCAGTCAAGACTTGGTGAAGGGGCAAGAAACAACACTTTATTAGGACAACGGTCACATATTTATAGAGGTATTAACCACAGGGGGTCATCAACAGGAGCAATAGTTTCCCTCTGAGCTGTGCCTGGGGATAACTTAATTAACTGGAGAATTATTTTATTAACTTCCCCTTACATTAATAAAGCCAAAACATAGTTTTCCCCAACTATAATGACAACAAAGTGCCTGTATCGGATGTACCCAGCCCGAGCAATTATCAAGAGAAGTATGGCTGGGCAGCGGCCACTCTCCAATCCGGCGCAGAACTCCAGTCTGCTGACGGCTAAGGTCCGGTCAAAGTAAAATAGTATTTCTGGTTCTGAAAAGGGGGTTCTCCCTGGCTCTCGGTGCATTTCGATGGCTCTCCACTTTCCCTACCTTCTCTCCAATTAGCACTCTCCCGGAGGTTTGTGTAAACGAGCGGCACTAGATGTAAGCTTGTTCTGGTCAGCAGCCTTGTACCGTTCTGAGATATAGTCCCTCGCGGACATAAATAATCTTGTTGAAAGTATTTTGGATGCCCTGGTTCCACAGAACAATCCCATAAAGTGATTATGCTCTTTGAGGGTAAGTTCTACTTTGAGTCTTGCATCAGTTGTTGGTGTAATCAGAGCAGTTATTCTTATTTAAATAAAGAGGTGGTGTGTTAGTATAGAAAAAAAAAAGTATAAGATAGTATTATTTTTCTTTATTCTTGTAACAGTAACATGTAACATGTTACAGAAAAATATAACGCAATCAGACTTTCCTGGATATTTTGATTCACAAATACAAAGTCAGTTCTTAATTATTTGCTGGAGATTTGGCTTGTCTGGTGGAGACAACCTGCCCATTATATTCTGTCTTTCATTGTCTATTACATATTTAGTACTACGTATATTTGGAAGTCAAATAGAAATTTCAGGCAAACATCTTTTGCCTAGGCAAATCGTTATTTTAGCTTTAAAACACAATTTGCCCAGGTTAAAGCCCTTTGCCTAACTAGTTTTCAGGCAAATAGTTTTGCATGTTTCTTACAGGTTTTTTTTTAAGCAAATTGGAAAAGTGCCCCTTCTCATCAATAGCCACTCAAGCAACCCCAAAAGTGGTGCTTGCTCAGCAATGAAAACCCTGGCAGCCTCGGAAAGTGGCTACTGCTCGCAAATAAGCGACCAGGAACCCCAGAAAGGCGGCAAAAAATATATAGGTGGAGAAAGTAGCCAATGCTTGCCAAAAGAAACCCAGGGTCTACAGAAACATGGCCCTGCTCACAAACACACACCCGGGTACCAGTAAAGTGGCCCCTGTTTGTCAATAGGTGCCTAGGAACTCCAGTAAAGTGGCCCATGGTAGCCAATAACCAGCTAGTATCCCACAAAGAAAGTGGCCCCTGCTTGCCATGCCCCTTGAAAACTGATCCCTGCTTGTCAATAGGCTCCCAGGCAACCCACGTAAAGTGACCCCTGCTTGTCAATTGGCTCCCAGGTGCCCCAGGAAATTAGCCCAGCTAGTCAACAGGTGCCGATGCAACCCCAGAAAAATGGTTCCTGTTCACCAAAACAAGCCCAAAACCTGGGAAAGTGGCCATTGCTAGCCAGTAGGTGTTTTGTTACTTCTGGTAAGTGCAAATGGATTTGCCTGAATACTAGTTAGGCAAAAGACATTTGCCTAGGCAAATGGAAACCTTATTAGGTCATCCCCATGTTTCATGGGAATTGAGAAAAGAAACAGTGTGTAACATATAATTGTCTGTTTATATCACTCAAGATCAACCATGCATAAAGTATGAAAAGCATGTAAGGAAAATCCACCGCCTAAAATAGAATACTCTGCAATTAGGTATTTCAACTAATTACATTAAAGGAACACTATAGTCACCTAAATTACTTTAGCTAAATAAAGCAGTTTTAGTGTATAGATCATTCCCCTGCAATTTCACTGCTCAATTCACTGTCATTTAGGAGTTAGATCACTTTGTTTCTGTTTATGCTGCCCTAGCCACACCTCCCCTGGCAATGATTGACAGATCCTGCATGAAGAAAAAAAACTGGTTTCACTTTCAAACAGATGTAATTTACCTTAAATAATTGTATCTCAATCTCTAAATTGAACTTTAATCACATACAGGAGGCTCTTGCAGGGTCTAGCAAGCTATTAACATAGCAGGGGATAAGGAAATCTTAATTAAACAGAACTTGCAATAAAGAAAGCCTAAATAGGGCTCTCTTTACAGGAAGTGTTTATGGAAGGCTGTGCAAGTCACATGCAGGGAGGTGTGACTAGGGTTCATAAATAAAGGGATTTAACTCCTAAATGGCAGAGGATTGAGCAGTGAGGCTGCAGGGGCATGTTCTATACACCAAAACTGCTTCATTAAGCTAAAGTTGTTCAGGTGACTATAGTGTCCCTTTAACTAATTTAGCATTCTTAGTCATTTTAACCATCAATTAAACAGATATGCACTAAAATCTAGTCCAAACTTTTAGCTTAGAAGTCTGGTACTTTTTTTCTAAATCCGCTTTTGTGTATATTGCTGTATTCTGCTTGTGTTATGTATGTGTACTACAGTTGATTTGTAGGGTTGTATTTGTGTATGTGCATGAGCAGTTTGTGGTATTGTGTTCGACACATATTTATGTAGGTTGTGTATGTTATGTACCTAAAGACCAGTGGTAGTCAACCTTTTTCTACCTACCGCCCACTAATGCATCTTTCTTGATGAAAAATGTCCTTACCACCCACCAGTTTTCGCGCAAGTGCAGAATATTTTTTAGAAAGGAGGTTGTTTTTAAAAAAAAAATGTACGTGCATTTATCTTTTTATTTCTACTTTATGCATGTTTATAATGTTTTTAACTTTATGAAGTTTAATGAGAAAACAATAAAGTAAATTTAAATTACCTTTACTAGTGATTCTTGAGGTTGATGCTGCAAGACTAAATATTTGATATCTGGTTCGATTTTCGTAAGGAACAAACGAAGGTCTCCTCTTTCGGTGATATTCAGACGACTTCTCTATTTGCTCATAATATGATTTCTCATCTGTGCATCTCCCCTCCTCTCCCTCCTCAATTCCCCTCCCCACCTTTTTTTCCCCCTTTTTTCTATTTTTTAACCTTCCTTATAGCAATGCCCAGTAGGAAGGCTGAGCTAGGCAGCCCACTTACTATTATTAGCCAACAACAATTCTCTCCTTTTCCTTTTCATTCTTTCTCCTTTTTACAAGTACTCTGCTCTTTCTTTCTCCTATTCTACAAGTACTCTGCTCTTTCTTTCTCCTATTCTACAAATACTCTGCTCCTTCTTTCTTCTATTCTACAAGTACTCTGCTCACAGACAAACACATACACACACTCACACATACGCTTACAGACATTCACACTCACAGACAAACACACACACATACACTTACAGATACTCACACTCACAGATAAACACACTCACACATACACTTACAGACACACACACTCACAGATAAACACACACATACACTTACAGACACACACAAACTCAAAGAGAAACACATACACAGACAAACATACACACACACATACTCTTACATACACACACACATATACTTACAGACACACACACATACACACTCACACATGCACTTACAGACACACACACTCACAGACACACACACACACATACACTTACAGACACACACACTCACAGACAAACACTCACACATACACTTACAGACACACACACACACACACACACACTCACAGAGAAACACATACAGACAGAGAAACATACACACACTCACACATACACTTACAGACACACACACATATACTTACAGGCACACACACATACACACTCACACATACACACAAATTATTAATATTAAATGTCCACCCAGCCTCCCTACCTGGAGAGCTGGTGTGGATCTGTCCCTGGGGTCCAGTGGGGCTTCACTTCGGCGGGCAGCAGAGCTCTAATCCGAGGTGGCGAGGAAGCTCTAACCTCTCTGCTCTGCTCCCTTGCAGGCTGTCTACTGATGCCAGGAGCAGGAATATGACGTCATATTCCGGCTCCCGCGGCATCAGCAAACATCGCGCGAGGGAGCAGAGCAGAGAGGTTAGAGCTCCCTCGCCGCCTCGGATTAGAACTCTGCCGCGCCGGGGGGTCCAGAAGGTGGCCTGGCAGGAGGGAGCGCTTCCCTCCTGCCGGTCACTGAAATCTTGCGCCCCCAAGCCGCTCGCGCCCGCCCACTCTAAAAAGGAGAAATCTTCTCAAAAAGAGGATTTAGCCACCGAAATCCCTACCGCCCACCTGGAATCCTGAAATGCCCACTAGTGGTTGACGACCCATGCTATAGACTGTAAGCGTTTGAGCAGGGCCCTCTTCAACCGATCATTCCTGTAAGTTTTCTTGTAATTGTCCTATTTATACTTAAATCCCCCTCTAATAATATTGAAAAGTGCTACAGAATTTGTTGGCGCTATTATAAATGGCGATAATAATATGTATGTGAAAAGTGTATGGGGGGGTGCTGCTTTTGATATTGTGTGTGAGGGTGATATGTCGTTTTGTGTGTGTAATGTTATTTGTATGTCTGGGAGGCTGCTTGCCAGGCTGTGTGTGTAGTGTTTGTGGAGGCTGTATGTGTGTTTGCAGAGGCTGCATGTGTTTGCATATGGGCTGTTGGTATTATTTGTTGGTATTATTATTTATTGCAGATTCCCCTTCACTAAGCCCTGGGAGGAAGTGATTTGAGATCATTTCCTCCAAATGCTACATGGAGCAAATTGAGGACGGTTTCTTACCACCTGCTCTAATTACCACTGGTAGCAGACATTTGGTTGGCACTAGCAGATATCTGAAGAAGTCCCACTGAGTCCCCTATTTCAGCTCTACGAATGATTCTAAGATATGTAACAGGGTTGATGTTCCATGAGGGATAAGACAAATGGCAAATGATTTAGGTAAACTAGAAACAGAGTCAGAGCTGTGGCAGCTGACATTTAATGTGGATAAGTGCAAGATAATGCATCTTGGACGTAAAAACCCAAGGGCAGAGTACAGAATAGTTGATAGAGTCCTAACCTCAACATCTGAGGAAAGGGATTTAGGGGTGATTATTTCTGATTACTTAACCCCTTAAGGACACAGCTTCAAAAGCTTGTCTTGCACTTAAGGACACAAGCAATTTTTGATTTTTTTGCTGTTTGCATTCAACTGCAATTTTCTATTTACCTAAGGTTATTTTGACACTTTTTACGTAGCAATTTCACTGCCAATCTCTGCTAAATATTGGAGTTAAATTGTGTGGTTTTGTTTGTTATAACAAAGATCTTCTCATGTATTTCGTAAGGTTAGTGTGTGCTATTCCTGTACAAAACTTTATTGTGTGTTCAGCTATGTCTGCTGAGTACAACAATACCCTCATTGTATGTCTTTGGCATCATTTTGTGAAGCTACAGTGCCATATAGGAGACCTGTCCATTTCAGTATTTACAGTACAATTTTGAGAGATTGATTTGATGGGCCCATGTTTCAATTTGGGAAATTATAGCACTTTGACTGTTAAAAAAAACAAAAAAAAAAACAAATGCCTACCATTTGTAAAAGTAGACACCGCAGGGTATTTCATATGGTGCATATTGTGCCTTAAAATGCCCCCATTTTTTTCCAATATATATCAAAATATGTGGTAAAAATAATTTTGGCACTTTTTACATATGTATTACATTTTTTCTGGGCGTTTTGTATATTTGATATGTGCCACTATTATCAAAGCCGCCGAATTATGTTCAGCTAAGTCTTCTGAATAAAACGATACCCCCAATGAATGTCTTTGGCACTATTTTGTGAAGCTACAGTGCCATATAGGAGACCTGTCCATTTTAGTATTTACATTAGCATTTTGAGACATGGATTTGATGGGCCCATGCTTCAATTTGGGGCATTATAGCACTTTGACTGTTAAAAAAAAAACCCACAAAGGCCTACCATTTGTAAAAGTAGACACCGCAGAGTATTTCATATGGTGCATACTGTGTCTTAACATGCCCCCATTTTTTTCCAATATATATCAAAGTATGTGGTAAAAAAAAAAATATTGTGCCATTTTTTACATACGTATTAAATTTTTGCTGGGCGTTTTGTATATTTGATATGTGCCACTATGATCAAAGCCCCCAAATTATGCTCAGCTAAGTCTTCTTATAGGAGACCTGTCCATTTCAATATTTACAGTAGAATTTTGAGAGATGGATTTGATGGGCCCATGTTTCAATTTGGGCCATTGTAGCAGTTTGACTGTTAAAAAAAAAACCAAAAAGGCCTACCATTTGTAAAAGTAGACACCCCAGGGTATTTCAAAAGGCATATTTTAAACCTTAGCCTAGGATAATTTTTTTGCTAGTTTGTACCAAGTCTAGTAGCACTAGCAATTAGCATTTTTTTCTGCCTTTTTGACACACACTTGGAGATGTTACTGTATATTTTGCAATCCTTATGTGTGCTATGGCAGTATAACAACTAATATGTTGCTCATCTATGTCGTCTTAGTACAACAATACCCCAATGTGTACCTTTTTCAGTGATATGTGGATGTTGAAGGGGCACATTTGAGACACACCAATTTCATATTTTTCAAAAGCGGATGCTGGGCCTAAGTTTAATTTTAGCAGTTTATGATTGCAAATTATCTCTCAAAGGTCACATCTATTTTTAAATATAAGCAGTTCATCAATTCAAATTATGAACAAGTGCATACTATTTGCTGTAAAAGGGGGAAAATTTGGCGTAAACTTATCTGGGGGTAGTTCCCAGTCATCTGCGTCACGAGCAACGCTGTCACGAATTCATGAACGAAAACACACAGACAGACCACAAAGAGAGAGAATACAGAGAGAGAAACTTGTAATACGGTCCTTAGAATGGCCGGGCTATACAAGCAGAGAATTGTCAAGGTACAAGCCGAGGTCAAAGGAGTAAAGAGAAACGGAACAACGATAGGACAAGCTGATGTCAAGGATCAGAGAAGACAGGGAAACAAAGCCAAGATTCAGTAACCAAACAATCAGACAGATGACTAAAATCACACCCCAAAACCGGTCTACTTATTCGACCTGGGTGTGGAAAATTTTAAAACAGTGGCCAATACATAGGCTGGCCAGGCTGAGAGGGGCAAGCAGGGCAGTAATAACTGGTCTCAGCTTTTACGCCCCTCTTGTAACACACCCTGCACCCTTTCAGGGGGGTTGATGGAATCCTTCAGCAGAAGTGACCTGCCTCCATTTTTCTGCTAGGCTCCACTGATGGTCCCCCTCTGTGGCACTCCCGAAATGAGCTGAAACTGGAATGAAAGGAACATGCATTTCAGCTCAGCATTTGCCTTTTTAAAAATTACAAAGGCATTGTGAATTGCTGTCTGCATTATATATATGCTCACTTTTTTGTACCATGCCCTGGTCTTTTGCATGAACAAATACGGCTGCATTAGTTGATCGGACAGGTCAACTCTCCTCATATGCCGATTGTAATGTTTTATGCAGACTGGCACCCATTTAATTTCCCCTCTGCCACGAACTGCGACCGTGCGAGTGCGTTCACCATGGATTGTGGTTAGGATGAACACCTCCTTTTTATCGCGGTACTTTAGTGCCAACAATTCATTCTGGCATAGAGCTGCTGTTCCCCTCCTCCCCCACCCCTCCTTTTTATTTATTTTTCTTTTGGAAACCTGTACGACTCTTCTGAATAGTGTCAGGATCCCGCAGGCGGCTGCGAGGGGAGGCTGCAGTCCGCTCGCGGCACTCACCCTCCAGCCATCCGCGGGTCCTTTCCCGGCATACACTCACTGGGCGGCATCCTCCCAGCCTCGGATGCCGCCCGCGTCCTCCTCTCCGTCCCCCAGTGGCAGCATGCATGATGCTGAATGCTGGGGGACCGCCCACTCTTGTACACGCCGTGGTCAGCCACCTGACCCAGCGTTAAAGGCACACACAGTGGGAGGTATACATATCTCCCACGTGTGATTACTAATTCTGATTGGAAATTATCCAATCAGAATTAATCTAATGGTTTAAATACTTACCTTTCCTGTTCCTCCCTGCCCTGTTGTGGTCTTTGCTTACTACTATTGCTACTGAACTTGTGTTTCTGGTTACGTACTCTCTGGCTTGTTAAACTGACTTTGTGACTTTCTCCTACCCTTTGACCTCGGCTTGTTTCTCGTTATTCTATCTTCTGGTTCCCCTTACTCGGCTTGTCTCCTGACTATTCTTTGTGTGCTTAGCCCGGCCACTCTAAGGTCCGGTACTGCACCTTTTCTGTGTGTGTGTGTGTGTTAGCGTGTTGGGTTCCCCGAATCGTGACAAATAGTGCCACAGGTCACGGTCTCAAAGCAGTACACCATTTTTAGAAGTGGGATACTGTTGTAAAAATTATCAATATATAAGTGATATTTAAAATTTTCCCACTTGTCCCTACAATATCTGGGCAACCTGGGGGATCAAGGTGGTTATCCCATCCTTTGTATACATGGAAGGTGTACACATAGCCACTGCCACTTTCACACAATTTATAAAATTTGATCCCATATCGAGATCTTTTGGAGGGGATGTACAGTTTAAACCCCAGTCTTCCCTTAAACTTCATGAGGAATTTGTCAATAGAAATATGTTTTCTGGGGGTATAAATAGTGGCAAATGTTGGTGGCAAAAAGTGGGCAATAAGAGGGCGCATTTTATCTAGAAGATCATACTGCAGATGACCTTTTGGGGAGCACTTCATATTGTCACTAAAGTTCCTAAATCGCAATATGTCTAATGTCTTTATATCTGTCCCTACTCATTGTCAGGGAAAAAATGGGGTTATTGCAAATGGGGTTTTAGGACCAATACATTCTAATGGTGGGCTTTTTAATTATCCCCATTAGCATTGTCAATGCCCAGAATTGTTTCAATTCTGACACACTGGTGGGGTACCATCTCTCTTTCCTAGCGATGAGAGACTCTTGATTGTGTGCCAGATGCTGCTAAGCACACAGATTAGTCTGGGTGACTATCTCCCCAAAAATAGCACCCCCCAAGAACAGCTGCATAAAATCCAGCGCATTATAGCCAGACAGGTCAGCCTGCATAAAATATAAAAAATTGTAGAGGATTAGCGCCACTCTAAAAAGACACTGGTGAGAATATGATATGTGGAAAGAAGGAGAGGATAATGGTGCAGTATGTCCAGAAAATATTAAAATAAGTATAAAAGTATATATGGTCTTATAGGATACGTGAAGAAGGATACGTGAAGAATGGTTTCAATGATGTTTGGACCAATAAATAAAAAGAAACAACAATAGTGCTCACTGTATAAAATGAACCAGAAGAATAAATAAGAGAATATTACTCACATTTACCAGAGCAGTCAAACTGATCTATGGATAGGGCGCAGGTGGAATAATCCCCACCCAGGGCCGGACTGGCCCAGCGGGATACCGGGAAATTTCCCAGTGGGCCGTCGGCACCTGGGGCCGGGCAGACAGCTAGGTCTGCTGGCGGCCGCTGGCAGGGGGAGGTCTGCTGGCGGCCACTGGGGGAGCTGGCTGTTCTGTCTCTGCTCCCCCGCCCTCGCGCGCTAGAAAGAGACCGGGCCGGAATATGACGTCATATTCCGGCCCCGGTCTCATTAAACTGCGCGCGAGGGCGGGGGAGCAGAGACAGAACAGCCAGCTCCCCCAGCGGCTGCCAGCAGACCTCCCCCAGCCAGCGGCCGCCAGCAGACCTCCCCCTGCGGCCACTAGCCCACCCAGCCAGTCACCCACAGGTAAAATGTGTAATTCTGTCAGTGTGAGTGTATGTCTGTGTCATGGTGTGTGTGTCTGTGTCATGGTGTGTGTGTGTGTGTCTGTGTCATGGTGTGTGTGTGTGTGTTTGTGTCATGGTGTCTGTGTCATGGTGTCTGTGTCATGGTGTCTGTGTCATCGTGTCTGTGTCATCGTGTCTGTGTCATGGTGTGTGTCTGTGTCATGGTGTGTGTCTGTCTCATGGTGTGTGTGTCTGTGCCATGGTGTCTGTGTCTGTGCCATGGTTCTGTGTCATGGTGTGTGTGTGTGTGTCATTGTGTGTGTGTCTGTGTCATTGTGTGTGTGTGTGTCTGTGTCATGGTGTGTGTGTGTATGTGTCATTGTGTGTGTGTGTGTGTCTGTGTCATTGTGTGTGTGTGTCTGTGTCATTGTGTGTGTGTGTGTGTGTGTGTTTGTGTCATGGTGTGTGTGTCTGTGTCATGGTGTGTGTGTCTGTGTCATTGTGTGTGTGTCATGGTGTGTGTGTGTGTCTGTGTCATGGTGTGTGTGTGTGTCTGTGTCATGGTGTGTGTGTGTGTGTCTGTGTCATGGTGTGTGTGTGTCTGTGTCATGGTGTGTGTTTGTGTCTGTGTCATGGTGTGTGTCTGTGTCATGGTGTCTGTGTCTGTGTCATGGTGTCTGTGTCTGTGTCTGTGTCATAGTGTCTGTGTCATAGTGTCTGTGTCATAGTGTCTGTGTCATAGTGTCTGTGTCATAGTGTCTGTGTCATGGTGTGTCTGTGTCATGGTGTGTCTGTGTCATGGTGTGTGTGTGTCATGGTGTGTGTGTGTCATGGTGTGTGTGTGTCATGGTGTGTGTGTGTCATGGTGTGTCTGTGTCATGGTGTTTGTGTCTGTGTCATGGTGTTTGTGTTTGTGTCATTGTGTTTGTGTTTGTGTCATTGTGTGTGTGTGTTTGTGTCATGGTGTGTGTCTGTGTCATTGTGTGTGTGTCTGTGTCATTGTGTGTGTGTCTGTGTCATGGTGTGTGTCTGTGTCATGGTGTGTGTCTGTGTCATGGTGTGTGTCTGTGTCGTGTGTGTGTCTGTGTCATGGTGTGTGTGTCTGTGTCATGGTGTGTGTGTCTGTGTCATGGTGTGTGTGTCTGTGTCATGGTGTGTGTGTATGTGTCATGGTGTGTCTGTCTCATGCCGTGTCTGTGTCATGATGTGTGTAATGGTGTGTGTGTGTGTCTGTGTCATGGTGTGTGTGTGTGTCTGTGTCATCTGTGTGTCTGTGTGTATTTAAAAAGTGTTTTTACTCACCTTTTTTTTTCTCCCCACGCCGTGCTGGTCTCCCCTCGACTGGCCCTGCCTCTATGGCTGAGATCATCAAGCATGATGATCTGAGCCAATCCAATGCTCTGCCATAGGATTGGCTGCAAAGGCCCTGATAGTAGGTGCTGCACACTGTGCAATCATGCTGTGCAGCACTGACACAGAAAGCACCTCTAGTGACTGTCACTAGAGGTGTCACTAGGAAGCAATGTAAACACTGCATGTGAGTATGCTTAATGTATAATTAAACATTTTACTCTAAAAGGACCAATATTATATATTAGAAAAAGTAATATATATATATATATATTACTCAACCATCTGAGGTGGCAAGACATTGCCTTACATATTACATACGGCAATACATGGCGCAATGACTTATGGGGCTGCCATAGATTTTTTTTCCAGGGCTGCTTTGTATCCCCAGCCCTGCCCTGTCCCCACCTAAGGATTTCTTGAGTAGTTCTTACTGGGAGCAAAATCAAGATACCAGGCAATAAAATAATAACGGAGTAAAAAGAGTAAAATGGCACACTCAACGTAAAAGTAGCCAAATACCTTTATTAACACAGTAGTAAAACAAATTAAAAGACCACAATGCGTTTCTTCAAGTGTACGTAGTATTAGCTGGGCACATGTGGGTTTATATAGGGTCCAAACAATCAGCCAATTGAAAATGGTGTATTCTTTGACCTTTGACTCTAAATTAGGTCACATGACATGTTTCAAAGGTCGAAGGACATATTAACAGGAAGTATTACATAGTTACATAGTTACATAGCTGAAAAGAGACTTGCGTCCATCAAGTTCAGCCTTCCTCACATTTGTTTTTTTTAAGTAGATAAACTAAAAACGATAAAAACAATGTTACATAGTGGACTCAGCAAGCATAAATGCGAGCTGGAAAAACAGCTCAGTGTGCCTATGTACCACCTGCAGCATATGCCCAAACCTTGAGGGCCACAAGTTCAAATCCCCTCATACCTCCAAGGCAAACAAAAGCAATCCAATTTATCTAACAAGAGGGGTTATGATCAGGTGGGCAGACTCAGTTTGCCCTTGGAATAAGGATATGCATTATAGGTGGGGTTAGCATCTGCTGAGAATACATTGCACAGGGATATACATAAAAATATATACACTTAAAACTGTAGACCATTATAGGATATACATGTTACCATAAAATAAATTTCATATCAGCTATATATAAAACTGTAGATACATGAAGCAATAAAACTTCGAGAGCATGTACAGTTAATTAGAGCTGTTGTTTATAAAAATATGTATGACTGAAATTGAAACTTAACATTTTTATGTATAGGAATAAACCATATATAAAGGAGGGTAAAAAAAAAAGGGTATTGTATAGGATACATTTTTAAAAAGGTTTTAAGGTTTTTGGTTTTATACTCTGATCTGTGTTTCTACATACCATACATCTATGACATTTAAAAAAAAAACTTTGGCTTGTGGTAAGAAAGATGAGAAATGGCTGGTTTTAGTCTTAATGTAGTTTGTGGTCAGAATGGATCTAAAACTTGGGGCACCTCTAAAAATGATGTTAGGCTTATCTATAATAAAATCCTTTAAAATATCATCTTGTTTAAAAATGTGCCAATGTTTATTAATTATTTTTCTCACATTATTACTTTGATTATTAAAATTAAAATTAACTGGCATAAAAGTCGAGTTATTTGTAACCTTATAGTCTAAGAGGTCGGATCTGTTTGTTTGGTAGATTGACGATAAAGTTCTGTTCAGGTAATCTGCTGAATATTTTTTATCAATACATTTTTCTTCTGGGCTTGTTCTTTAAAATCTACTTCGCGTAAACAGTTCCTTCCGAGACGTAAAAATTACTCTTGGGTATTCCGTCTAACCATGGTCTATGGTGGCAGCTTGTTTTATCAATGATATTGTTGGTACAGACCTTTTCGTTTGAATAATGTCATCTTGTATAAAAATGTGTAAGTCTAAAAAGTTTATAAAATTCTTGCTGAATTCTGAAGTTAAATGATACCATTGTGGTTAATATTAAGATGGTTAAAAAGGAGTTTTAAATTATTTTCTGAACCTTTCCAAATAAAAAAGAGATCATCTATATATCTATCTAAAATAGGAGACCAGGTTTGCTCTTTAAGCATGCTCCCCCTCTATGGCTTCTGATTCCCATTCGGCCATAAAGATGTTAATATAGCTAAGGGCAAACATGGTCCCCATAGCTGTACCTTGTTTTTGGATGTAAAATTAATCTAAAAACCAAAAATAATTATTTTTTTTTACTTTTAATTTGTTTTACTACTGTGCTAATACAGGTATTTGGCTACTTTTACATTGAGTGTGCCATTTTACTCTCTTTACTCCGTTATTATTTTATTGCCTGGTATCCTGATTTAACTCCCAGTAAGAACTACTCAAGAAATCCTTAGGTGGGGATTATTCTGACACAATTTATTATTTTCAGGGACACAGAGTAACAATGATCCTCTCTCTCCACTTCACAAACCCAACAGAGGTGGAGGGAGGCGGCTCTGATATCCCAGCAGCATTGTGACCGCTGTGACTGGCTGTCACAGTGATCACGTGGCCTGGGACATCGCATGTTGCTGGTCTGCCACTAACTCGTAGGTACCCAGCAACATCATTAACCTTGCGATCGCCGGCACCGGGTCCGTTATCCATCATTAAGGGGTTAAAAGTAGGCAGACAATGTAATAGAGCAGCAGGAAATGCTAGCAGAATGCTTGGTTTTATAGGGAGAGGTATTAGCAGTAGAAAGAGGGAAGTGCTCATGCCATTGTACAGAACACTGGTGAGACCTCACTTGGAGTGTTGTACGCAGTACTGGAGACTGTATCTCCAGAAGGATATTGATACTTTGGAGAGAGTTCAGAGAAGGGCTACTAAACTGGTTCATGGATTGCAGGATAAAACTTACCAGGAAAGGTTAATGGATCTTAACATGTGTAGCTTGGAGGAAAGACGAGACAGTGGGGATATGATAGAAACATTTAAATACATAAAGGGAATCAACACAGTAAAGGAAGATCATATATTTAAAAGAAGAAAAACTACCACAACAAGAGGACATAGTCTTAAATTAGAGGGGCAAAGGTTTAAAAATATCAGGAAGTATTGCTTTACTGAGAGTGTAGTGGATGCATGGAATAGGCTTCCAGCTGAAGTGGTAGATGTTAACATAGTAAAGGAGTTTAAGCATGTGTGGGATAGGCATAAGGCTATCCTAACTATAAAATAAGGCCAGGGACTAATGAAAGTATTTAGAAAATTGGGCAAATTAGATGGGCCGAATGGTTCTAATCTGCCGTCACATTATATATTTCTATGTTTCTGGGTGAGGGATTTTACAAAAACAAAAATAGATCCCGATTATTGCGTTTATGCAGAATATGAATATTTTTGACCAGCTATCTGTGGTTTTCATTTCTTATATTGAATCTTTGCAATAATTTACAAACTCCACATTTCTTAGCTCCTATTACACATGAGTATCACTTGCGAGTAAGGCATTTTTTTCTTTATCACAATCTTTTAGAGGGTTATTCACTAAAGTGAGAATTCAAAGTGAATGTCAAATTGAAAGGGACACTATAGGCACCCAGACTACCTCATCTCATTGAAATGGTCTGGGTTCACTGTCCCTGTTCCCTTAGCCCTGCAGCTGAAAACACTGCAGTGTTAGACAATCTGCAATGATTTCACTGCAAGGTTAAGAGTGCCTCTAGTGGCTGTCTGCCAGGTAGCTACTAGAGTTGCTTCTTAACCTTTCACAGAGTTTAACCTTATTAAACGACGCTGGACATCCTCACGCTTTGCATGAGGCCGTCCAGCTTTTTCTAAATCCCTATAGGAGAGCATTGATTAAATGCTTTCCTGTAGGGAAGGCCACTCACCGTGATTCCCCCTACAGGAAAGCATTTAATCAATGAACCCACATAAGGTTCCCCTTTGTGTGGATGTCAGAGCCAGAGCCAAGGGATCTTGGCGCTGGAATATAGAAAGTGTTTAAAGGGTTATGAGTGTTTAAATGGACACTACAGTGTTGCGAAGATATATTTGTATTCCTAGCACTATAGTGTTTCTATAAAGGTGAAAAATAGCTGAGTTGGAAACATTCTATAAGTTAGCTATGCTGGCAGTTCATCTACCGTGGCCTTAAATTTGAAATCTCACTTTAGTAAATAACGATGCAGTGTGTATACAGTGCTGGGCAACCAAAACATGCAGAACAGAAGGATGAGGTATGCTAGTAATTAATAGGAACGGCAACTTTCCAGGATTTTTAATTTTATGTTTACTTTTAATGTAATGTTTACTTATCCCTGTGTTTAAAGGAGCATTATAGGGTCAGGAACACAAACATGTATTCCTGACACTATAGAGATAAAACACCATCTAGCCCCTCCGATTCCCTTGCTTCCCTAAATATAGTAACATCTTACTTGTATACAAGCCTGAAGTTGTGGACTCTGCCCCTGAACTGCCTCTTTCTGCTGACATCATCAGAAGTGTTATTCTGAGCCAATCACAATGCTTCCCCATAAGATTGTCTGAGAATGTCAAGGAGGTAGATCAGGGGCAGAGCCACCACAAGTCAAACACAGCCCTGGCCAATCAGCATCTCCTCTTAGAGATTAAGTGAATCAATTAATCTCTATGAGGAAAGTTCAGTGTCTGCATGCAGATGGTGGAGACACCGAATGTCAGTCACACTGTGCAGCACTGCCCCAGGAAGCACCTCTAGTAGCCATCTGAGTGCCCAGTGGAGTTATTACTAGGCTATAATGTAAACACTGCATTTTCTCTGAAAAGACAGTATTTACTGCAAAAAGCCTGAAGCGAATGATTCTACTCAACAGAACAAATACAATAAGCTGAAGTTGTTCTGGTGACTATAGTGTCCCTTTAACACATGTATTTGAGTTGTGAAAAATACAATGTAAAGAGACACTATAGTCACCAGAACTACAGTTTAATGTAGTTGCTTTGGAGTCTACAGCCTGTACTTGCGGGCTTTTTTTTTTTAAATTTGTACTTTATTGTTTTTTCACAACATAAACATATATAGGAAGGGGGAGGGGAGTGGGTACAGAAAGAAAAAGGGAGGGGAGGGGGGGTGGGAGGGGGGGAGTATAGTCACGATACAATATATCACATGTCGAGCAATAGGATATACAATTACTTTGTTAAACATTACATTATGTACATTTATCACATTATCTCCGTTAACCCTGTTGCTGTGTATACTAGTCGGTCGTCTCAGAGGTACACCTCGTCTGCCTACCCCGGTTCTGGCCTACCCATTCGGGCCAACTGCTTATATCTAGGTTGATACCCCACGTATTAAGTTGGGAGTTGTGGGTTAGCTATTCTCCAGGAGCGCCACTGGTCCCACGCCCCGCTCGAGCGGAGTGGTCCCGGGTGGGCCCCGGCAAAACTGGTTTCATAGATCGCTTGGTTGTCTATGTCCTGCATAAGAGTTGGAATTGTAGGAACCCCAGTTGTTTTCCAGGCTCTAGCTATTAATTTTTGTGCTGTCAACAGAATATGGTACATTAGTTTCCTCGCCTTTATGGGCAGTTCTTTGGATATGTCCAGTAACAAAAAGGTCATGGGCTCGAAGGGCAGCCTAACATGAGTGACGTCAGCAATGAGACCTTGGACCTCTTCCCAGTACCTGACCAGTCGTGGGCACCGCCACCATATGTGCAGGACGGAGCCTTCTTCCCGTTTGCATCTCCAGCACGTCGGAGACGTGTGAGGATACAATTTTTGTAAGCGTGCTGGCACCAAGTACCACCGATATACTGTTTTCTGATGTTGCTCCACAAGGGACGCAGATTTAACCAGCTTCCTAACTGAAGATGTAATATAGTTCCACTGCTTGTCAGTGATGGAGGTTTGAAGATCCAGCTCCCATTGCCTCGCCTGTGTCGAGCCAGAAAGGGGCTGGTATGGCAGGATAAGTTTATAGCAACCCGACAGCGGTTTAAAGGTTGGAGGTAGTGTACCCGTGGTACCTATTTGTTCCCAAATTGAGAGTTCTCCCTTTTGTGTATTTTCTACCTTGGTATTTTTGTTAAGTTTGTGTAAAAATGATTTGAGTTGAATGTAAGAGTAGTGTGATGTGCGTGGGATATCGTAGGTTTTACTTAGATGTTCAAAACTCATCATCCGTCCTCCTGGGTCAAAGGCCTGGAATAGGTAAGAAATACCTTTCTCTTTCCATGGGGTGGCATGGAAGGTTGGGATGCAGTATGTTATTGCTTCAATAGGGGTCGCCATGGAAAGGGGGTGGGCCGTTTCAAATTTCGTTCGGTGCAGATCCCAAGTCTGCAGCGCTAGTTGAAGTTGAGGGGGTATCAATGGAATGTTTGGCCTGTTCTTGCTGGGTAACCAGAGTAGGTTGTTAACTATGAAGGGTTTAATGGCTAAATTTTCTAGGGCCACCCATTGTGGTCGGTTGCCTTTCACTAGATGAGTCATGAGGGGCGCCAGCACCGCAGCTTGATAGTAGGATTTTACGTTCGGTACTGCCATTCCTCCCTGACCTGCGGGGGCTGTTAATAGTTTACGAGAGATTCTTGCTCGTCCTGTACCCCAAATAAATCGAGCAAGCGCAGATTGTATGGTTTTAAAGTAGGCTTGTGGTACCCTCAGGGGGAGGTTCCTGAACACATACTGTAGTTTAGGTAATACAGACATTTTAAGCGCAACAATGCGCTCCGTCCAGGTAAGGAATAGCTTGTTCCATCCCCGTACTAGTGACAAGCACTCGTTCCAGACTCTGATATAATTAGTGGGGAACATATCAGAGGTTTTCCTAGCGAACGTCAATCCTAGATATTTTATATCGTGCTTTCTCCACTCGAAGTGGTACTCTTCTCGTAGCTGTGTTAGAACCAATGGATCGAGTCTTAGCCCTAATGCCTGTGTTTTGGTTGTATTTAGGGAATAGTAGGAGAGTTCCCCATAATTTTTAATAAGTTTCATGATGTGGGGGAGGGATCTATCAGGTTGGCTGATATACAGCAGGATATCATCCGCAAATGCACTAATCTTAAACTGCCTGTCATGCCAGTTCACTCCTGTTATTTCAGGATGAGATCTAATGGCCACCAGTAGGGGCTCTAAGGCCAGCACATACAACAAGGGTGACAAAGGACACCCCTGTCGGGTGCCATTCGTAATTTTGAATGGGTCCGATTTAAACCCCGCCTGCAATACTTGGGCCCTAGGTTGACAGTACAAGGCAAATATTTGTTGGATGAACTGTTGTGGGAATCCAAACACCGACAAAGCCTGCCGCAGGAAGGACCAGCTCAGGCGGTCAAACGCTTTTTCAGCATCTAAAGCGAGGAGTAAACCGCCTGGGCCAGACCTTCGCATCGATTCCATGATCAGGGACAGTTTCCTGGTATTGTCGAGCCCCTGTCTCCCCATCACAAACCCCGTTTGGTCGTCATGAATAACTGAGGGTAATATTTTGCCCAGCCTGGAGGCCAAGATCTTTGCATATATCTTAGCATCTGTGTTTAATAATGATATTGGCCTGAAGTTTTTACATTGGTCTGGGGTCTTCCCAGGTTTTGGTAGCGTAACTATGGTTGCTAGGAGCATTTCTGGAGGGAGTTCCCCCGTGTCTGTGGCTGTCTGGAATACTTTGACTAGTCTCGGGCCTAATACCTCCGCGAATGTCTTGTAATATAGGTTGGGGAGACCGTCTGCTCCCGGAGATTTTCCCGGAGGGAGGTGTTTTATCGTATGGAGCACTTCCCCTAGCGTGATAGGTCGTAGTAATAGGTCTAAGTGGGCTTGATGGATTTTTGGGAGGTTGAGTTGGGACAGAAACTCCCTGACATTCTCCTCTCGTATGGGGTGCGTATCGGGGTCGTCTCCTAGGTTGTACAATTTTGAGTAATATTTAGCAAACTCCTGAGTGATATCTAACGGGTTTTGTACTTTGGTGCCATCTGGGCTCTGTATGTAGGCTACTTTGGCTGCTACTAGTTTCGCTCTCAACCTATTAGCTAACTGTTTATTAGCTTTCCCGCTGTGGTGGTAAGAATTCGCTTTCATTTTAAACAAGAAGTATGAGGTTTTGGCCGCTTGTATTTCGGTAAGTTTGTTCGTTAGGGTTTTTATTTGCAGAGCAAGGGCAGGTGAGGGTGTCTGCTTATTTTGGGCAGTGACAATTGCCAGCTGTTTTTGACAGTCCAGTGTAGTCAGTTGTCTGTGTTTTTTAAGGTAAGAGGAATGTCTTATAAACAGACCTCGCACCACGGCCTTGTGTGCCAACCATACCATGGCCTCAGGGGTCTCCCTTCCTTCGTTAGACTGGAAGTAATTTGAGAGTTCGTCGGTCATCTGGTTTACAAAAGTGTTATCCTTCAGTAAGGATTCATTCAATCTCCAGTTCCCTCTGCCTTTGTACTGAAATCTGTCATGTAGTTCCAGGGTCACTGGACTATGGTCTGACCAAGTTATGTCTCCCATGACGCACCCTGATACTTGTGCAAGCGTGGATTGGTCTACATAGAAGGTGTCAATGCGGGTATATGTATTATGTACTTTAGAGTGGAAGGAGTAATCCCGTTCTCTGGGGTGGAGCACTCGCCAGCTATCATATAAGTTGTGTAGTAAGAGTATCTTGGACAATTTCTTACTTATGGATACTATACTTGCTCGTCTAGCCCCGCTCGGTGTAGCAGTTGAATCTACGTCCGGAGACGTTATAAAGTTAAAGTCTCCACATAACACCAATCCTCCCTGTCTCAATTTATCAATTTCGTTTAGTATGCGACTTAGGAATCTCTCCGCTCCAGTATTAGGGAAATATACCGATGTCAATGTATATTGGATATTGTTAAACAGACCCACGAGAACAATGTACCTTCCCTGAGTATCTATAGAGATTGCTTGCTCCTGAAATGCTATGTCTTTATGTATGAGGATAGAGACTCCTTTAGTCTTATTGTCTGACAGGGCATGGTACTGTGTAGGGTATAGTTTGGTAAAGATTGATGGGGTGCGAGATTTTACGAAGTGCGTTTCCTGAACACACGCAATATCTACTCCATCTTTTTTAAGGTCTTGCAGTAAGAGCCTGCGTTTACCAGGGGAATTCAGCCCCTTTACATTGTATGTCAGTATTTTAACCATTGGTGTGTAAGTGGGCACAAGGCCCCACAGAAACCTTGCAATATTTCCGCATTGGTACTAACGGTAATGGTGCACGTCAAAATTGTACATCCGCTGTGATGCAACCTGAGTGATTTATGTAGTACGTGACAAGGGGGAGCAAGAGTGGGACAGGGGAAGGAATAGATAATTAGGTAGGGAAGGGTCGTAAGAACTAGTGGGTAACACACCCAACTCGGCTCCAAGGTCTGGGGCCTCGCTACCTGACCCAGTGGGTAGGTACGTCTGGTGGGGGTAGTGGTGGTGAAACTTTCACTCATAGTGTTTTTTTTTCACCATGAAACCAGAGGGCATTTGTTACACATGTATAAACAATCTAGTAAGTCGATGAGGATAAACAAAACACACAACCTTATCCTAACAGTGAACTCAGTATAGCCTCTCTTACACAATATTATTCTGTATCTGTATCTTGTTGGTATTTACGCTTATGACCCCACGTGGGGCCTTTACAAGGCATAATGGGCAGTGTCACAATCTAACCAGCTATTTCTGCTGCTTACTTTAGGTATACTCTAATGCATAAATCAACACTTAGTAAGTTTCCTCCATTTTAAGGCCTCGTCAATAAACTAACATGAATCAAAATCTAAACAATTAACTGTGCGGTAATGGGCAGTATAGTTACGTATACTCCATAGTGATAACAAGCTCTCATTTGACAGTCCACTCTGGCGACTTTCTCGGCATTTTCGATGACTTAGTTGGTTCCGAAGCTGGTGTAGGGAGCCCCCAGTCCCCCAGCTTTTGTATACCTTGTCCCAGGTTCGTAATAGAGTGTATGACTCCTTGGTGGGAGACCAAAAGCTTAGCAGGGAATCCCCATCGGTAGCCCAGGTTCTGCTCTCGTAGGATGGAAGTTACCGGCGACATTGATTTCCTGAACATCAGCGTGTCTGCCGACAGGTCCGCGAAGATCTTAACGTTGTCATACTCTTTTGGCATACCCGGGTTTCTGCTAACCCGCATGATCTTGTCTTTTGCGTGGAAAAAATGAATTCTGGCAATCACATCTCTCTCAGCCGTTTGTGGCAGATGTTTCGGCCTGCGTAACCTGTGCACTCGGTCTACGATCAATTGATCCGGGTGAATTTCCGGGACCAGGCTCTGGAACATATCAGCCAGATAATTCTGCAGTTCGGCATTTGTAATGGATTCTGGGATGCCCCTGAACCGGAGATTATTCCTCCTCGCCCTATCCTCCATATCAGCCAGTTTCAGCCTATGTGCTTCCAGGCTGTCTTCAAATTCCTGTATTTTGTCTGCCAGGCTGTTATGTGCCTCTGCATATTCGTCCATCTTGGACTCCATGTGGGCAGTTCGATTCCCAATGTCTTGTATATCTTTTTGTATATCTGCCTTCATGGCTTGTATTTGGTGCTGCATGTTTTTCTGAATGTCATCAGAGAATTCCGCCATCAGTTCTCTTATTCCTCTCATTGTAGGTGGTTGGTCCTCAGCGCTCTGTGTGGGAGACATATGAGGTGAGAGGGAGTGTTCCCGCGGTCCCAGGTCGCCGCCATCTTGCGAAGGCTCTGCTCCCTCACGCTGCTTGGAGGCCGCCGGTTTTGCTCCAAAGAAGGAGGCTCGTTCCGACTTCCCCGTTTTGGTTTTGGATCTTTGGGACATTATGCATGCGGTCTCACGGTAATTAGTTTGTTTCTGTCGGTATTCCGTTTATTTTTCGCCCGTTCTGGTTTCTATGCAGGGAGCTGCTCCTACATACGTCTGCTCAGCTCCAGCGTTAGGCCACGCCCCCACTTGCGGGCTTTTTAATGTAAATACTGCCTTTTCTGAGAAAAAGTAGTGTTTACCTTGCTGCTTTGTAACACCTGTATTGGCAGTCACTTAGACGGCCACTAGAGGTGCTTCCTGTGTCAGTGCTGCACAGTGTGCAGCACTGGCATTCAGAGTCTCCATGCTCTGCATGGAGACGCTGAACGTTCCCCATAGAGATGCATTGATTCAGGAGATACAGATTGATGCAGTGCGTTCTCTTGCCACGCATGCGCAACGTTCTCCCATTGATCATTGGATTGGCTGGGATCATCAAAATTGGCGAGACCGGTAAAATTATCTTTTCAGAGCGATCAAAGGTGGGCCGGATACCTAAACAGCCACACAAGCCCGTGTTTGTATTCCTGACACCTTAGTGTTCCTTTAAAGTAGAAATCCACATCTCTCTATTTTGCATCTTAGCTTGGCGCCAATCATTTTACCTAGCCATCAACATAGATAAAGCATACATAGAAGAAACTAATTGAAATATTGTTTCTATTTCTCCTCTTCATTTGCAAGGTTTGCCCAGGCTGTACCTTGCTGTTTGTGCAAATGTTCCTCACTATCCACCATACAGTGCCAATTAATGGGGGATTTGATAACTGAAACAACTTAACTTCTATATACAGCTTCTCAAGATCAATGCTAGTTATCTCATTAATAATTAGAGCAGACAAAACAATTATACAGCTGTGTACATAAAATAAAAAAACGAAACCGCACATAGCGCAGCATTGTCTAATAGTCTACACTAAAAAAAAGATTAACACAAGTTGTATGTGATTCTTAATGTTTTTTTTTTATTGATGGTGTTAAACTCCATAGAAGTGACAGTCCCCTTTTAATAGATAATATTGATATGATTTTGGTTTACAAAAAATCTATTCTGGGTGTACAAGAACAGAATACCAACTGTAAAAGTACATTCAAACCTAAGCAAAAGAAAAGTTGTTGCAAGGATCAACAGGCCATTATATATCTATCATAAGCAACTGTGCATAATATACATCTACATGCTCAGTATTAGAAGTCAAAGTCCACATTTATTTCATGCATAAATAATTATACACTTTCTACAGCCCAAGGTCACCAAATTTATTCCAAGAGTGAAAGGTGAACAGTTTTAATGTATAGAGAACAAAAAAGAAGAAAGAAACGGAGGATACAATGTATGGTATAGCAATCATGGAATACTAAAGAAAAATATTTATGAAATAAAACATAACTTTTAATTACAAGTATTAATCACTAAAAAGTCTCATGGGACAGAAGAGACCAACTACAACACAAAACTAATAGTACTATACACACATGTACATCACGTCCCCTCTGATGAGCTGATCCAGCAAAATGTGCGTCTGGGGCATTACTGTGTCCGCAATATTTCTGGCTTCTAGGAACAACCTTTTTTTTTTCTTTAATTTGTTCAGTTTTTGGCATCTTTTACTACATCACTTTTTTTCATCACTTTAATTTGAATTCTAATTCATTTATAGAGCGGGTTGCTTATATTGTATTTCAAACTAGGGTCATTTTAGGGGTAAGGGGTGCCCTCGAAGGCACAATATGGACAGTATTATTTTTGATCCCTTACCCTCTCTCCCTCTATCCTACCCTGTTCTGTGCCTGATATTACTGCAGGAGTTTTTACCTCCAATGTTAAGTAGACATTCTACTTAATAGGCATTTATACTTTCCTAACCATACAAGCTGTTAGCTACTTTTGTTATACTTTTGGCTACATTCCTGAAGGTATTGAGATACATAGATGCCAAAGCAGAGTCAGAGTTATCATTGTTCACTACTTAGTGAGTACTTACTAACAATCTCATGTCAGTTGACACTCTGTTACCAAACTGTCAACTGACATACCATTGAGGGATTTGCATTAAACCTTTTTTAGGGGTACTTACTATCTTACCTGCAATGTGGACCAGCCTCTGCTATTTTAAACTTTATGTTTTGTACATGTGTGTATAGTACTATTAGTTTTGTGTTGTAGTTGGTCTCTTCTGTCCTATGAGACTTTTTTAGTGATTAATACTTTTATTAAAAGTTATGTTTTATTTCATAAATATTTTTCTTTAGTATTCCATTATTGCAATACCATACATTGCATCCTCCGTTTCATTCTTCGTTTTTGTTCTCTATTTTAGGAGGTATGCACAGGCATTAATTATATTTTCTTTCTCTTTCTTTTCTACTTCTCCTTTATTTATTTATTTTTGGTTTGTTTTTTTTTAGCAGTTTTAATGTATATGCACTATGCTTGCCATGGTAGGATAGTGGGTCCTCCTGTGGGAGATATTTCCTGCTCTCCCTTGCCAGTCAATGTCTCAGCATTTTTAAATAGTTTTTTCTCCTAATCTATACATTTGCTTGACAGGTGCCCTTTAACGTTTATTTTGCATTTATCTTGAGAGAAAAATATGTGAACTAACTATTATAATGTCTAAAAAAGGAACACTCCAAATACTATAACAACTAAAACCTGCTGAAGTTGGTGCCAATAAGTAACCAAACAGTTTTGGTACATTTTGACAATTTACGTAGATCCCCCCCAGGAGCCAGTAGTCTCAGATTCTGGTCTAAGGTAGGATAGCTGATAGCTTGAGCTAAGCAAGGCCATGCATGTCTGCGTTTACTGACTTAGTGCACCAGCTGAGCCCTCCCAGAGTGTGGTCCTGTATCCACCAAGCTTTACTGACATACCTCTCCAGCAGAAAAGAATGGATGCAGTGCAGATGCCCGAAGGAAACCATGTAAGTTTCCTTCGGGACCCGAAGGTACTCCTCGCACCATAAGCACTACAGCAGGCTGTTGCGGTTTTGTTGCTTCGGCTTTTCCTTTAATAAAGGAAAAAGTGTAAGTATTTTTTTTTAAGGCTTAGCCAAGTCCATTATTAGAATTGAGCGTTTGCACCCAATGGCATGGGACAGGCACAGGAGCTTGGCGTTGGGTACAGGGACGGTCCAAGGTTTGCCAAACTTGTTTCAAAATGGCTTCACAGACAAAAAAATATGTATATATATACACTCAGGCGATCAGTTCTGCAACATATTAAATAATAATTCATTTATATGGTCTGCAACCATGCCACTCGGAGAATGAGACAGAGTCCGTCCTCTGGGTTACCAGGACAATGTTCTAACTCAATCAATGAGCACATTATTATTATTTTATTATTTATATAGCGCCAGCAAGTTCCGTAGCGCTGTACAATGGGGCATGTGATCATTTACTGTGGTTTGAACCACCATCTTGTCAGCAGCATCCCTGGGACTACCAGGGATTACACCCCTTCTCTGCAGACAGGTAAGCAGGAAATAAGGGTAAATAATTTTTTTTAATTAAAGGTACCTTTTAGCGTTAGGAATGCAAACCTGTATGACTAATCCTAAATTACTCCTGTCCCTTGTTATATAAAGGTTCATCGTTTGCAATAAACATTTGGGAACTTAATGCGCATGCGCGTTGAGAGTTATGTGTGCATCTAAGCTTTCCCACAGGAAACCATTGTATTCAATGCGTTCCTATAAGCTTCTGTGTCACGCGCCAGAGTTTTACTCAGTTAGTGTAGCGGAATCACCTCTAGTGGCTGTCAGAAAGACAGCCACTAGAGGTGGATTTCACCCTGAATGTAAATATTGCAGTTTCTAAAAAAAACACAGAGATTTTTTACATTGCATGGTTAAAAGGACAGCACCACTGCCCCCAGACCACTTTATTGAGATGAAGTGCTCGGGGGACTTTAGTGTCCCTTTAATATTAGACACACAGCTCCCACAGACAATCACACTCACCTAATCCCACACACATATACAACCAGCCAAACCTCACACACAATCACACTCTGCCAAACCCCAACTCACAATCACAACTCACAATCACACTCAAACTATCTCACACGCCTTTACAACCAGCCAACCAAACAACCAGCCAAATCTAACACACAATCACCCTCTGCCATCTCCCATACACGATCACCCTCTGCCATCTCCCACACACGATCACACTCTGCCATCTCACACACATTTACAATCAGCCAAACTTCACACACAATCACCCTCAGCCAACCCTAACACACAATCACACTCAGCACCCTACACACACATCATACTCAGCCACTCTTTACACAACAAACAAAAATATATATGCTACCCATCTAAACTGCACATTACGGATCGGTATTATTGCTGCAGAGCTCAGTGATACATCCATATACGACATTCAACTTGAGTTCTATTACTATAGAGCTTAGTGATATATTCTAAACTCTGTGCATAACATTGAGTTTTATTGTTGTGAAGCTCTATGACAGACATGTACACACCGCACATAAGTGAGTTTTATTTCTGTGGAGCTCTGCGATACACTTCAACTCAGTACATCACTGTGAGTTTTATTGCTATGGGTGGGAGTAAAGAGGGCGCTCTTTGATTCTTGCACCAAGGCCATGTGGTTCCTTGTTACGCCACTGGAAAGATGGCCATATAGGAAAACAGAGATGGTCATCAATTGGTAAAAAAAAATATCTTAAATAAGCAAGAATTCAGCAATATCAAATTTGTAACTGATACCCTGATCCAAAGTTGTGACTAGTAGTGCAGTTAACTGTTCAATGCGAAATATCACTTCTCTGCGAATTACACCACAGAATAAAATATTAAAATATCCCCTATAACTTGTGCAAACCTGTTTTCTTCCATATAATGCTCCATTTACTTCATATGCAAACACACACTGAACTGGACAAATTAAAACTGAAACATGTATAAAGGATATGTATAAAAAACGGTTCTAAAAAGTGCCCCATAGTACTAAAAGTTGGACAGTAACTATGGCAACCAGCAGGCATATTGCATTGATAACATGTGCCCGTTTCTATGTTTGCAGCAGTATTCAGAACAGATAAATTTTACATATAACCCCCATTGTGTCAGTTCTGTTTCTCATAATCTCTTTATGCTCTCTCTATACTGACTCATAGGTGCAAAGGACAGAACTTATAGTAATGACAAGAAGGCAAGATAGAGGCACTCGGTTAAAAGATTTTTTTCTTAAATTAAAGGGACAGGTTAATATAATATTACAAATAATAGAAAGTGAGAGTTCTCCATTTGAGGAAACAGTGATGCTGGTGAAGCTCTCTCTCAGCAAACTCTGAACCCATTACTAGTGGTCATGATTTGAATAGAAGCCGATAAACATGGCGTATAAAGCGCCTGACATGTTCCTCACTAGAGCTACATATGAAGACAGATCTACGGTGTCCAATCACAGGGAGAAAACAGTAATTCTAAGAGAAAAAGTGGAAACATCAGAATGTTTTTGGATATCCAATTAGAGACCAGAGATGGTTCTGTGCTTCACTATCCAGGTAGAGTGTGATGGATACATTGCTGTCCCTATTGTGCACAGCACTGCCAAGTGGGCAAAATTTAACTGGTAATAATAGATGAGTATTATTGTTTATGCCCTGCAGCTGTAAATAAGTAAACCGGGCCTTATTCTAAAACAGTATTTTAGGTTATTGGAGCACCCAAATGAAGCAATTATCCCTGGTCCACGTCTTTTTAAGAGACTGTGCAATGGGTGGTGCACTCATGGCCATCGTTAACGAGTACAAAGTCAAATCACATTACCCTTATTCAGCATGCCACCCACAGATTTAAGCAGTTTAACCCCTTAAGGACACATGACATGTGTGACATGTCATGATTCCATTTTATTGGAGAAGTTTGGTCCTTAAGGGGTTAAGGAAGTTAGTGGGTGCCAGTGTTCAGTGCTTCCTAGGTAAGAATAGTGGGATCCACCCACTGTACAGCGCTACGGAATTTGTTGGCGCTATATAAATAATAATAATAGTAAAAGAAAAGCTGCATACAGGCAGTGAAACGAACACTGGGAAAGAGGAGTTTTGAAAAAAGCTAATGAAAGACAAAGAAAGGAGACCAACATAACTGTAACGCATAACAAAGCACGTGTATGGCATAGAAATTGGAGAAAGTCATCTAGTGGGTAAGTTGATGTAGAGCAACACAAACACAAGGCAGTAAGTGGGAGCAACATACCTAAACAATTAGAGAGAGAGAATAAAGTAAATAAAGGCCAAGTAAATAAAATATAACAGGGGTATAAAGCAGAGACTGGTAAGGAAAGTAAGATAAAAAAAAAATGTGGACCAGTGAAAAGGATGCAAAATAATTGGTTGACAAGGTAGAGAGATAACAAAGCATCTGGGTGAGCAAGGGAAGGGAATATTCATTTCATGGTTCAGTCTAAACACCAAAACCGCTTTAGCATAAGGGGTGTTGATGTATAGATCATGCCACCAGTCTCACTACTCAATTCTCTGCCATTTAGAGTTTAAGTGACTATTTTTGCAAATTTAGCAACAAGTCCTCTGACTGTCAATCACACAGCCTCCCTGCCTCCCCACTTCCTTAAAACATAATCTATATTTTTATCTTATGTTCAGCATCCAGGGCCAGAGCAAGGATTTTTGACTACACAGGCGAAAAAATGCATTTTGCCACAGACAGGGACCATATGACGCCGCTCACGGTGACGGGGTAAGCAAGGTCGCCACAAGCGACCCATACACAGGGATACAGAGACATACATACGCGGACAGTCTTACAGACTGTATGTCTGTCTGTGTATGTATGTCTGTGTATGTACACAGGGTGGCTAAAAGTTAGATCCCCATCTGTCGTGCAACTTTAACAATGCTGTGAAAGCTGGGGCTCTACCAATTCCCCATGCTTGCAGGATTGTATTTAGCACTGAGCAGTATTTGTGTGTTTGAATGTAAGCATGTTTTTACATGGAGTATGTTTGTGTGAATGCAGGGGTGTGCTTAGATACAATTTTGGTGTCTAATACAGAGTTATGTTTGTATGAAGTGTTGACATTTGAATGCAGGGGTGTATTTGTGTGTAGTGTTGGTGTTTTGAATGCTGAGATGTATGCACATATACACATGACATACTGATATATACACACACTGACATATAGACACACAGACATACACATACACACTGATAGACATACATATACACTGATAGACATACAGACACACATAAAGACACACTGAAAGATATACAGATTCACACACAGACACAATGACAGACATACACACACACATATTCTGGTCAAAATATACACTTTTCTAGCCACCTCCTGTTTCCTACCTTGTGGGTTCAGGAGGGTGGCTTACCTGGGATCCAGAGTGCTGCCTGAGGTAGTTGGGAGTTGGAGGAGCTGGCCCTGCCCAGCCCCCCTCCTCTCTGCTTTCTCCTGCTCCAGTCTTCTTGGGAGGACTTCCTCCCATGCCGATAACAAGAGGGGCCGGCTGTAGCTCTGCCCCTGCTGGGCGCCAGCCGCACTGTGTGCTACAGAGGGAGCAGAGACATGACGTGTTCATATCCCCGCCCCATCCACACAGTCTGCGACAATGCAGAGAAGGGAAGGCAGGGTGGGTTGAGTTGCTGGCCCTCGGCCACACTATGAGAAGTGACCGGCAGGAGACTGTGCTCTTTCCTCCTGTCGGCCACCCAGTCATTTGCGCCCCTGGGCCAGTGCGCCCTAAGGCGCCGCCTGTAACGCCTTATGGACTTGCCAGCTCTGTCAGCATCAGTATCGGTCTTTGCAAGCATCCTCCAGTGTGAGATAAAATATGCATGCAAAAATTTAAATGTAACTATTAGAATCATAATTATATCTTTTTTGCACTATGGTTTTTATAGTTTCCATATGTTATGTTTTGTGAGAAAAATTTGGGTCCTGGCCCAAACTAACAAGTAATTTTGTGCTGGGCACCAAAGGGAGGATAAGCGGAACCGGAGAAAACAAACACAAAGTAGGATTTTAACTGCATTATTCAAACCTAGACAATACATCACTGCATTATTCAACCTACCCATTCCCTTTAATAATACAAAACTTTTTTTTATAAATATATAACCCCCAGGCTGGTTGAAGCTTGCACAAACTTGGTATACAATGTGCCAAACAATGTGGTTACCGTAACACAATGGCATCATTACAAGCATTCTGTGTTATGGGCTATATATGCTCATTTATAGCCTGATTCTGAGCACTGTGATTCAGTTAGCTGTATCTTTCTACATGCCTCCCAACCATCCCAATTTAGGCAGGACAGTCCAGATTTTCGGATTCTTTGTGGACACCAGGGAACTGTCCCTAAAAAGAGTAGCTATACTTAGGTAAATAGGAATCTGCATAGAGCACTGAAACAGTGCTCCCTGCATACCCTGCCCTCGGTAGGCTGGCCTATGGTATTGACTGGCAACCTGGCCTGCTTTAAATTCTCTTTGCAGGCGGCTACGCTCCCTTTGGAAGGCACCAGTGACAGCTATGTGTGATGGAGCTCCAGTACTCCGACCGAGTACCTTTATCCAGTCCGCTTCCTAGCCGCACATAAAGTGTCCCTCTTCAGCCCCCAATTATGGTGACTACCGTCACAGTATGATTCTATTTTATATCCCATTTAATTTTCACACATCCTCTGCCTGCATAATGTCTACAAATGTCATCAGAGGGAATTCCGGGACAAACATTATCAGGGTTATTCACTAAAGAGAGAATTCAAAGTGAATTTCAATTTTAAGGTCAAAACAGGAAAACAATCTCTAAGTCAGCTATGCTTTCAGTTTGGCTACTCTGCCCTTAAATTTTAAATTCACTTTAAATTCTCACTTTAGTGAATAAGCCTTCATGTGTGTGAACACTTTTCTCATTTTTGAATAATGCACTGAAAAGTTTGGGAACTTTTGAAGAAGGGGTTGAAAGAACACTCTCATAACAACTTCTTACTTTTAGGGGTTAAACCGTTTGGGAATCCTCCTCTGCCAGTGTCTTTCCGCTCTGCTCTGAAACTTTCTCTTAAAACTGTAAATCTTGGTCAACCTCTGACGAGGACGCCACTGGTTGGTTGAGAGCACCAGCGCACACTCTAAGTCAATCAGTAGCTCCCTATTCATAAAAACGGACTGAGAAAAATGCGTACGGTTCTCAAGTCGCTTTGTGAATGATGAGCTACGGATTAAGGTAGGCTTGATGTGTGTGTGTGTGGACTCAGCAGTCTGTGTGTGTGTGTGTGTGTGTGTGTGGACTCAGCAGTCTTTGTAGACACTATCAGCCAATCAAAGGCGTCCCTGACAGAGGCTTCCTGTTTTATGAATCAGAGAGAAGCGGAAGGATGCAGAGCTAGACTTTTAACGGTTTAACTCCTAAAGGAAAGTCAGCACTAATTCCAATGAAGTTGTTATAGAGCCTGGAGTGTTACTTTAAATATATCAATTATGCACAGAAAAAAAAAAAAAACTGATTTTCCTAAGAAAATGTACTGTAATTTTTTTTTTTTAACTATAGAATGCATGTCATGACTTCTCTAAACCTTGACCCAAAACAACATCCTATTGTGTCATAAGAGGAATAAAAAAAAAAATCAAAACAGATTGGAACATCTCTGAATTCTTACACTGAAACTATTGTTATAGATTTGTAATTTGCTGGCAGTAGTTATTCTATGTATTTTAATGACATACACAGCTAATGCTTCCCTGCAAAATGTCTTTACAAAATGTATTATAATGACCAAATGTTAAACACAGGACTGACATATTTAATGTATTAAAAGGTTGGTTCTCTGGGGAGTACAGTGACCCAATGACAAAGACATGTTTAATGGGTTAAAGGATCAGTCCCACTGAGGAGCATAATGAACTGATGGCAGTTACATGTCTAATGAGTTAAATAATCATTCCCACTGAAGTCACATTGACCTAATAACATAGTTTAAGGGTCACCTGGAGTTTCATATGGACACTTTATGTGGGACCCTGGACTACTCCTATGTCTAAGTCACCTTGTGTCCATTATAAGAGCAGGGTTTGTATAAAATATTTGTCATTGTGTTAATTGATTTGTGTGCTCTCCTGACTTGCTGATGCTTGTTACCATCTAGTTGGCTTTGGCTATGGAGAGTATATTTGACGCTTTGTTGGTATAAAAGCGGCACTGTCATGGCCGAATCCCTTTTTTTATTGTATCCCCCCTCCCGACTCTACTATATTAAATGCCCCCCTAGTCACCCTCAAATTCCCCTGAGCCCCTTTATCTTTATTTTGTGCCCGGACCTAGGTTCAGGACGCCGCCATCTTTGTGTGGGTAGATGAAGGCCCTGTGGGACACGTCATCTGCCCACACTAGAAAGCGCTGTGAAATTCCTGCGCATGCCCAGTTAAACACTTTGGCATGCGAACGGGAATTTCATCTATTCATTTCATTCGCCAGAAAGACAAATAAATGAATAGAAATTTCAAGAATAAACGAAGACCTCATTCTTTTGGTTTATTACAAGGAGGGAGCTGCCGGCGCACAGCGTCCTCCTTGTAATATGTAAAAATAGAAACTGAAGGGGGGACCTAGCATATTACAATAAGGGGGGACACCTATTGTCCTCCCGCCAGTCCCCACCCATGGGCGACGGGAGGGGCTTTAAATGACAATAGGGGGGGGGACTATTGTCCCCCCCCTCGGCCCCCACCCGTAGTCCCTATTTTGTCTTATGTTTTAAAGAAAACTAGAGCAGACAGGAATAAATAAAGAACAGATCCTGACAGAGGGAGTGAAGATAAATCGATTGGGGAAAGGTTAGTTCGGCATGACAGTGCCACTTTAACAGCTATATATACAATATATGAAGAGCAAGGCTTGTTAATGTGCACATTCAGGTAGATTTGCATATTGCTAATTCTACCAAGAGAGGGTGCTGTACAGGCTCCAGATCCAAAGCCACCTAGTTGGTAACAAGCACCAGCAGGATACGTTAGAGCACACAAAACAATTAACAATAACAAATATATTACACAAACCCTGCACCTATAATGGGCACAGGATGACTTAGACATAGGAGTAGTCCAGGGTCCCACATAAAGTGTCCATATGAAACGCCAGGTGATGGTGACTACCGTCACACCCAGTGTAGGTAATAATGTGACCCAATGGCAGTGACATGTTTAATGGGTCAAAGTGTCAGTTCCACATGGAAACTAATCAGACTCATTGAGTAATGACCCAATTACAATGTCTTGTGTATTATCCCAGACATTACTAAATTACTTTACAAATATTGTTCATATTTTAGCCTGGTAACCATTCAGCATTGTTCCAGTCAACCCACTCCCTATAACAAAAATGGCATTCATATCCAACGAAAAATAGGATAAATAGCTAGAGGAAACCCACACAGATTGCTGTTTCGTGCTATCATTTTAAGAATGTGAATGTATAAAAATGATTAGAGACATACCGTGCCCTGTACTGTTCCATATTTTGTACTGGTTCTAAAATATTAGTGTAGAAACAATAAGTACCGAAGATAAGCAGCCTGTGTGTGCTGGCGTTGGATACTATTATTGCACAAAATTGACATTAGTCAGCCCAGAATTTTGTTCTGGGCTAGCTAATGACATTGTCCGTGGAGTTACACCTCCAGCAGCTAAGATGTTACTCTGTATGTGCAACATTTCAAAGCAAAGTGATGCACTTACAGACTCTAGCACTATGACCACTTCAAATAAATTAAGTGGTCATGGTGCTTGGAGTAACCCTTTAATAACCTGAAAACTCCCCTGATGATTGTTTTATATAGCTGGAGGGAAAACTAATTCGTGATGTCTATTTGATTATGCTGGCTTTCCTTATTTTACAAATTTTAAACAATGTTTTGTAAGTGTATGTGTGTGTGTGTGTTTGTAGTGGTAGTTGCAGTCCCTATGACTGGCTCAGTAAAACGGAATGAATGGAGATTTAAAAGAAACTTGTGCTGAAGTAGCAAATGAACAAATAGCAAATTAATGACTGTCATATGTCAGCTTGTGGCTCCATAACCTGAAGTTCCACCTTAAAATTCTTCAAATAAAACAGCAGGTCTGGAAACTCCAATAAATGAGTGATGGGAGTTTTAATCCACACTTGCTTGTCACTCGTGTGGAATAAAGCCTCATAGCTCACCTTACATGTCACTGTAGGACTGCCTAATCTTGCTGTTTTATTTCGACTGGAATCGAGCAATTGTTTAGGAGAAGAAGACTTTGTTTATTATTATTATTGCCACTTATATAGCGCCAACAGATTCCGTAGCGCTTTACAATATTATGAGAGGGGGAATTTAACTATAAATAGGACAATTACAAGAAAACTTACAGGAACAATAGTTTGATAAGGACCCTGCTCAAACGAGCTTACGTTCTATAGAATTGTAAAAAACAATAGGACAGGAATTCGCAATCAAATAAGGTGGGAGTGAGGTAGAGCTGGAGGTGAGAGTAGAGTGCTGTCCTTTAAGAGAGAGCAAGAGACAGTACCTTGAATTGACTCATAAAGGATACAGGAAGCCAATGTAAGGACTGACAAAGGGGTGAGGTGTGAGAGAACCGAGAGGAAAATCAGTCTGGCGACAGCGTTCATTATGGACTGTAGCGGTGCAGTATGGCTTTTGGGAAGACCAGTTAGGAGATTACAATAATCCATGCGGGAAATTACTAGAGCATGGAAAAGCTCCTTGGTAGCATCTTGCATAAGAAAAGGGCAATTGCGGGCTATGTTTTTAAGATGGAATCTACAGGATTTGGCAACATACTGGATGTGAGGCTCAAAGGTGAGGCCAGTATGACGTCAAAACAGCGCGCTTGCAAGGATGGACTTATGGATATACCACTAACTTGAAGGGATAGCAGAGAGACAATTAAATGACTGCTATGCTCACAAAGGGTTAAATGACGATTCTCAGGTAAAAGTAAAATAACTTAATAACATAATTTCATCAAAGGACATTACTGAAGGCTTTTAAAGGCCATGAAACAAGAAAGGAAGATCTTAAAGAAAGTCCCATTGTGTTCATTGATGGTTTATTCCCATTTCGCCTCTGGCGCAACTTAAAACTAAAATCTTTTTCTACTAGGAGACCCAAGCGAGCCTGAACATGTGGCCAATCCGCAGCTGGTAAGGAGACTCTTTTGAAAAATTCAGCCTTTCTTAAAAGGTACATTTTCTTCTGAGACATTCTGCATTTATTTTAAGAGTCACACCCCCTCTTTACTTCCTAATCCTCTTCTGAATGCCACAGAAATATTTAGTTTGGAGGGTATCTAAACTGCTGTCACGGTGCCACATCCCAAAGTAATCATCACATTACTCCAGGGATTATAACGTCATTTTTGTGTACTTATAATTGAGAACTGCAAATTAGTAGTTGATGGAATATGCTATGGCAGCACTAAAGCAAATGAAAAACATTAGAGCAGCACTATAGCAAATTGAATACCCATATAACCCTTCTCTCCTCGCTACCGCTTAGCCTCTATGGCTATCGATGTTGATGATTTCAGTCAAAACAACCCTTCCCCATAGGGAGTACTGGGAGTCAGTGGCGTCGCTAGGGGGGGGGGGGCAGAGGGGGCCATGGCCCCCCCTACATCATGTTGTGCCCCCCCTTGGGCCCCCCCAAATGCCAGCAACCTGCTGGCCATGTGTTTAGATTCTATTCCCTGTGTGTGTGTATGGACTCAGCAGTCTGTGTGTGTCTGGACTCAGCAGTCTGTGTGTGTGTGTGTGTGTATGGACTCAGCAGTCTGTGTGTGTGTGTGTGTATGGACTCAGCAGTCTGTGTGTCTGGACTCAGCAGTCTGTGTGTGTGTGTGTGTGTGGACTCAGCAGTCTGTGTGTGTGTGTGTGTGTGTATGGACTCAGCAGTCTGTGTGTGTGTGTGTCTGGACTCAGCAGTCTGTGTGTGTGTGTGTGTGTGTGTGTGTGTGTATGGACTCAGCAGTCTGTGTGTGTGTGTGTGTATGGACTCAGCAGTCTGTGTGTCTGGACTCAGCAGTCTGTGTGTGTGTGTGTGTGGACTCAGCAGTCTGTGTGTGTGTGTGTGTATGGACTCAGCAGTCTGTGTGTGTGTGTGTGTGTGGACTCAGCAGTCTGTGTGTGTGTATGGACTCAGCAGTCTGTGTGTGTGTGTGTGTGTGTGTATGGACTCAGCAGCAGGGCCGCCATCAGGGCATGACAACCATAACAGTTGTCATGGGCCCGGCAGTCCTGGGGGGCCCCGAGTCCCACATTCATTATGTGCACATATATATATATATATATATATATATATATAGCGATTTTCGCTATATATATATATGTGCACAGAGGGCCCCCTGCTACCTGTACAATGAAGAGGGGGCCCAGCAGCACACTCTGTCCTCCTTTCCAGCTGCTCTCTGTCTAACTTTCCTGCACCCTGCGGCTGCCAGAGCGTTGCCACGGGTTACTATGGCAACGCTCCGCACAGCACGCAGGCCTGTCTCGTGAGAGTTAGTCAGAGAGGAGCTGGAAAGAAAGACACTGTGTGCTGCTGGGCCCCCTCTTCAATGTACCGCGGCTGGCTCCCTCCACCATGCCAGTGGATCAACAGGAAATGCGATCTCCCCCCTCCCTGGCACGGTAAGAAAATTGAAATATACACAAATAAATAAAAAAACAATAATACTCCCCTCCCCCCTATTTTAAACACACACTGAACTGCTGTAATAGTATCTTGTGTCCCTCGGTGCTATCCATCCTTTCAGTGTTAAAGTGTTTTTAATAGTTTAATGCTAAAGAAGAGTTCCCAACATCCCATCCCCTCTGTGCTGCATGCGCTAATGAGGAAGCCTTAGCCTGGGCAGCAATGGGTGGCGGGATTGGTTGAGAGTGTCAGGTAACTATCACATCAGTCCATTGCTTGTATGAATAGGTATGACGAAAGGAAGCGTGCAATCTCTGCTTTAGCCATGCCTTCAGTGGAGGCCGGGCTGTGTGTGCCATGAACCCTCATTCGTTGTTCACTTCTTAAATATGGTTTAACACCAAATGGAGGGACAACACCAGAGGACTCCAGAAACTATAACCAATGCAATCATATGAAATAGTGCATTTAATGTAGGGGTTCTGGTGCAAAAATACTGTCCATGAAGTATGACAATTGTACACACTGCTTTCTCTGAGAAAAGTGTTTTTATTTATCCTTAAGGCCACCTCTAGAGGCTGTCACTCAGACTTTGCAATTTTTGTAGGACTCACACTCAGTGTCTTCACACTCTTCATGAAGATGCCAATTGCTTATAGAGATGCATTGAGCCATATGAGTTGATGATGACTGGTACAGCCCGGCAATTGCTGTGCATCCACACTAGCCCCACAATGCCTCCCTATAGGGCAGCATTGGATTGGCTGAGATCATCTGTAACGATGATCTCAGCCAAGGAGAAGAAGCAGCCACGGTAAGACTGGCACACTGGGGGAATAGAGGCAAGTAAATCTTTTTTTTTTTACTTGTTATGTAGACTAAGGAACAGCAAAGCTAGGGGAGTGGGCCAGCAGCCCAGCTAGGTGAGTGGGCCTCGACAGAGCCAGGAGGTAGGCATAGCAACCAGTTTAAATTGATTGACAGGTGGTGAATTAGGGGCGGGGTTTACTAGGAGTATATATATATCGCCCATTTTATGAAGTGGCCATTTTAACTAAACCTAAACTTACCTGTTAGTTGTCCCTCCAACCCTCCCAATTTTTGATGGTTTGGTGTTTTACCATTTCCTTCACAGCGGCAGGGAATGGCCAGACTAAATAAGGGGTAGATGGAGTAGGAAGTAGGCATGCTTAGGTTTAGTGTGGATTAGGCAGTGTTACACTTGGTTTGTAGGTTCGAGCTCGTCGGTGGCTCTGAATAAAATATTTGTTGGAAATTACCCTTTTTTGTTATACCTTAATTAATAATTAATAAAGCTGTGGACTAATATTTCCAACAGTAAAACCTGTGTGAGTGTTGTAATGGGGTTTAAGGTAAGGTTAGCGCCGATGCCGGAGAACCGACTGTGCGCATGTCAAGAGGGGACACAATAATCTAATAAGATGGATAAAACTCTAATGTTAGGAATACATGTTTGTATGTATTTCTAACATTATACTGTTCCTTTAAAACAGGAAACGTGATCAGTGTATGCTACAGGACTGGACTTGAGAAGTACAGTCACATTATTTATGTATTCTTATGAGGTTCTACTAGATCTGGATTAAACAAAGATGGTGTTATCAGTATGAGAAAGGTTTCTCATATTGAAGCAAAACACACTCTTCTATTATGTCTCTATTGTTCATTTAAGCACTTTGCTAATAACTTCATAAAAATTTAATTGTATATAACCCCAGCCAAGTTTACCCTTTAAAATGAACATCATTATCTTTTATGACTAATAAAAAAAAAAAAACTCTGAATTCACATGCTCACAAACACTCACATGTGAATGCAGAGATATATATTTTTTTCATTTTTATAATAATCCTATTAATTGAGAACATCTCAACTCTCTAAAGAAAGATCTTCAATCAGAACACTGTTTTAGGAACGTTCTGTAAGTGACAATTCTGCTTTAAAATTCAAATACACTACCAACAGGGATTGGAAAAATTATAAAGAAAAATTCCAATTCAGAACAATCTGGTATTAGTTATAATAAATTAATAAATCAGTCTACAGATAAATGGTCCAAACGCCATGCAAAGGAGGCACATAAATCTGTATGGTCACTGGGCAAACCTTTATAAAAAATAAACTGATACAAAAAGGGGTCTCCTGGCAAGGGGGAATCAAACTAGTGTACTATTTCAACTTCAGAATCCAAAATAAATAACAGAAGGACTTATATGAGCTGTACAAAAGATATGTATATAGCAACAACATACAATAAGAGACAATAGAGGAATGAATACATTGGTGAATCAGACTACAATAATAAACTAGAAAAGCTACAATTTCTGGGGAAATTGTGTGAAGTGTTCTTGCCTCCACCAGTAGTCTACATCTGGAGTGAGCGGAGTAACTGTTATCATTTATATAGCACATTTAATTGCAACGTTGTTGCCCAAAGTGCTTCACAGTTACATTAAGACATACAGTTATACCAGTGGTAGTCAACCTTTTTCTACCTACCGCCCACTAATGCATCTTTTTGGTTGAAAAAATTTCCTTACCGCCCACCAGTTTTCGCGCAAATGTGGAATATTTTTAAGAAAGGAGGGTGTTTTTTTTAAAAAATAAATGTACGTACATTTATCTTTTTATTTCTACTTAATGCAGGTTTATAAGGTTTTTAACTTTATAACGTTTAATGAGAAAACAATAAAGTAAATTGAAATTACCTTTACTAGTGATTAATGAGATCCTTGAGGTTGATGCTGCGACACTAAATATTTGATATCTGGTTCGATTTTCGTAAGGAACAAACGAAGGTCTCTTTCAGTGATATTCAGACGACTTCTCTGTTTGCGCATAATATGATTTCTCATTTGTGCGTCAGCTCATCTCCTCTCCCTCCTCAATTCCCCTCCCCACCTTTTTTTCCCCTTTTTTCTATTTTTTAACCGTCCTTATAGCAATGCCCAGTAGGAAGGCTGAGCTAGGTAGCCCACTTACTATAGTCCACTATAACAGACAGGCACACATACACACAGACATGCACACACACATGCAGACACACACATAAGACATACATAGACACGCAGACACACATACAATGACACATACATACAAAGACAAGACATACATACATACAGACACACACACACACACACATATATACATACAGACACATACACACACACACAAGACACACATACGACACACACACAGACATACAAGACACACACAAGACATACATACAGACACAGACAGGCACACATACATACACACACAAAGACACAGACAGGCACACATACACACAAGACACATACATACAAACAGACAGGCACACATACAAACAGACACACACAGACATGCACACACACATGCAGACATACATAGACACACACACAAGACACACATACAATGACACATACATACAAAGACAAGACACACATACATACAGACAGACACACACACACATATATACACAGACAGACACATACACACACACACAAGACATACATACAAAGACACATACAGACAGACACACACATTTTATTTAAGTCACCCTCCTGTTTCCTACCTTTAAGGTGCAGGAGGGTGACTTTCCCTGGGGTCCAGTGGTGGCTCAGGTGGATGGGAGTCAGAGTTCCCACTCTGACTCCCTGGTGTTCCTCCCGCGCGGTTCTCAGTTTTAGCTGGGAGGAGTGACCGGGGAATCACTTCCTCCCAGCTCTGATGTCATCACAGGGGGCCCGGTCGCGCTGTTAAAGCGCCCAGCGCTGACCGGGCCCCCTTACAATCCGCATCCATCGGGTGGCCCTGACAGCATGGGCCACCCGATGGACACTTTGGAAGGCGGCCCCGGCGGTTTACCGGGCGGGCCGGAGCCGCAAATGGTCACAGCGGTACCCAGTCGCACGGGTACCGCCGGCTCGCACCCGCCCGCCCGATCAACCTGGAAATCCCTACCGCCCACCTGGAATCCTGAAACGCCAACTAGTGGGCGGTAGGGACCGGGTTGACGAACCATGAGTTATACAAACCATTAGCAGGTGCAAAAGGTCCTGTCTATGACATCACTTGCTGCTGCAGCCTTGCACAGGTCAGAGTATTTTTGCGGTTGCCATCTTCAAAGGTCGTATTTTAAAACCTATAAATCCTACAGTGAAGAGCTTTATATTGTGAGAATCACAAGACCCAGACCTACAATTTGATGTATAGTATGTCTCTGAGATATTAACGATGAAGGCACAGTCGCAGTTTAGATATTGCCCTTCAAATGGGAGCTTTGCAGAGTGGAGTTTCAATGAATGTCAATGGACTGCGTGAGTTGCAAACAAATGGTCATATTATGAAAACTATAAGGACTATGGCTTAGCTGTGGACATTTTTAGTGGCAGCAGGGACAGCTGAACGTTTTGATATAAGATTTGTGTAGGTGGGCCTGAAAATGAGGGAGTGGTGGCAGTTTAGAAATCATGTCCTGATTTTTCATCTTTTGCCAGCTCCCACTCTAGCTTTGCCATTCATTCCTATGGGACACATTTCGCCACAAGAACGACGATATTCCGAGAACCATTCGCTGAAACGTTCCACAAAGTAATAGCAATCCGATCGGGAACAATCTGCACGTTTTGGTAAATTTTTGTCTATGTAGTGTAAAAACTGTGGGAGGAGTTAGGGTGGCAAATTTGGCTATAATAATAATAATAATATATATGTGAGATAACAGTAAGTGGGCTTGCTATGCAAGAACACTTAATAATAATAATAACTAGAAAAGCTACAATTTCTGGGGAAATTGTGTGAAGTGTTCTTGCCTCCACCAGTAGTCTATAACTGGAATGGGCGGAGTAACTGTTATTATTTATTTATATAGCACATTTAATTGCAACGTTGTTGCCCAAAGTGCTTCACAGTTACATTAAAACATACAGTTATAGAAACATTAGCAGGTGCAAAAGTCCCTGTCTATGACATCACGTGCTGCTGCAGCCTTGCACAGGTCAGAGTATTTTTGCGGTTGCCATCTTCAAACGGTCGTATTTTAAAAACTATAAATCCTACAACGAAGAGCTTTATATTGTGAGAATCACAAGACCCAGACCTACATGTTGATGTATAGTATGTCTCTGAGATATTAACAATGAAGGCACAGTCGCAGTTTAGAAATTGCCCTTCAAATGTGAGCTTTGCAGAGTGGAGTTTCAATGAATGTCAATGGACTGCGTGAGTTGCAAACAAATGATCATATTGTAAAAACTATTCGGACTATGGCTTAGCTGTGGACATTTTTAGTGGCAGCAGGGATAGCTGAACGTTTTGATATAAGATTTGTGTAGGTGGGCCTGAAAATGAGCGAGTGGTGGCAGTTTAGAAATCATGTCCTGATTTTTCAGCTTTTGCCAGTTCCCACTCTAGTTTTGCCATTCATTCCTATGGGACAGATTTCGCCACAAGAATGACGATATTCCGAGAACCATTCGGCAAAACGTTCCACAAAGTAATAGCAATCCGATCGGGAACAATCTGCACGTTTTGGTATATTTTTGTCTATGTAGTGTAAAAACTGTGGGAGGAGTTAGGGTGGCAAATTTGGCTATAATAATAATAATAATATATATGCGAGATAACAGTAAGTGGTCTTGCTATGCAAGAACACTTAATAAAAGAACAACCATAACATATAGCTAAAGAAGTAAAAGGGGTAAAAAAGTGACTGACACTGAAATTGAGAAATTGATGCTAAGACTTGCAGGTTATAAGCTAAATCGAGAATTCCTGTGAATTAACCTAACAGCATAGATATCACACATATAATTAACACCTTATTGATCATTCTCTGAACACTGGATTGTAATAAAGTAGAAACCTAATTGCAAAATTTAGGCAACAGTAGCTAGGCTGTGACTATAAGCTTGGTGTGTAATTTTCTTTTTCTCAGTTTGGCGCTTTTTTGCCTATTTTTTTCAACTTTGTGTCTATGTTTAGACTGCCTCCCCTCCTCCCCCCCACCGTTTACTAAACATGGTAGAAATGTGTATATATATATATATATATATATATATATATATATATATATATATATAGATAGATAGATAGATATACAACTTGAAAAAGATGCCTGGAATGCCCATAAGGCCACCAAGTTCTTGGCCTTGGGGCAGCAGGTGGGACAGTGGTGACACTGCCAGTAGGTAGCATGTGGTCTGCAGTGGATGCCGATCACTTAAAGAGCTCTCTTGCAATTGCGGTGTCCAAAGAATGAATTAGAGTTGGGCAGTCACTGGGTTACCATGGCAATGCTCTGACTTATTCAAAGAGTGCTGCTTGATAGAAGCGTCCATGTGGTTTCCATCCACCAGAGGTGCAGACCACATGCTCTCCACTGGATCACCAAGGAACCTGTCAGTAGCACAGCCCTATGGGACCGGCAGGAATTATACTACAACTGGGCCACCATAAATCCTGTGATACCATCCAAGTAATCATACTTCCCTCCCTGCATTAAGTAAGCAGGTGGAAGGTTAATATTATATTTTTACAATACTATAAATACACAACACCCCTTCAATATCACACTGAGTATCCACACATACAACCACCCACATATCAGCCAGGGCCACGGCCAGCCCCACATACATCAACAATCGGCCAACCACACACACAACACACTTAGCCACCCACACAATCAAAACACTCAGCCAACCAGACATTGTGATACTTTCATGTAGAATCCACATAACTGGGTTATATTGCTGTGGAGTTCTGCAATGTAATTTAACTCAGTACATTACTGTTAGTTGTATTGCTGAGGAATCATGTGATACATATAAATGTACTCTGCACATAACTGTAAGTTTTAATGTTGCACACATGCTTGCCAAGATAATATACTGTTCAGACAATCAGTGTTGCCCATAGGCTTAGCTCTGCAATGACTTAAAATGCCCTGAAATTCACTTTGTATGCAGTGCTATGCTTGGGCTCCACTTTTCTTCAGTCTCTACAACACCTAGCCACAGAGCCATGCTATAAGACAATCTTCAGGTCTGAGGGTAACCCACGTGTGAAACAAGAATTTTTATATATTTGGAGCACAGCTTTCAATACACAAACAGATGGCCATTTCCCATCATTTAAAAAAGTAAACATAATTGACTCTCTTCCATTGGTTAACTTATTCCTTTCCATTTTGTCACTGATGCTGCTGAAAGAATGTTACTGGTCTTTTTCAGAGACACACATATCATGCAGACCTATATTCACTCAGCTCCTCTTAGATGATGGTGATTGTGAGGTCATAATATTATATACTCCTGTGAGTGGATGGGCAGAGAGAGGTCATCACATGATGTCAGCATAATAGAATCCTGATGATCAACACATGATGTCAACATTAGGGACAACGATTGCATATATTTAAGGCCTTGGCCTGTAGTTGTGGGAGGGGCTTGATTTCCCCTTAAAAGGGCTGACAATCCACTCCCAACTTATCGTGGATTGTCTGGCGAGTCTGAGGACTACTTCCGGTTTCAGTCCGCCATCTTGTTTCTTACCTGATTGTCCCTCGTGGTCCTGGCTCCGGTTCTACGCTTACCTGACCGCTTTCCAAACCGTTCGTTATCCCACGGCCCCTTCCGGCGTCCGCGCAGCTCGATCTTGGCACGGCTAGTGATTCCAGAACCGTAAGTCACATACTTGCCTTAAAGCAACGGTCGCAAAGTGACACGCTTTCACGGTAAGGTTTTCGTTTACTTCGGCCGTTCGGTTAAAGTCCCTGTTCGTTAACTTACATAGCCGTCCGTCTATTTGCAGGCGCATTCAGTAAAAATGTTCCAGTTAGTTTTATACACGGTTTGCTATACGTGTTAGTTTCGTGATTTAAATGCACGAATGCAGCCATTCGTTTAATTTCTCTACTCTGTACGTTCATATGTTTCATCAAGTCATTTCATACAGATTCGTTTCAAATTTTTGCAGTGCATACGAACGATTAGGTTAAACTATTATTCCATACAGGGAAATCCTCCCCGATCTACAGTTTTAATAGCTATGAGACTGTTCACGAATTCAGCTGCTAGACCTGATTGTTAAGTCAGATGCCCCCTATTGGTAATAAACTATATTACAGTTAAAATTAGGTGCTTATGAGTTGTGGTTTTGTATATAATTTAGACTGGTTGATATATCTATATGTAACTGACTGTTGTCATGATGTTGTTTCCACAGTTTCATTACGGGAATTAAGCTTATGATCTTCAAATAACTTGATTTGTGCTAACTTTGTCAGAATCTTTGCCTTATTGTGTTGTTTTTATTATTAAGTTTTATTACTATAACTTAGTAGTTCGTATACATAGAAACATAGAATGTGTCGGCAGATAAGAACCATTCGGCCCATCTAGTCTGCCCAATTTTCTAAATACTATCATTGGTCCGTGGCCTTATCTTATAGTTAGGATAGCCTTATGCCTATCCCATGTATGCCTAAATTCCCTCACTGTGTTAACCTCTACCACTTCAGTTGGAAGGCTATTCCATGCATCCACTACCCTCTCCGTAAAGTAATACTTCATGATATTATTTTTAAACTTTTGCCCCTCTAATTTAAGACTATGTCCTCTTGTTGTGGCAGTTTTTCTTCTTTTAAATATAATCTCCTCCTCCTTTACTGTGTTGATTCCCTTTATGTATTTAAATGTTTCTATCATATCCCCCCTGTCTCTCCAAGCTACACACGTTAAGATCCTTTAACCTTTCCTGCTAAGTTTTATCCTGCAATCCATGAACCATGGATACATTAACATTTCATTTTACTTGGGTGCCCTGGTCATACTGACAGTTGCTTTACAAGCACAAAAACCCGTCATCTGCCTCTGTCATATTCTCACTGCTCGCCAATAGTATATGGTAAGTTCCTTGTTTTAATTCGAGCCCACGATATGGCCCACTACAATGTACCCATACGCAAAAATACTTATGCAAGTCCTATCCATGGGTCGCAGCACATCATCTACTGCCACCCATATTTTTCTGCTTAGCATCAGCCTGACTCACACTTTCAGGTACGATGTCATAACCCTGTACAATTTCTATTTTTAGTGTGGTACTGGCTTTCTGAGATTTAGGTTGTCCAACTAGGTTTCTGGTCTTAATCCATAAGCTAGTGGTCCTGCGAGGCCGACACCCATCCTCATACTCGGAGGTAAACGTCCCTCGGGCCAAATCATAGTTAGCCGCCTCGCATGGTCGCATAGAGAGGGCCTCCCATGTCACTCCCATTCTATCTTATGCTTTAGTTATCACCGAGAGGCCGACACACCGCCACAACGTTTCGGTGGTCTCATATTTCCCCTCGGGCCAACGCATAGGTAGCGCCTCTCATGCCGCTTGGCAATTAGCAGGCACTCCTCTGTCATGTTCTCAATAGCATAATTCTTCGCCGCTTGGCATCTAGCTAGCCTACCAGTACCCGGCCACTTTTGTTTCAGAATAGTAATGTTTGCTGTGGAATCTATTTTGGGGTACACTTCTTTTTGCCACCTTAACCTAAAATTACTCAAAACTATGGTGTCCTGGATAATATTTCATCACTTTCCCATAACAACCAAACCAACCATTATTAGAACTTCACGGCTCCATCCCTATGACATCTATATTTCGTGCTTTAAGTTTGCTTACTATTAACTAGGCTCGACCTAAATGCAAACCTTTTTTCAGGACACTCCTTCCGTATAGGTGCAGCATCTGCAGCCTCCTCCAACTACATTCTAGCTCATATCATCAAGGCTATGGGACGCTGGAAACCCTCCTCCTATACTCTTTACATTCCAAACCCAGTTTAAGAGTTAAGACAAGCTTTTCATGACTCGTCCAAATAAACAATGTTTTGTTATGTGTATACATTTTGTATGGTACTTTTCTTTTTGCCCACTTTTATTACAGGCCTACTGCTTTGTCGGTTCCGGCACACCACAACCGACTGATGTCCATTTGTATATGTTTATTAGTTTAATATGTTATGTTACCTTTTTTCATTACGGCCAGATTGCCCTGACTACAAATATATATATATATATTTTTTAGTTACAATATGATTACAATAGTTACAATATGATTCATTGTAAATATACAATATAAATATACAATATAAAATCTGTATATAACCATTAGCATGGAGCCCAAAATGTCAAGTCCATATTATCACTGTCATGACTTGCAGTATGCAATGCTGCAAGTGGAGAAACTTGTTCAGTTGATCACTAGGTTATTAAAAAAAAACAAATGGTGTATATATAACCGGAGAGTAACAAAGTATAAAGAGGCTTTATGTGGGCTGCATTGATAATGGTGCACAACTTAGGAGCAAAGAAGAGGCAGCTAGGCAGCTGAGCTCATTTGTACCTTTGTTAGACCACTAGGGACTTCCAAATTCTGAAGATAAGCGTGCAGGTGTGAGGCTATTTAGGAATAGTGTGGGAACATTTTGTGCTTGGGCAATTCACCACTTGTCAAATTCACATGCTTATTCACTAACCTAATGTAAACATGGTGTCTGGTACCCAATTTGGAATACAGACCTGCCACTGCGAATGTTGCTTGACCATGCCACCAGGGACCTCGAGTTGCTACTGCAGAAACTTGATGCCTCAATCTGAACTTCAATAGTATCCTATTTTAGGGCATCCTATTATGTGGTAAACTCCTATGTTGTTTCTCATTTTGAGTCCACTCTCTCTGCAGTGGCAACATGGCTGTCTTGGCTTATCTTTGAAGTATTTTGTGTCCACCAAAGCATCATCCCAAGGTGCAGATAGACTTTCTACAATTAACTCCTGAGTTGGATCAGAAGATAAGAAGCCTTTTAAAATGCCAGAGTTGTAATCCCTGCTCTCTCAAACTAATGATTCCATTAATAAACACCAAATTAAATCCACAGTGGAAAACTGAGGTATAAAGTACATACTTCCCAACATTTTAAATCGACACAGAGGGACACTTTAATTTTAGGAGTGTAGAGTGGTAGGATGTCCAGGGTTGGGGCTTTTCTGAGGAGTTTTAGGTGACTCCCTGTACTATTGAAAAAATATGCAACTAAAATGTAATTTAGAACAAGGACAATGTATCTAATTTACACAGACTGATTTCTAAACACATTAATTGCATTTATTCACAGATTACTGTGCGAATTATTGTAGTGGAGCTCTGTTTTACTCTCAAACACACCAGCAATCTGAAGCTCTTGGAAATATGAAAAGGGAAGAGGGACATTACGATAGAAATAAGGAACGGGTTTTTTTTTGGCCCAAAATAGGACTACCATTCCTAAATAAGATATGTAAATATATCCAGTCTGGGGTTTCCCTTTAAATGGTGACACTACATTATGGTCTATTACCCTTTCCAGCAAGCACCTTCCTTGCTGCATCAATAAGAGCAGGAGGACTGAGCCCTCTGCAGGCAATGATGTACATAAAAACCATAGAGAGGAACCATAGAGTTGTAGAAGGCCTTATGGAAGAAAGACAGCCTGGTGCTTTCTATTAGAGATAAGGAGGTAATGGAAGTTCATTCTTCAACAAGATCTCCAGCTGTTTTTAACAAGTAAGAGTAAATAAAGTGTGTATCTCTCTCTCTCTCTCTCTCTCATAGATAGATAGATATTACCAGTTATTTAATGATTAAAAACTAAAGAGATGCCTAAGAGGACCTTTAAGGAATCTGTCCTATGATGTCACTTGTGTTGTTCATCTATTTAATAGGTTTGCTTCTGTGAGGCTCTGGGGCAAATCACTGAGGGACACAGGATGCACATTACATTAGGGTGTTCAATCAGAGAACTATGTCATCTAAATTTATACTTTAAAAATAAAGCTAATTTAAAAAAAATAAAAAGTCTGCAGGGAGAACCTGGAGTATACCATACATCCCCTGTATGGGAGCTTGTATATTGAATAATGAAGCACTATAGACAATGAGCCCTGACTATCAAAAGTTTTAATAGCAGTGCTGGACCAGAGGTTGAAACTGGTAATGGTGTGCTTATGGCAGATTTTGGTTTGCTGTATAAACAAATACAGTAAGCATGTATTTCTATCAAGAACCTAGCAGGTGTTTTTGGAGAACCTGTGAGAAGTGTATATATTGATGTCTTTGCAGGGATACTAATTTGGAAGCACTGGAAAAGAAAAGTCCTAGGTGCTACCTGCTCAGGAGAAGGCCTGAACAGAGTCTGAATTACATAGAAAACAAGGATGGGCGGGTATTGTGGAAGTTAATCTTCTGCTGTGTGGTAGTTCAAAGATGCTTGAGCTCAACTGCAGTCTTCAGAAATGGGGTGCAGCACCTAAAAACTCATAGCACCATAATCACTGCATTAAATTGTAGTTCTTATGGTGTTTGGTATGCTCATTTAGTTGGGCAGAAATGAGTATAGGTAATTGTTTAATATCTAGACGATTTGAAAAGCTAAAAATACAATTTAAATTCTTTTGTCCCTTCTGCACAAACCTTGGGTTAGCAAGTAGAACCTCAAATATTTGGTGACTTCATGATACCGGTGCAGAATTGAAGTGAGAGCTTTCAAGATCAGTTAATTTCTCTTTGTCAGACACTTTTACTTTATACAATTAAACGTGAATACATCTGTGTAATACATGACACACATAGATAAGACCAATTGATTAGTCAATTGTGTTTTACTGTTGAATGAGTATAGGTTTTTGTTTTTTTGTTTGTTTAATTTTTGTATTTTCTTTTTTTTGGGGGGGGGGGGGAGGGGGGAGGTTGGGGATGGGGGGAGACAAGTGCCTGTTATACCTTGCAGCATAATACATATAATGTACATTTCATGTACAGCCACTCAGTATGAAATTACATGTGTCAGGAAAACACGTTGTGCCTGTCAACTATGGCTACTATGCACTATTGCTGTTGGAACTTATGCCAAAAACTATGAGTAATATTTGCATCGTATCAGGTTAAATAAATATACCTGTAGGCAGAATTATGTTTTTTAATGTACACCTATCATGCTCAACATGACCTGCTGTCACTTTAAAGAGCTGTCATAATTATTTACAAATTGTGCATTGTATAGGTCTTGCAAAAACAAAACTGAATAAAATATTGTCACCTTTCCTTGCATGTCTGTCAATTTTCAACATTCGCGGCAATGCCACTAGCATAGTGAGTATCCCTAGAATGTATTGACGTTTTAGGAGCAGAAGAACTTGCCTGTTGGTCGTTCTTGTGTTCTCCATCACAAAGACAGCGCACACAGAACAATGTGCTTTTTGGCTATTTTATTGCACAAGGAAAAGAACCGAGCCATTAGTTGGAACTATCATGCTTCACTGCTTCTTCTTCAATAATTGTAAATAAGAGAATAACACAGCCTCGCAAGTGAATGACATCCGCTTCTGTGGAATTGCACATGCATGATATAATTCATTACTTCCAAACAGGGTAGCATATCTCAGAACATTGAATACAATACAATGCATGGTTGCAGGATGGTGGATGTGCTGGCCACAAAGGGGCTATGGCAGAAGATATGCCTGTTTGGAAATGGAATGTAGCTCTTTGTGCATGCTAGATATGGCTGTCTGCCCAGAAATAGGTAGGTCCACCAAAAAGATTGCCCTACAGCTGCTCTGACTGGCCCCACTCAGGGCTACTCCTAGACAGAGCGCTTTTGATGTGACGTGGCTGAGTGTCATGCATTTACTTTGCACGCATAAGCTTGTCTAATGATTTGCTTTTGCTGCACTTTCTGCAGACCTGGCCTAGGGTATCATCTGAAGCGGCATGCTAGAGAACGTGGGGCAGCTGCACAGGAGCCCCAAATCTAAACTGCCCCACCATGTCTAGGACAGTTGGACAGTATTGCGTAGGAGCTGCAGTCAATATTGTTGAACATGCATCATCTTTGCTTTGCATTTAAACATGATGAATATGCATGTTTGCAGTCATACCTGCTGAATACAAACTTATCTTTCAGCACATGTGAATTTAAGTCCAAGAATTGGTTGGTAGTCTAAGAAGTATTGGAGGGAAATCAATAAGACAATGCGAAATATTGATGATGACAAAAATACCATGGCCTGAAATATAGACGCACTAGCATACTATACAAGGCAGGTACATGTCTGAGAAAAATGAGAAGAAAAAAAAACCACACCATTAATTGACATTGTAAGCGCAGAAGTAGGATTAGATCCAAGACAGTATGTGGAAGTCTTGCAGAATATTCAGTTTTTTGCACATTTTTCTTACATGCATTTCACACTAAAGCACAGTTGATTTTGAGTGACGTGAACAGATGATAATAAGTGTTGCACGATCTTGGCTGAGTAACCCAAGAACATGGAGATGACTTAATAAGGTTATTGGAATTGCCAACAAGGATATTGTATCAATAGCATTGACTTTGTAATGACAATGTATTCTCGCACACCCACTTTGGAGGTATATATATATATAGAAGGGCAGGGTGTCTTCACCAATGTCCAGCAAATAACATCAACTGTTGAAACATTTGAACATCAGGGACATTGTAAGAGCTGACTTTGCATTTGCGAAGCAAGCAAGAATTAATCTGTTGTTATAAAGAAAGCCAGTAAAGTCTGCTTGCGTTATACTTTCATGTGGCACAGAAGAACACATGTATGTGTATGATGTAAGGTGAGGATATGTTACTAGAATGAAGAGTATATATATATATTATAGTGCCAGGAAATTCTGTAGCGCTGTACAATGGGTATATATATATATATATATACCAGAGTATTGCAGTATGCAATAATACCTTTTTTTTATTGGACTAACATAATATTTCAAAGACAAGCTTTTGAGAGTTTTCCTCTCTTGCTGGACCATGGAACATATTGTTATAGTCTGCTGCTTACTCACCTTACTTCAGTGTGTTCACAGTAGTGAATTGTTTTTTTACAAATGAGCAGTGAGCTTCTTATGAATTAGAAAATATACACAATTAATGAATTTGTGATCTTTGCAGCGTCTGGCTATTGACAACTCTGCTTTCTGGAACTCCCAACTAACTGCATGGCCCTCTTCCACCTCCCATCTTGCTTTTATTCTTCCCAATGCTATGAGGAGTGTTGCCAAACCAATATAAAAGCATGGCTAAATGACAATTCTAAACAATATTCCATGCTCAAGTTGGATAGAAATGGTACAGTAAGGGAGTCTGTAAAATCGTATTTGTTGTGACTGCTACAGTTATGAGTTACCTTTGCATTGAGAGGGGGTGCAGGGTATTCTGTGTACCATAACTTGTGTAATCATGTAACTTTGTTATGTTTCTTAGAACGCCTTTTTGATTAGTGGCCCCGATTGACTGTAGATGGATGGGATGTGTACATTTGACCAGGGTGTTTATAGCACAAACCAAAAGCTAACTAAAAGTTACTTGTGAATTTTTAAAATTTGTATTTAATTATTATCGTAAAGATGAACTTTTTTATTTACATTGTATGCCAAGCTGTCCTGACTCTACCATGTACCATGTGCGCGGCCACCGCAAAGTATGCAGATGCTTGAGCGCCTCTCACAGAGCCGGAGAATCTTGAGAAGATGTTGGCACCTAGCCATTCTGTGAAGTTGGACTTTCTACTTCCGGTACACTTCTTACCACTGTAGATGCTTTAGATGTGTTTACTGGGTAGAGGGAAGCTTCCTTAAACCTTTTTGGATTAATGGGAGTGACTTTCTTTTAACCAAAAATACATTTGCAGTGCGCAAAAGTTCCTTATTAAATGTTTCGGAACTGTAGGATTTTGATTTCGTTTTGTTTTTGCTTTTATTGAGTAGAAAAGCATTGTGCACACACAATTTCATACGATTCTGCTTAAACCACCAATGTGTGGGGACAGTCACAGTGTCGTGCACATACTATGTCTCTCAGTGGGAGGCCACTGATAGGATGAGAGCTTCAGTTTTCCACAGAAATGTTCTGTTTATCGAAATGTGTCTTGTGCCTTGGTTGCCTGGGGTGAGAACAAGTTAAAGAAAGTCCTTCCTGTACAAGATAATTATATGCTAAAATGTCCACGGCATGGAAGGACTTACAAAAACACCTATAACATTTCTTCCACCTTAATGAAAGCAGCATTGCATGCAACACTTAAAGGAACACTCCAAGCACCAAAACAACCACATCATGCTATAGGTCAGGCATAGGCAACCTTCGGCACTGCAGATGTTTTGGACTACACCTCCAATGATGCTTTGCCAGCGTTATGTGTGTAAGAGCATTATGGGGGATGTAGTCCACAACATCTGGAGTGCCGAAGGTTGCCTATCCCTGCTATAGGTTAATGATTTCAGAAGTGCCCTTACGTGCTCCCATTTGCAAAAATGTTCTTGCATCCCGCCTCCACTAATTCAGCCAGAGAGCTGTTTAGGAGTTCCCATTAGCTCTCTTGAGATACGTTTTGTAGTCCTGTGCTAGCTCATTGGCTGGGAGTGTCTGGCTTTCTATCTGAGGAAGAGGTGGCCGAAAGTGGTGTGAAGTCAAATCATTCTAAAGCAGTGGACGTGGGGGCAAGGCACTCCTGGAAACATAACAACTATAGCGCAATATAGTGACTATGATGCTTGGAGTATTCCTTTAAGTGACACCCATGATGCTTTTCACAAACACATTCATTATACATGCTTAATGACCCTGGAATGTAGATCTTTGTGTACGCTGGATATGTTTGTTGAACAGTAGTCATTGTTACTGTAGTTTCCTGGTGGGAGAAATACGCCAGATGAAGCCTGGTGGAAGAAAAATGCTAAGCTAAACTTTTGCTGCTAACTTCTTTTTAAAATCTAACTTTTGAAATTTTATTCAAGTTAATAACTGTATGGTAGAATTTTACATGTGAATGTGCCATCTATACCACTGGATCTGTGTAAATCGCAACCCTTTGATTGCCAATGTGGCGAGGAGTACTGTGCACGTAAATAAAAAGCCTTGGCAGTCTGAAGATTAACCGGCCATCACACTCAGTAAACATGGTCATGTCAGCCCACTATTCATTAACAGATTAACCCAGACCCCCCCCCCCCCCCCCCCCCCCCCCCGACTGCACTGTTAATACCAGCCTCATCATTCTTGTTATATTGTTTATGGCTCCGGGGTATACATTTTTTTCTCCCTACCCTTACAGGTCCATACAGCACAGAACTATGTCAGATGCATTTTTTTGCTCAACCTTAAACCTTAACAAGATAATTAATTGTTCTATTTTAACTACCACCTTTGCACACAAATGGTTAAGTATAAAATTTATTATATTCATGATTTTTCCCACTGTGATGATGTTTCAGTCAGACAAACTTGTCAAAACACAATGTTTTATTTACATGTTTTACTTTGGGGAATGTTCTGAGAATTATTTTACTGTGGGCTCGTGCATCACTATTATTATTTTTACTTCTAAAAGCCAGCATATTCCAAATAGTTTTGGTAAACAAAACAAACAAGTACGTGATTATAGACAAACTTGGACAAACGTCAAGATGTTTAAGGAGCATGCTAAGCAACAAACCACTACAACTCTCTGTACTGGTTATATTGTCTAGAGCTGAGGTCTCAAAGTACCAGCCCAGGGGCCATTATTGGCCCCTAAATAGTTGAATGTGGTCCCATCTCAGCCTAGTCCTCGTGAGTGCAAAGATCACACCTTTATTTGCTGTAGTTGAGGCAGCTATGTGCTTCTGCCAGCATTATTAGTGAAGGTCTGGCATTCTGTAGTTGCGTGCTGTGGTAGGCTGGTTCACACAGCACAGGGAATTAGCTTCCACTCAGAGCTCAGTCACACGAGAAGCTGGGGGGTATATGTAGCTTTATGATGATGATGACCTCAAGATAAATTGATGTTGAGATCCCTGGTTAGAGTGTCCTAGCACCATCCCCTGGTTCTTCCACAGAATCTGGAGAACAATCCCTCTCATCTGCATTGATAATGCAGAATTAACAACTCTACATTATCGATGTCAATTTCATCCATCCATGACGTCTAACCGGCTACAGCACACTCAACTCATCACCACATCCACGTTAGATAAAGCTGACATTGATAATGAAAAAAATTGAATTCTGCATTATCAATGTGGACAAGAAGGGGCTGTCATGGAGAGTCCCAGTGTATGTCATACCATTCTAAAGGTTTCATATCAAGGACACTCTGAGCAACACAGCAACTACAGCGAGATTGAGAGTTTCCTTTAAATGGGCCCAATGAGCTCACAGTTGTTTACAACTGGGAGCCGCAAGTGGAGTGTTATGTATTCATTTGTGACCTTTAACTGTTGTGGCTTCTAACAAGGCAAAAGGGGAGTCACCAACATTGCATTCCTCCCCATAACTGGTGGGAATCGTATGCACTCCATAAGTACCAATTGATCAACTAAATGGAGAGGTGATTTTAAATCAACAACAGCCGATTGTCACTGTCAGTGACTTGCATAGGAAAGGAAAGTGACATTTCTGTAGTTGTGGAGTCCTGCCTTGACCATGTAAACCACCAAGAGTAAATGCTTTGGAAAATATGATGAATGTGGAGATAGAAAAGTAGACCATGACACAATGTCACTGTGAAAACAAGGGGCAAATAGGAGAAATGGAGATATACATGCATAGATACACGGGCTGTGCTATCTTCTAGAAACACCTTGAGCCCAAAGGAAAAGTCAATGGCATATGGGGGATATGCCATGACATCTTTTTGTGTTCTGTTCCCTCCTCTCTTCTAAGGAACAACATGCTGCTAATGCTCTACAAGAATAGCTGGAAAAGAGCATATGCTACATGTAACAGAAGCATCTGTTCTCCTAGCTCATGGAACTTGGAGGCCAGCCTCTTATGCTGTGGACCATGTCACAGAATACCCTTAATAGTACCCAAAGAACTATTACCATCCTTAAGGTCTTCTACACTATCCAGCAGATATAGCCTACCTGAGCGCCCAGGATGCAAGTCATCCAGTCGCGGAAGCACCCTGGTGGAGATATGAAAGTTCAAGTCAGCCGCATGTAACTATACAAATCTTTAACTGCGTGGCAATTGGACACCATATATGGAATCAGGGCGGTCTTTGAGCAGGTGGTAGATGAATGGATGTACTATCTGGATGAGATTGGTTATGGCGCTTCTGTGTTGGGAAAGGGGGTTTTATAGCTCTGTTTTATGGTACCCCGTGTAGAGAGGACTCAGCTGGGGATTTACTCATCCTAGACTGAGGGGGGCTGGGAAATAAATATCTATATTTGTGCTGATCACCCCATGGAGAGTAAATACACATTTGTAAATGTTTAAACACTATATGTTGGTGCTAATTAGTCCTTGGTTTTAACCCTTCATTAAGCCTCGGCAGCTGATGTTTAGGTAAAACTGGTAGGGATACCGTGATCACTCTGGACATCTGAGTTACACAAGGGAGGCAGGCTCGTGAGTTACTCTAGCTGAATACAGGAGCTCTGTTATATTTGATGTAGTAGTGGAATTGCTTCCTCATACTTGGGACAACATTCAGATAACTTTGTAGAGCAACAGGGCCAGAATTAAGAGCAATTGGGTGAAAGTAGCAAAAGAAAGGGCATTAATGCAAAGGCATAGCCAGGAGAAATAGATATGTAGTCCCTGCATTCTAGGACCTCATCTCACCCAGGAGAATATTGAGTGGCTGGATTCCTGTATTCAGGATAAAATATTTCTGGAGGAGCGGTACGGAGCCTTACACCCCAGTGCCTGGTACAAACACCTTGGTGAGCCTAATGTCTACTTCCCAATCCAAGGCCTTATTTAGTGTGGCCCTAGGCCCCTGTGGGTTTCCAAGTGATATGATGAAAACTATGGGGGTCGACAGAATGTTTGGGTCTGGGAGATAAGAAGCAGACAAATGGAGTAGTTGGAGGTTGTGGATATTCCACAGGTATATGGTGACCTTATGGAACTTGTAGCTGAGGAATGGAGGTTGGAGATGGAGAGAAGGTGTAGGTAAGAAAACTTTGTTTCACACATTTAGTCAAGAGCCCCACCAGTACTACTGGTATTGGTAATTATAGAGGTCTCTGGAACATCGACTTGATTCCTTCATTTTTATCTTCAGCAAAGCCTACTTTATTTTTTAAATGAGCCTCATTTATTATTAGCACCTGGGTTTTAATTACCTGTGACTTTTACAGCCTATTTGCCTGGGGAGCTGAATTTCAGTTTATTTGACTAATGTGACCACATCCCATATTATGTAATATTATTTAACATAACATTGCTGGTTTCCTAGAAATATATGTGCTTACGATTAAACACTGCCAGCTTGGTATGACAGTGTGCATAGCCGTAAGGGTTCTCTTTATGAAAATAAAATCCCCTATTTAGAGCAATAAAGTTTGCAGTAGTGTGTGTGTGTGTGTGTGTGTGTGTGTCAAAGAGTTCTGTAGGAGTAAAGCTCACAGTAATGTGCTGCGTGTTAGTCAGCAGTAAAACTCACAGTAATAATGTATGTGTATGAGCAAATAGCAAAGCTGCACAACATTAAAATGATGTATGCTGTATATAACACAGAGATTAACAGCATTAAAGCGACATTGTTACTTATTAGTGTTTTAAGAAAGATCTTGTCTTTATGAAATACTAATACTGACTGCGCTGGCATTTCATTGAAATTCGCAATCCAAGGATGCTATAAGACAAAGTACAGACTACTTTATCTTATGGACAAGCCTGAGGTACGCAACAGTTGACAAAAGGCGGTGCTCCGCTGTCAAATGTGTCCAGTACCAGCAGCCATCACAAGTGAAGGTTGTGGGATTCAGGAATCCTCTTGCTCATCGCAAGACATTTTCTCTCGCGGGATCCTCCATAAATCTCAGTTTTTAATTTTACCCATAGGGCAACATTTACACTGATGATCTGATGATGAGGCCGAACGCAGTCTTGGAGGCTGATGTGGTGAGGGCTGAAAGGTAAGTAACACTCCCCTTTCAAATCCTCAGATGGTGGAGGGGGGCCTGAATGTGTCAGGACACTGTAGAGTTAGACATAAATGTTTGAATTCCTAACTGCTATAGTGTTCCTTTAAAACTTACAATGATATGTGTTGCATATGAGGGTTTCCCAATGCCCCACAGCAATAAAGTTGAGTAAAGTGAAGAGCGTATGCGTAATCACAGAGTTCCACGACATTAAAAAAACAAAACAAAAAGAAAACAGTAAAGTGCACTGTATATCAGTACATTACAGAGCTCAGCAGCAATAAACCTCATAGTACTGTATGATGTGTGTGTATCAGCTCACATAAATAAAACACACAATAATGAAATTGAATAGATGAATAGATTTGCTTCTGTATTTTGTTATATTGCTTAAAAGTTTCATAAAATTTTCTCTACCTGTAATTAACCCCTTAAGGACCAAACTTCTGGAATAAAAGGAAATCATGACATGTCACACATGTCTCTCAGGCCTATACCCTTAAAGTAAAAGTTCTTCTATTTGATTATTAAAATGAATATCTGCAGGTATATATGTGTGTGGCATTGGTTTATATTTGGCCTTATCCAGTGGCAAACCTACCACAGTCACAGGGGTTGCTGCTGCGACCGGGCCCCTCACTCCAGGGAGACCAGCCGCAGCCACGACCCCTGCAACCGTGGGTTGCCTGGATACCTTCTAGGTCAGCGGTTCCCAAGTGTCTGACAGGAGGGGAGAGTTCCCCTGCTCCCCTCCTGCCTGTGTGTAGCGTGGTTGAGCGGTCCGACAGGAAGTGCTCACTGTGAGAGCATTTCCTGTCAGACCCAGAACCGCGATGAGAAGCAGATACTGGACGGGGGAGAAATAGAGTATGGGACACAGGGAGGGAAGGGGGGAGAGAGAAGGACAAATGGGCCAAATGAAAGGGAGGGGGAGAGAGGGAAGATTGAGACACATGGAGGGGAGAGAGAGAGGGTATGGGACACATGGAAGGGAGCTGGAAAGAGGGAAGAATGAGACACATAAAGGGAGGAGGAGAGAGGGAAGAATAGGACACATGGCTGGGAGGAATGGGACACATAAAGGGAGAAGGAGAGAGGGAAGAATAGGACACATGGCTGGGAGGAATGGGACACATAAAGGGAGGAGGAGAGAGGGAAGAATAGGACACATGGCGGGGAGGAATGGGACACAGGAAGGGAGGAGGAGAGAGGGAAGAATAGGACACATGGTGGGGAGGAATGGGACACATGAAAAGGAGGGGGAGAGAGGGAAGAATAGGACACATGGCGGGGAGGAATGGGACACATGAAAAGGAGGGGGAGAGAGGGAGGCTATGGAACAAATGAAGGGGAGGGGAGGAGGGAAGAATGGGACACATGAAGGGGAGAGAGAGTGGATATGGGACATATGGAAGGGAGGAATGGGACACATGGAAGGGAGGAGGGAGAGTAGGAGGAATGGGACACATGGAGGGGATTGGGAGGGTGGGATGGGAAACACGGAGGGGAGCAGGAAGGGAGGAATGTGAAATGGAGGGGAGGGGCAGAGAGAGAGAAATGGGATACATGGAGGGTAGAGGGAAGAGAGAGTGTATGAGACATATGGAAGGGAGGGGGAGAGGGAGGAGTGGCACACATGAAGGGGAGGGGGGAGAGGGTATGAGACACATGCAAGGAAGGGGGAGAGAGGGAGGAATTGGACACATGGAGGAGAGGGGGAGAGAGGGAGGAATGGGATACATTGAGGGACTGAGAAGGAGGAGGGTATGGGAAACATGGAGGGGCTGAGGGGAGAGGGAATGGGACACATGGAGGGTCTTTGGGGTCAAAGGAATGAGACACAGAGGAAGTGGGGAACGAGACCCCGGGGGTGGGGGGTATGAGACGCATGGGAGGGAGGACCCAGGGCATGTTTTCGCACCGGGGCCTGGTGGATTCTAGTTAGCCTTCTGGCCCTATCATGTATGTATTGCAAACTTTGAAACAGATTAATAAATAACTCATATTATTTCTTATGACTTTCATCATTTATCATTTATTTTTCAGGGCAAAGATTAATCGGTCTCCCCCCCAAAAATGTAAGGTGGGTAATTTAAGAGTGTTCTCTCTGTTTTAATAAATGATCAGTATAAAAAGCATTGAAAGTATTTAATGAAATCTTCTGAGATTGTATCACCAACGTCCTGTCCTGTGTCTGAAAGTGCATTCACTGACAATATGCCTCTGTGATGCGTTCTATGTCTAAGGATTTCCTCTCACAGTGACTGTCACTTTTTGTTCTGTATCCTTGCATGTTTAGGGCCAAAATTAAGAAGTTAAGTCTGCAGAAGGTCCCCTTGACTTTTCTCACGGGTAATCCTCAGAGACAAGAAACGCCCACCACTGTCCATGCAACTTTCTTCCCTTTATAATTTGACTCTTGGGGCTAAAAGATCTGGGAAGTATGCCAATTGTTAAACAACTGCTCCCCTCATGGACAGCTAATGACAGCGAGAGGAAAATGGTTAGTGAGGATTTTGAAAAGAAGAATAAAAAAGGGAGATCAGTAACAGATTGGAATAAGACTATCACAAGAAGGTGGATGAGAGGGGACATCCACAAGGAAAAGGAAGAGAGTGGACCGTAACATAGAACTATTAGAGGGAACATGTCAAAGAAATGAGAAGGTAGTGACAAAAATAGAGTAGGAGAGTGGGCTGATATCGATAAGTAAAAGAAGGATTGGGACAGTGACAGAGACTCATAAGAGTAGACACTGACAGAAAGGGGGAGTTAAGGGGAAGTGACAGAGACAGAAAGACAGCACTACAGACAAGAAGAAGAGACAATGACAGTGAGAATAAAGATGGGGCACTAATAAAAAATGGAAAGCAGGGACAGTGAATCTGAAAAGTGAACAATTAAAGGGACCAAGGAGAGGGTGCAACGACAAGAAGAAGAACGGACGGTGAAATGTATAGGATTCCCCCTTTCTTTTCCCCACACTGGTCATTAACTGGCCATATTCAGAAGTGATAAGGTTAATCTGAAAGGAGGGATATTAGGAAAGTGACGCCTAGAACAATACACACAATGCACAGATCTGCAGAGAACTGAATTTTCAGTTAGGGGGGTCTCCATGGGGACAGAGGTATAGGCCCCAAACCAGACGGTGTCTGAAATTCAAGTTGCATCTTGCCTGGCAACAGAAAATTCACTGGAGTAAAAGTGCTTGGTCATGTAACACATTCTGCACAGCTCGGGACAAGGGATTGTCAGGATTCCCTTTCACACACAATTGGTGTTGGCATTGAAATGTAAAAATATGCTTGCTTACCCTCAATGCATAGTTGCATGTATTTGGGGAAGCCACATTGTTGCTATTTTACCAGCCCCTTAATAGCAAATTCAGCTAAGCATAAATGATCAAACATGTTTAATCACTACAGTTTTGTTTGAATAATAACCTTACAGTTTAAAAGGGGAACTGTTACTTCTCTGAAATGTACACCATTGAATAATTAAATAATTAAATAATATTAATTTGGTGGAAGCTCCCATGCCACAGACTTTTGAAAGGCTTGAAGGCCAGTCTCCTGCCCACAGACTATGGGCCTGGTCGCAAGAGCCCCTAATAGGGGCCTATTGTCACTGTGAGGAGGTGTTTGGGGCCCCGGAGGCTTACTGCTCCAGAGACCCTGGTAGTAGCTAGGAAGCTGACCTGGTGGAGATACACAGTGGGATTACGGGAACCCACGTCACAATTGAAAATCACTTTTAGCTTGTCAAAAGATGCTCTGTTATCTTTGAAATGTATATTAAAGATATAGCAAATCACATCATTAACTATTCCAGACAAGACAACAACAGGGAAAAATGGTATTTGAAGAAGAGAAAAATAAATAAATTCTAATCTTCTCTGTATGTGTGACTGCTCCCTTTTAAGAAGTTACAAATAAACATGACAAGCATTACATTTGCATATGGGTTTATAAGCATGCATAAAAAACCCTTACCACTTACCCCAGCGCCGATGTCCATCGTTGCTGGTTCAACGCTCCGCCCCCTCCTCCATCCCACAACAAGCGGACGCTAATCTGCGCATTAGACCTCCCCATAGGAAAGCATTGAATAAATGCCTTCATATGAGGAAAAATCTGACACTGGTTGTTCTCATGCAGAGCGCAAGGATGTCCAGCGTCAGATACCGGACCAAATGTCAGTTTCGATCCAGGAAGCGCCTCCAGTGGCTGTCTACCAGCCACTGGAGGCAGACTTAGAGTTGCAATGTAAACATAGCAGTTTCTCTGTATAACATTGCAGCACTAAGGGCAATAGGGACACAGCACCCAGACCACTTTAATTAGCTGAAGTGGTCTGGGTGCTTACAGTGTTCCTTTGAAGTGCCCACAGCAGGCATAGGTCACCTTCGGCACTCCAGATGTTTTGGACTACACCTCTCATGATGCTTTGCCAGCATTATGGTGTAGGAGCATTATGGGAGATGTAGTCCACAACATCTGGAGTGACGAAGGTTGCCCATCCCTGGCCTATAGTGTCCATTTAAAGGAGTACTCCATGTAAAAAAAGAATAGATAAAACCTCTCCACCCACCAAAAAAAAAACGTAGAAAATGCATTTAATTTATTTTGCATGTTTTCTTTGAGAGTATATGAAATTTTGACTTGCAGAAACTGCTCATCTAGTATTTTCACCTACTTCCAGCTCTGCCTTCTTCCACAGCACAAGCTCTGTGTCTGTCAGACTTTGCAAGGCAGGTGTTCAGGGCAAATGAATGCCTATTGAGTTTAGCTCCACGGAAATAAACTGCCAATAGGTAACAAGTCTGGCTGTCTGACTGGAAGCCAATGAGGTGTGATAGGGTTCATTTATTGACATTGGCACGTCTAGGAAATAAAAGAGCTCACACTTTGCACACATAAAGTTTGTCAATAAACTAAAGTGTTTAAAGTGTTCATTTAAGAAATTACACTTGGATCTCTCAATTTCTATTACACATACAATTGTGTAATGACCATCTATTTTTTTTCTTTAAAGGGACTCTGTAGGCACCCAGACCACTTCGGCCCATTGGAGTGGTCTGGGTGCCAACTCCCACTACCCTTAACCCTGCAAGTGTAATTATTACCGTGCAGGGTTAACTCCTCCTCTAGTGGCTGTCTACTAGACAGCCACTAGAGGGCACTTCCGTGTTTATAGCACATGAAAAGTGTGCTATAACGTCGCTGGATGTCCTCACGCTATGTGAGGACCTACAGCGTCGCTGAAATCCCTATAGGAAAGCATTGAAAGCATTTTTCAATGCTTTCTTATGGAGATGTCTAATGTGCATGCGCATTAGGTCTCCCCCCCCCCCCCCTGCCGGCAGCCGTGCATGCTCAATAGGTAGTCCCCGCCACCGGCCGCGCATACTCAATAGGTCTCTCCTGCCGAATGACGTCGGCGGGGAGGAGCGTGAGCGGACCCTGACCCAGCACCGAGGGACATCGGCGCTGGATACAAGTAAGTCACTAAAGGGGTTTTAACCCCTTCAGCAACTTGGGATGGGGGGTGGGAGGGAGAGGGGACCTGCAGTGCCAGGAAAAGGGTTTGTTTTTCTGGCACTGGAGAGTCCCTTTAAATACTGCATTCACATAAAAATCCATAAAAAAAGATGTGACAAATAAACCACTCTTATGGGTGGCCCAGTGACACGTTGCAGGACGGCAGGGGAGAGCTCTGGGGAGGAGAGATATAGCTGGGTGTCATCAGCGTACAGGTGGTAGTGGAATCCAAATGAGGCAATAAGTTTGCCAAGAGAGGCAGCATAAAGAGAAAATAGAAGAGGACCAAGGACAGAGCCTTGGGGGACTCCAACAGAGACAGGATGAATGGAGGAGGTATCATTAGAATAGGAGACACTGAATGCGCGTTGGGAGAGATAAGAGGAAAACCACGAGAGGACAGAGTCACAGAGACCAAGTGATTGAAGAGTTTGAAGAAGGAGAGCATGATCAACGGTGTCAAAGGAAGTGTACTCTTATATGTTTTTTTCACCTTCTTAAATCTATCTATTTGTGGCATATATGTTTTCTAAGTCAATTGGGTGCAACAGTTTGTTTCAAACCCCCGGAACGTTTTGGCCCACTTCTTTTTGTCCATTATTTCTCATGCACATTGTTGGTTCTCCCAATAAGTGTCTGTCTTGACCTGACTGATGGGAATTTGAATTACTTCAGTGAAAGACTACTCGAGGTCTCAATTGGCTGCGTATTTTCGAATAAATTATGTAGATAAGGCACAAATGCTAAAAACCCTAAAAAAAAAAAATAATTACAAAAAAATGCATGCCTTTCATGTTCCTGTGATTGCTGCTGCAAATCCCCAGGATTTTCAGTTTCTGCAGTATGCTTTCTATAAACTAGGAATTGTCTGGAACCTAATAACCAATTATGTACGTTCCTGTATGTACAGCGTGTACCTGCAAAGCAAGATCTTGTATGGACAGGGGGAATATAGCTTCCTCTTAAACCAAAAGAATTGTAAGGTAGACTTACAGCTGCAATGATTTTTTTTTATTTTTTTTTTTTGCAAGTCTCTACAATTGTAAGAATCTGACAGGGTTGTTCACTAAAGTGGGAATTCATGGTGAATTTCAAATGTAAGGTCAAAATAGCTAAGCTGCAAAAACTCTCTACGTCAGCTATGATTTCAGCTCGGCTAATCTAACCTTCAATTTGAAATTCCCTTTGACTTCACTGTGAATTCTCACCTTAGTGAATGACCCTGCAGGTTTTATTTATAAAAAAAATGTTTTTTTAATTGTCATTATGTGATATTTTTTTAATACAGTTAAACACCACTACCACTGGTATTTTCATACCGCTTCAAGAGGCGTAATATACAGGGGAATAATTTGAAATAGCCATTTGTTAGGCGGTGTGGCGGTGTGGCTGAAGGTGCGACCAAGAGGCTGATTTATTCTCAAAGATTTTTTATTTTTGGTGACTTATGTCCTATTAATGACGTAATTTCGGGACCAGTGAAATAATTATTCTGCAATGTTTTCAAAATGACCTATGGCACAAATCTTGGGCATCTTCTGATGGAAAATATAATGAGGCCATAGATTGAAAGCCAGCCAGTATTTAAGGATCCTTTACACAGCTATTAATTTAGGATTTTACATTTTGAGGCAACTGGTACTTGAACTGAACTAAGTTGTCACCAATGTTCATTCATTGTACGCCAGGTTCAGTTACGCTAAATCCTTGGTGATATCACTAGGAAACACCTCCTGAAATTGCTGCCAGATTCAGCAGATGTCTTGGCAGCATCCAAAATTCTTTCCATTGAATTAAACTAGGTTATGGCAGGGTAAGGTGGATAGAAATTCCCCTAAATTGGCCCTTTAAGCGCCATATCCTCTACAGTCCGCTTATTGTAGTGGTTTTGATGCAAGATGTTTTTGGGTGCAGTCCTTCCAATTTCTGTTAAACCATCTTTGACAGTTTCAATAAAAAGTGGGGCTCTCATGGCACGCAAATATGCTGCTGATGATATAATGCAGTACTTTTACTTAAAGATTATCCATCCAAATCTGGATGACAAAAATCATATGTGAATGCTGGGGGAAGGGGAGTGGTGGTGGTGGTGGGGGGGGGGGGGGGGGGTTGAGGAAGCTGAGAGGTTCAGAGACTCCATGCATTAAAACTGCTACAATTAGATGTTGTGGTTATGGTCCTTATCTCTTTAGAAAAAAAAGAAAAAAGCTGTCTGCTTAGGTGGGGAAATAGATGAAACGGAAAATATATTATACAGGGCTGCTCTCATTATCTGGTGGCTTTTGCTGTTCTTAAATTATTATTTATTTCAAATAGATTGCAGAGAACGGTGGTAATAATGTAGATTTAAGAAGGTGCCTATGGTTATGAGTTACCTATAGTTAGAGGTTACTCAGGGTTAGAAGGAGGTTACATAGGGTAATTGGACTGTCTACTATAGTTTAGCGGGTACTTGCACAAAAGATCTTGTGATCTATAACTCTATTCTTAAACAGGCAAAAACTGGCTGATAGTGATAGCAGTTACAGTCCACAGACTCTCTAGTGTTACTATTGGAACCCAGAGTTACAGATCAAGATACACGGCTATAGCCTGTGCTGTACTGACACAATTCATTACATCATAAATTACACTTTAAGTAAGCTTTGCTCTTATTTTTGCAGCCCATTTAATGATTCTTGACGATTTTAACTTTCAAATTTGTTTGATTTTTCCTCCCCTAGTGCTGACTTGCTATATAATCCATGTTAACCGCTCTCCATAGAATTCTATGACCCATTCCCAGCATGTGACTTCATGTCCCGTACCTTGTTATCCATTCAGTTTACATTTGCCTTTGAATGGTCATTGTCTGTGAACTTGGGCTCAGATTATTGAGGGCTGAGCTCTCTGTGAATGCATTAATCTCAGGGCTTTGCAGTGACTGAGCATGAGAGATCAGGAATTCATAAAACATTATAACAATATATAATAAGGTTTTATGTACAAAAGATTGATAGGATTGATGAAAATATAGAAAGATAAAAGTATAAATAGGTTCTATTCATTACCTTAAGAAAGCATGAGCAGACAGCATGGGGCTTAAAAAAAACCTATGTATGAAACAGCCTGCCCCATCAAGGGACAAATGTCCCATTCCATATCCCCCCCTTCCCTCTCACCCTCCCACCAAAAAAACAAAAAAACTTCAAGCAATGTTCAGGAGCCCAAGCCACACATAAAACATTGGGTGACCAATAATTGAACAAGTAATGTGTCTACACTAAAGGAATATCCCTGGTTTTCACCCACCTGCCCCTGAAGTAAACATACATTGAATGCGTTGAGCCTGGCCCAGTGTAATGATAAGGATAATCTCAAACTACCTGATAAATAAACCACAGAATGCCCAATCCACCGGTGTCCCATCACCAATACGATCAAAGGATTAGATCGTTGAAAGCCCCCTTTATAAATATATTTGCTTCCTATTTCACCTCCATTTCCCAATTGTGTGTAGGATACGGATGAGAACCCCTGTACTCCTTAACAATAACTTTTTGGGTGCTGGTTGGATGGGTAGTGACAATAATATTTGTTGTTCAACAGGATTACCAAAAAAATGTAATAAACATAATACTATAATAGACACATAAAGCCCCAGGTGATATTTGTCCTACACAAGAGAACCACAAAGTAACTTAGCTATGTTTTTGTACATGTGTATTTCATACATATGCTCACTCTGTATTTTGGGATGGCATTGTGCTTGTTACTTTTTTTCAGATAGCTGCCCCTGAAATTCTTTTACTGGAACACTGCTAGTAGCGAAAAAACAAACTGTTTTACCTCTACAAGAGAGGCCCTTTAAGTGTAAGTAAAGGATGACAGTGATCCTGGAACACAAGTCTCATAAGGTCCTGATAGAAGAGGAGGGCCATATATACAATAGGTTTATTTCACACCAAAACCGACACAATGCTGAGCTATTGTAGGGTCACCCAAAAGGTAGATCCTTAAATGGTTTTGAATTACAAAACCTATGATGCTTCTCTATTCTAATGGCAAGCAAAGCATCATGGGAGTTGTATTTCAACAACATCTAAAGTAACCACTACAACAGTTATCAGGATCAGCCAGACCAAATAGAAAAAAAATAAAAACCATATCTAGAAAGCAAAATAAATTAGTAAATGCAGTAAATGCAATTTAATAGCCAGAGAGACATTTGAGACATGTCAGTTACCAGCAATATATTTTCAGGAAACAGTTTATCTCTTTTCTGGGACTTAATATCGCAACACTGATATTTTTTAGAACCCTGACTAACATAAATGGTACCAATACTAGCACTGGTATTAATGATAAGCCACTACATTTATCATAATTATGTGTTAATAATCTTATATTTCCTTCTATAGACCATTTTCGCATCTTATATAATTACCAGATAATTTACTAGTGAATACTACTAAGTGTACTATTAGCAAACTGCTTGGGCATGTACTGCCCTGAAACCATACACTTTTACAGAAACAAACTGCATGCTCTTAATCTCTGCAATCCTACTAGAGTCGTTCTCCACTGGTGCCTTGTGCTCTTATTTCAGTACAGACTTACCAGTTTGTTGTTACCTGGTCCTAATTATTATTATTTTATTATTTATATAGCGCCAGCAAATTCCGTAGCGCTGTACAATTCAACCTATTGTTGTAAGTATACTCAGCCAGACCCCAGTAGTACCTTCTAATATGAAACCTTTCTCCAGTTAGCTAATTAACAAAATATGTTATGGCCACATTGAAGAACATGATCTATCTCTGTGTATGATCTATAAACTTGCAATAAACAATTAGCCATGTAAACCTACAGATACTTTGTTTCAAATTGCAATGAGCGAAATGAAATAGTTTGTCTATGACTGATAGGTAGGTAGGTAGGTAGATAGATGGTAGGTAGACAGCGCTGCGGAATAATCTGGCACTATATATATACCGATAATAATAATAATAATAGAATGGTAGGTAGATAGATAATCAGGCATGACGATAAATAGAAATGTATCTATTAATTAATGCATTATTGATAGCAGACATTTCTGTGATATTTACCTTTTTACCACTTCTGGGTAAGTAACAGACTCAGTGGTGTTAGTTTAAACCCCAACCCCTTTCCCCATGTAAAAAGACAAATCTATAAATTGAATTGTTAATGCAGAGGTATTTGACTCATCCTGCAAGGATATCCCATATATCTAAACACAGCCCAGTGCCTGTACATAGAAAAAAAACTGTGATCTACCTGTTCTTGCTGTGTGAAGCCCCTGCAGAAATATCAGTAAAAATGAGGTTTTCCAGCAATCCCATGATACAATCCACCTTGCCATAGTGTAGAAATGAGAAATATATTTCTATATCCCCTCAGTGTATAGGACTATAATCCGGAGATGGCTGTTATGAATCCATGTGTGTTTGGAGAGAAGGGAGTGAGAAATTGTGCAGGGCTTTGGCTGAATCTCTTGCAGTGGGATCAATTTTCTCCCAGTAAGTGTTGTCTGGCTGTGTGTCCTCCTATTCTGTCTGTCCCTCCCTCCAACTCACACTCTCTTTTTTTTTCATTCCCCTCCTCGATTTTTTTTCTTTTCTCTATTCATCTGTTGCAGACTCCCCCCCCCCCAAGCCCTCCCTTTTCTTGTTTCACTGTCACCCCCTATTTATGTTATTCTCCCTCCGCTTTGCTAATCTGTTTGGGTACTCCTGTCTTTGTGTGTGTTCCTTCTCCTGCTTGTCTATGTCACCCTAACTTTTATTTCATCCTTCTTACACAATCACTGCTGTCATCACATCCTTATCTAGACTCCATGCACTCAGCTGCACTCCATACCCTCCGATACTCTGGAAAGGGAAGAACTTGTTCTGCACAAGATAACAAATCTCCTATTTCTGTGTCTCTGGAGTTTCATAATTCTATGTTCTCCTCCGCTATCTTCTGCATGTATTCATATACTTATATGTATTGCACCTGTGCTTTATTTTTCTATACTTGGCATCCAGGTAGTAAATTCCATATTTTTTCAGGAATGCTATCTTGTGTGTCCTTCATCATGCATATCTTTTAAAATCATAATTTTATCTTCTTTTGTTTTTCTTGTGTTTATTATAATCTTATTCTTTTACCTGCCCTGTGTACCCACTCATTTCCCTGAATTTTCTTAACTCTGACTACTCCATCATCGTTTAATTTAAATTAATTATTCTTATTTATTTCTCTGTCATTCTCATTCCCCAAATCCAGCCGTGGATCTTTTTTTACCTCTTTTTCTACAGTTTCAGTCGTTCACATAATTTCGCTTTTCAGATTCTCTTTCTGACTCTCATCTTTTTGCTTCTTTTTTTTTTCCTTTACTTAATTTTAACTTTTTTTCATTTTCTAGCCTCATTTTTACCAAATAGTTTTTTGTTTTCTTTCATATCTGTGCCTCTTTCTTTTACCTCTGCTGCATGTCTTATTACCCTCTAATCTCTCATGTAATGCTTTCTGCTTTCATTCAAACACTTCGACATCTCACGCACCTTGTATTTCATTCTGTTGTTCAATACAGTGTGTTTCATGCATCTTTCTCTGCCTTATCCTAATCTTTTTTTTTTCATTTCGTGTATACCTGTTGCCACATCTATCAAAGCAAAATGTGAGCAATTTGGGGGGAAAGTACTAAATATTAATAGGAATTCTGTATATGTACATGGTGATTGCTCCTTATTTATCCTGTTAAACCTGAATGAATGGAGCACGTTTTCATAAATATCACCTGTATTTTTTATTCTTCATTTGGATTATTTATTTTGTAATTCTGTTTTGCTATCTACAATTGGCTTTTATACAAATGAATATTCTGCGTCTGTCCATGGGTGTACTATATGTCTTTGTGTCCTAATACTTTTGATGCACACAGTTTTCTGGAGTTTGCCTCTTATTTGTCTGCATGCAAGTTTCCAGAGCTCCTTTGACATTTTCCTGCAAACTGCTTTCATTGGCTCGCTTGTCATTTTCCTGCACACTGATTTATACTGCACACCTGTCGATTTTCCACAAATTATGTTACAGGGTTCACCTGTCTTTTTTTTTTTTTTTTTGGAACACAGCTTTCCATAGCATATTTACATCATCTTCACTTTTTTGTAGCTCTTTTTAATTTAATTGTCCTATTCTTGTGTGTGGTCAACCTTACAGGACTCACTGGAGTGTAGAATGATATCATTCCAGGACATGTATGCATTAATATCATGGTGAATTTTTTCTTCCTATTTTCTTGAAGGCTCTCAATTTATCTTGTATGATTTGATGTATTATTCTGCTCCGTAATACTTTTTTTTTTTTTTTTATCAACTTGCCGTGGGAGTCATACACACGACACTAAGGTTTGAACAGGTATGGTATTTGGTGCGTTACACAGAGGTTTTTCTTTTTTCTACATGAACTTACTTGTCCTCATTGACCTTGTTTGTGTCTGAAATTCCTGAAGGTTGTACTTGTCCTTTCGAACATCTGTTCAATATATTGTAAGCAAACTCAACAGGGTGCAGTCTAGAAAATATTGGGATACGGTGTTTTTTTTCCAGCATGTTAGATTAGAAATGAAATGGCGGCACTTCAATTCACTTCAAAACTGAATTTGCAGTTTCGTTGGGACGCCTGGGAACATTATATAAGTAAAGAGTTTCTCCTGTAGACAATTCCGAACGCCCTGCTACATATTGATATACAATATATTTAGACATACAATTGGTTAAATTACTATCTGTATTCATGGGCACGAAATGCCCACCAAAGTTAATAAAAAAAAGCGACACTAATAAAAGAAAGCTATAAAACATGTAAAACCACGTATCTTCTGTAACATGCAACGTAACACCTTTTTCACAACCGGCCCCTGCGTGAGCCAATGTATATTGCAACGCCGCACTCCGTGTCGACACAAAAATAAAGAATTAAAAAAAATAAAAAATTACTATCTGTATTATATTTTGAAAGGAACAAATCCGCTATTTTATTATTATACATTTGGATAGTACCCGTCCCCTCCCCTTTTTTAAAATTATTATTGTTTTCACCTTCCCTTCTTATCTCTACCCATTGCAATTGTTAAATGTTGATTTCTTTATATAACAAATTGATGTCAAATATATATATTTTTTTAAAATACTGTTCAATAAAAATAGTTTGAAAAGAAATGAAATGGCAACTAAGAAGATAAAATGCAGTCTGAAAGATTTAATTTGAAGTTATTAATAGCTCTAACAAATTTACCAGGAGGAATTTAGTCCTTTGTATACAGATCACAAAACTGATTACCTATACAGTTAGTTGTTCTTTAGCCTGGACTCTGTTGCACCAGCATTTAGATCATGTACAAGAGAGAAACAATAGGTCTACATGTGATAGATGTATCTGAATTTGCAGTTTGACTAGGTGCAAAATAATATAAGCTAGTGCCAATTAAACAGATAAGAAGGTAGTAAAAACGGGCAACAAATTATTAGGGACATAATCGTGATGTTAGGTGTTTGAGAATCAGCCATGTGTTACATTCTTCAGAAGCAACAATCAACTGGTAAACTAACCCATAGAAATCAGAAAACCAGAATATAGGGTAACCAAACTAAGAAATAACATGTTCTGCTGTCAGACAAATTAAGGATGCTCTCCAGAATAGAGAATAGTCTTATTCGTGACAAACAGTGCTGTGAAGAATAGACTATGCCAAAGTGAAAACCTCAGATAAGCCCAAAGAACAGGATAGCCATGATACAGTTTGCTACAAAAGTACACGAAAGACGTGTTCGAAAAAATAGCTGCACATGCTCCGATGGATAACATGTACATGGAGGAGGTAATGTTTGGCTTGGACACGTATGGCTGCTGCTGAATATTGCATGATTGTTTTCATTGATGGTCTGACTATTAATGACAGCAGGATTAAGTCTGAAGTGCTTCAGAAACATCTAACAGGTCAGATTCCAACCACAGACCTCAAAACTCATTGGAAGGTCCTGGGACAATGACATCAACAATACTGCTAATGCAAACAAGGAAATACTTTTTTCGGCCCAAAACAAGATATATTCCTGCCCGACAAGTCACATTCCATAATACAAATAAAAAGCAAACACTTCTCACATTTATTGTAGCAGAGAGGTGCAAAAAGCACCGAACCAGTAAGAGCTGCCCAAGAGAAATAAAATGGTCCAGTTTTAGCAATAAATTCTTTACATGTGTGCTTTAATTTAAAAAATGTCAGCATTAACAAGGACTGTGTCAAGAAAGCTAGTGAATAAATAATATTTTTTAATTCACTGCAGAAGAACTAGACATTTTTTTTCTTCTTGTGAAGTCAATCTTCCAGACCTGAATCCAATTGGTTTTGTGTTTCACGTTCTGAAGGCAAGACTGAAGGAGATAATGGCTTAAAACAAACAGAAAAAAAGACAGCTGCATTACAGGACTGACAGGGCATCACAAGGTTTTTGTCAACTGTACATGGTTTGCAATCAAGTATTTAACATGGGGGCATACGCCAGCATATGAATTTTAAAACTGCTCTGGGAGACCGGACTAGAGTGCCATGATAACTGTAAGGATTCCCCTGTCAAGGTGTGAGTGGCTAATTGAGGGGATCCTAAGTTGAAACTCCTTGTAGAGCGACCTATTAACGGTTTAGTTTACCTGTTTTTGTTCTTTGTGTCATATATGTAGCTTTTAAGAAGTGACTTGTTTTGTGTTTTTTTTTTTATACACATTTTTAAAACATAACTATAATTCCTAACGTAAGAAGAGTCATCTGTCATCTGTACTTGTTTTCCAAAACATTTGTTTTTACTCCGTGTATACACAGCTTCTTCTCAAGTCTAGTGGGTGTCTTCCCATCTCCAGTGCTTTGCAAACATCACTTGTCTGTTCTTTATAAACTCCAATTGTTCCAGCCATCAACATGTAAGCAATGGAATGTCCTCCTAACTTTGCGATGGAAGATAACACTTTATTTTCTTTACAAACATTTTTCTACATCTATTGGATTTTAATGATTTCTTTGAAACACCACCAAGCCATCTGCAGTTAAAAATGCAGTGTTTTGGGAACATGTTGTAAAAAGCCTCTGGAGTATAGTGGTTAATTCCATAAAAACTGCAGCTGGTATTAGATTGCAACTCCCATCACCATGAGTCAGGTTCTCCGACTTATTATTCCCATTTGGCTAAGCCATGTGTCCGCTCCCATTGCTGGAATACATTTTCCATTCTACATTAAAGTAATAGGATTTGTCATCTGGTAAGAGATTGAGGACTTAAGACTGCCTAGACCCTTATTTAAACCTGCCAGGTTTTACTGGCTGACAGTAAAATAAGCATGGCGTAATGACTTAGCTCTGTCTGTAAGAGAAATATTAGCCAGGATGAGTTTTAACATAAAGCAAACTATAAACAAGGTGCTAATTTTAGAAGCATGCAGCCTTTCAGGTGTACATTCTTAGTACCTTAAATGTTTGGAAAACAGATGTGTCTGCCTCAGCTCTAAAAGCTCCTAAGCATAATAAATGTGAGCTTGATCATATCTGCAAGTGTGATATTCTAGAACTGCTAGTTACCAGTTCTGATTTCTTTATAATATTCCTGGGCCATGCACCCAAGTGGCGTGATCCTCTTTATTTTTAAATCATTAATATTTCAGTAAACTGTAACGAGATGAATAAAAGGAGGATGAGAACTCACACTAAAGGGAGAGATAATTTTCGTAGCGGATAACATGTAGTAGGATAATTATGAGGGACATAAAGCTTTGTAGGGCAGGCAATAAAAGCCATACTATAGGGTTGAACTCAATTCTAATTGTCATACTTATTCACAACTGTGTCAAAGAAGAGAAAAGAGAAGGAAAAAAAAAAAAAGATAATACAAAGTAGAGGGAGGGGAAAACCGAGGACCATGACCACCAAACAGCCCAGACAGAGAAGCAGCTGCTCTAAATAGGTTGCCTTATGGCAAACTGCCACCCGGTCAATCGTTTGCTCACTGTAGCAAATGTCTTCCATTTTTTCAATCCACCGTGTGGTGGAGGAGCACACAGGTTGGAGAAAGGTGAAGCGGAAAACTCACAGATTTTACTATTAACATGACATAAAGTCATGATTTTATTAATGACACAGAGGCAAGTATTGTGCTTATGTTCTTTCTTTATTTTTCTCAGCAGCAAAGAAAAAAATATGAGAAAACAAACACATGAAAGCGTTAACAATATGCCTAGTAACATATGAACCAGTCGCCAACAAGCATAGTCTAAAACATGCATAGCACAATCCCAGCAGCCCCTCTTTCTTGCATAGCCTGAAGACCACACAAAGGCATAAAAAAAAACAGCTAACAGAGTCCAGCACAAAAAAAAGCTCCAATGTTGACAAGCCGATGACGGTGTGCCAAGCTAAAAGAAGAAAGAATATATGGTAATATGATAATAAACAATTGTCTGTCAAGTAAATATTCTATCATAAAACAATAATAGTCTTACGGGAATAAAGTGAACACATCAATAGGAAATTCAGGAATACATCCAAATAAAATGCAGCAGAAAAAGCATATAGAAAGACCCAAAATACACCTAAATTGTATCAACTAACAACTTATTAGACCATGAATGCCACACCCTAAAATATGAAACTGAAGACAAAAGGTAAAGGCACAGAGGGAATAATTCTCGCCTCCATGTTATTAGTAACTGTTACGACACTCACCGCCAGATAGATGAAGCCGCCGTTTAGTAAATAATCCCCTTTTCCAGAAATGCAGATTTCATCCAGCCGATCGTCAAACTCCCGAACGGAGAATATGAACGCGGCAACTCCCGATCAGCAAATCAGTCGAACTCCTTCTACAGCTAAAAAATAACGAAAGCGCTGTCCCAATAATAATTCTCCCCCACAAACGAGACCAAGCTCCATCTTGAGGGTCAAACAGGAATGTGTTTAATGGGGGCTACCTGCCTGGTATTTATGCAGGTCTCCACAAGGTGGACACTCCCCTAGGGGACCTTGTGGAAGACTGTAAAACATATTGGACAGTAGCCAATCGCAGTGGCTTCAACATAAGCCCTTCCCATCTTACCCATAAATCCTTCTTCTCTATCCCGGAGATAATTGGGAAGAAACCTAATTATCTCCAAGGATAGAGACAATCGCCATTTTAAAATACAGTAAGAAAAATACATTAAAATACATAAATGAAGAAATACCGAATAAATATGGTTCGTGTAACATATCCCCAGATAGCCTGGATCTGAGTGCATATTTCTACCGAATAGCGCTCAGATCCGATGTACCTAGTTCAATCGCCATGGAGTCAAAGTCTTTCACAAGTCCTTCGGTATACAAATGACTCCATGGGACGGCTATCTGGGTAAAGTCCATACGAATGTTATAAAACTCCCGAACTGACCGGTGTTCGTACGCCTCGACGAAATAGAATGCGGGCGGCAGCTTCCAGCGGTGTTCGGTAGATAAAGTGTCAGTTTTTAGTTCCATAGGATTGACGCTGAACACCGCTGATCTTCCTCGTGTCCCAAAATGGCCGCCGCCTCGTGGTCGGCATACGAACGACGACCAACCGTACGAATGGAATGGAGAGGTGTCTGCGGTTAACCACAACGTTCTAATTGGGGCCAAGAGGTTAACCAGCAGCACACTCCTCTCCTGGGTGGCCGTCTGTTCGGTAGTTTCAATCGGTATTCCAGAACCACACGAACAGGGGCATACGGACAGGAAATCCAGCGAAAATAAAGGCAAACAGACGAACCAGCAATACTAGTCTATACAGATGGATCTGTCACAGTAACGTCATGACTTAACGTTAGAATTTACGTTACTTTATTATGCTAGTTCAACGCTGAGCTATTATTTGATTCAACAAATGACTAAGCTAAAAAATAAAAATCACAGAAAGTGTACTCCGAAGACCAGACCGCTGCTTTCAGGATATCTTTTAAGCGACATCCAAATAATAAAGCTTTCAAAGCCATGGTACCTCAAACAGAATGAGACACAAAAATAGATGTATCAATGCCTGCCAAAGATAACAACCATTGTAGCCAGCGAGTCAAATTAGGTGTTGTAACGGAGCTCCGTGTACTCCGACTGAGTACCCTCCGTTGATGGATGCTCCTAGCGCTCTCAGAGGACTCCAAGCACTGCAGACGACACCACAACCACCGCAGGCTCCACAACCGCCGTAGCTTAACTGGAGCCGCGCCGTCTTCCTTCCACCCTGGATCGGCTTCTGTCCTCCAGGACCGTGTGGGGAAGACCTCTCCTCCAGGAGAGCGTATCCGGAACGAGCTCTTACAAGAGCTAAGTGATTAAGAGCTCAGGGGAATATGCAGCGCATAGCAGTCCCCAGTGAGATATAGCAGTTCCCTCCAATAACGAGACACGGCTACGTATTGAGGGTCAGAAGAGGTCTCTGGACTGGAACACCCAGCCTGCTTTTTATTAGGATCAGGTACATACAGGACACTCCCAGGGGGAGGATGAATTTGACCAATCACATGCATGGTAACACCCCCACGTCTCCTCCCCTCAGATAAACAGTTAAACCAATTATTACATACAATAAAAATACAGTTTTTACACACACACTGTAACTTTAAAACCATACATCCAATTTCAATAAAAGTTGCATATTCCGACTCAGCATACATCAAACATAAACACTTCCAAAAATCAGCCAAATCCCCCCAGTGGATCAAAAGTTAGCTGGAAGTCCTTTATGACCGACCGCAAGCACAATTTCCTGCCCAAAACAGTTCCATAGATTTGGGCTGTGCGGTCGGTCAATTTCATGCGAAAAAACGACTAAGTCCCATTTCGAACGGGACTTAGTCTCTGGAGCTGCAAGTTCCGTATGGGAGAAGGTAAGGGTCAGCGGTGTTCGGCAGAATGTGTAGCCGATTTTAGTTCCACAGAATATTTAGCATACACCGCTGACCGCATTCGAGGAAACCAAGATGGCCGCCGCCACGTGCAATTGACCGGCAGTAACCTCACAGCCTGGGAGGTAAATTGCCTGCACCCTTTAACTTCTGGGTGGTCTGCCTGTGTGGTACTTGGTTCAGTAAGCCCTATTTACTGAACCAAGTGGGGGAAAGCCAGGAACAAGTTATTTTACCGGTCTGGGGACATAGTCTTAAAGGGGCATTGTTCAGCAAAGTCACAATATGTCCCCAGACGGTTCTTAAAGGGCCATACACACCCAATTAAAGTTAATACATTTTCAGGGGCACAATCTTCCAGGGGCCATAGTCATGAGGCAGGAGGCTGGCAAACATGCTTCTCCACAATCCAGGGAAGCAGGGCACTTTCTCATTTAAAGGGCCAGTTACAAATAGCGATTTGTAACACATCTCCCCTTTGGGGGGAAGACTAACCAGGCACCTGACCTTCTGTCAGTCAGTGCCTCCGTTAGTCGATCCACCAACCCACAATAACCAAATGCCAGAGTAGCCCACCCACAACAAACAGGTACAAGGGTGACCCACCCACAAGACACAATTACTGCACCTGGGTATTTTGCTGTGGTGATGTGGTAACATGCTGTGGGGACTTGTGGGAGGGCAGAGGCCAGCGGCGCTCTGCCCTGATGCCAGCTCTTCTGCTGGGGTAGCCTGCAGGACATCAGGCTCTGGACCAGGGACAAAGGTAGGGCAGAGGCCGACTGCACTCTGCCCAGCTGCCAGTTCTTCCGCTGGGGTAGCCTGCAGGACATCAGGCTCTGGATCAGGGACAAAGGTAGGGCAGAGGCCGACTGCACTCTGCCCAGATGCCAGCTCTTCTGCTGGGGTAGCCTGCAGGACATCAGGCTCTGGACCAGGGACAAAGGTAGGGCAGAGGCCGACTGCACTCTGCCCAGATGCCAGCTCTTCTACTGGGGTAGCCAAGGGAACATGGACGTCAGTAGGGGTTAACATCGCCTCTGTTAACCCTGGTGCCACGCTAGGAGTTACCTGGGGAGGGGAATTTGTACTTACCCCCTCCCCTGGTTGTCCCGGTGAGGGTAGTTGGGGATCTGGAAAGGCTGTCCAGCATCCCTGTAGGTCAGGCACAGAGACCACGGTCCCATCTGCGCCGTCTGGGGGATTGGTGTCTCCCCTTGTTAGGGTAAGCTGCCGCTGGGGAGAGGGGGTGCTGTGCTCCTTTCCTGGAAACACAGGCTGCCGCTGGAGAGGGAGACCGCCTGTCTCCACTCCCGTAACATTGTCCTGTTGCTGTAGAGAGGGACCAACTGTCTCTGCTCTCTGTAGGACACACTGCTGCTGGGGGGGAAGGTCGGCACCTTCGGCCCCCTGGGGTACCCACTGCCGCTGGAGAGGGAGACCGCCTGTCTCCACTCCCTTACCATTGTCCTGTTGCTGTAGAGAGGGACCAACTGTCTCTGCTCTCTGTAGGACACACTGCTGCTGGGGGGGAAGGACGGCACCTTCGGCCCCCTGGGGTACACACTGCCGCTGGGGAGGATGGACGACATCATCAGCTCCCTGGGTTACACACTGCCGCTGGGGATCTGGGCCGACTGCCCAGCATCCCTGTAGGGCCGGTAGAGAGACCTCGGTCCCATCTCTACCTGCCATCTGGGGTTCATCGCCGGACCAGTCAGGGAGGTCTGGTTCTGCTTGTCGGGTAGGTTGGGGCTGCACGAAGCTGAGTAGGTGTATGTAGTCCTGCTCCAGCTCCCACTCCCTTGTTGCCAGGTGGGTCATGTCTTTTCTCACCTCGCGTTCGTCAGCCCAGACATACATGCCCATCCGGTAGTCGTAGATGTCCCAAAACCTAGACTCCTCCGTGCTGCCGAAATCAAGATCCTCCTCCATGGCATCCATAAGTAGACCAGGACCATCATAATCATCCCCCTCCGGTAGGTCGTGCTCGGCCGTCCAGGGAGTAAGTCGAATGGTATGCCACCAGAGGGCCTGGTAGGCGTTGTCTAGCCCGATCTCTCGCCATACCAGGGTCTCTAGTCTTGCCACCCACTCATCCAGGGGCTGCTCCCCCAATAGACATATTCGCATTGCCACACGCTTCTGTAGCCGCTGCTCATCACTGGGGAGGCCCTCACCTCGCCGCCACTGGGCGTCTTCCAGGGCATCATACCAGATTTCCTTTCTGGCTGCATCCCTGTAATCTGCGGCCTCCTCCTCCTCCTCATCATGGAACGCTGTCCGCAAACCAGCTGATTCCATCCTGCTATAGCCAGGGGCGCTGCCCAATGGCTAGCGTTGCCCTCAATTGGAACTCCAAACGTTACCAGTGTCTCTGAGCTGCTTCTCCTCGCACTAGGACGCCATCCCACCGCTGCCACCAATGTAACGGAGCTCCGAGTACTCCGACTGAGTACCCTCCGTTGATGGATGCTCCTAGCGCTCTCAGAGGACTCCAAGCACTGCAGACGACACCACAACCACCGCAGGCTCCACAACCGCCGTAGCTTAACTGGAGCCGCGCCGTCTTCCTTCCACCCTGGATCGGCTTCTGTCCTCCAGGACCGTGTGGGGAAGACCTCTCCTCCAGGAGAGCGTATCCGGAACGAGCTCTTACAAGAGCTAAGTGATTAAGAGCTCAGGGGAATATGCAGCGCATAGCAGTCCCCAGTGAGATATAGCAGTTCCCTCCAATAACGAGACACGGCTACGTATTGAGGGTCAGAAGAGGTCTCTGGACTGGAACACCCAGCCTGCTTTTTATTAGGATCAGGTACATACAGGACACTCCCAGGGGGAGGATGAATTTGACCAATCACATGCATGGTAACACCCCCACGTCTCCTCCCCTCAGATAAACAGTTAAACCAATTATTACATACAATAAAAATACAGTTTTTACACACACACTGTAACTTTAAAACCATACATCCAATTTCAATAAAAGTTGCATATTCCGACTCAGCATACATCAAACATAAACACTTCCAAAAATCAGCCAAATCCCCCCAGTGGATCAAAAGTTAGCTGGAAGTCCTTTATGACCGACCGCAAGCACAATTTCCTGCCCAAAACAGTTCCATAGATTTGGGCTGTGCGGTCGGTCAATTTCATGCGAAAAAACGACTAAGTCCCATTTCGAACGGGACTTAGTCTCTGGAGCTGCAAGTTCCGTATGGGAGAAGGTAAGGGTCAGCGGTGTTCGGCAGAATGTGTAGCCGATTTTAGTTCCACAGAATATTTAGCATACACCGCTGACCGCATTCGAGGAAACCAAGATGGCCGCCGCCACGTGCAATTGACCGGCAGTAACCTCACAGCCTGGGAGGTAAATTGCCTGCACCCTTTAACTTCTGGGTGGTCTGCCTGTGTGGTACTTGGTTCAGTAAGCCCTATTTACTGAACCAAGTGGGGGAAAGCCAGGAACAAGTTATTTTACCGGTCTGGGGACATAGTCTTAAAGGGGCATTGTTCAGCAAAGTCACAATATGTCCCCAGACGGTTCTTAAAGGGCCATACACACCCAATTAAAGTTAATACATTTTCAGGGGCACAATCTTCCAGGGGCCATAGTCATGAGGCAGGAGGCTGGCAAACATGCTTCTCCACAATCCAGGGAAGCAGGGCACTTTCTCATTTAAAGGGCCAGTTACAAATAGCGATTTGTAACAGGTGTGAAAACTGGGTGCTTGCCGGTACCCTAGAGCGATTCAACCCCAGAAACTGGGGTTTCTCTTGGGCTTTTTCTCCAGACCAGGTTGCAGCTCTCCTTCCAGGCATGTATCGTTTCCTCTGCCTATTTCTTTGCAGCTCTTCTTTCAGACAGGTATGCACTTCTGCCTGCGATAACTCTTGTCTTTATAAAGACACTTGCGGCTCTCGGGCCTAGTTCTCTTTCATATACCCCATGGCTAGAGTGTTCGTGCATCCAGCAATCCGGTACAACCACTCTGTTGTTGGGATCCCTTAAAATCCACACAGGATACACAATTCCAAAAGAAGCTAATATGCACAGCTTTTTTTTGGAGGGACTAGCCCATATGGTCATTACATTTTGACTGCTGTGACAATATCAATAAAATACAAATAGCCAAATCATATCAGACAACATACATAAACTTATAATAATATAATTACATATTTATAAAGGTGTGGGGAAGGCAGTAATTAACACAAAATATATCTCCTGCCTGCTGAATAGCAATATGCAAATCTTCCTGAATATGCAAATTTACAAACCTTGTATATAGCTGTTGCTACCAACAGAGGGCGCTGTATAAGGCTTCACAGCCTAGTCCACTTTGTTCGTAGCAAGCATCAGGAGAAAAGGAGAGCACACAAAACATTTAACCACAGCCAATTATATTATACACAGCCTGCACCTGTAATGAGCACACGGTGACTAAAACATAAGAACAATTCTGGAACCTGTGTAAAATGTTGTTCTACTCCCAGTGATGGTGACTACCAACACAAGTATGTTCTTCATAAGACTTTATACACAAAACAGGACAAAGATTAGGCCTATCTGCAAAAGATGGCATGACGGTAGTCACCATCACCAAGAGCTTAAGATGGACAATTCAATTAGGTATCTGAATGTCACCCTGTATCCATTGTGGGTGCATGGTGTGTGTCTAATGTGGTTGTTTGGGGTTAAATGTTAGTGTGCTCTCTTGTCTTGCTAATGATTAAAATCAACTAGATGGATTTGGTTGTGGAACCTGTACAGCGCCACATGTTAGTTGTAAGGATCTAGCAACAGCTGTATGCACTACCTGAATAGCAAGGTTAGCTAATTTGCATATTCAGGTATATTTGCATATTGCTATTTCTGCAGGCAGGAGAGATATTTTGTGCTGGTTATGGTCTTCTGCATGCCTTTATAAAAATGTTATTATGCTATTAGAATTTCCTGTATATTTTGTGACATGTTTTGGTTATTTGAATTTAACTATGTTTGTCACAGCAATCTATATGTAATTATGTAATGATCATATGGGCTAGTCCCAAGTAAAATAAAGTATTGCATGTCAGTTCCTTTTGGAACATGTGTCCTGTGTGGATTTTTAGGTATCCCAGTGACAGAGTCTTTGGATCTGTTCACTAGTTGAATGATCCTTCTAGCCCTGGGATTAATCAAAAAAGCTAGTCCTGAGAGCTGCAAGGCAATAGCAAACATTGGAAGTAGGGCTGCAGTGGAATAGAAAGATTGGACAATACTTGCCTTAAAGAAGGCAACAGAAGAGGGGACGATACCTGACTGGAAAGAGAGCTGCAGCTGGTCAGGTGGAAAAGCTCCAGAAGGACCCTAGTCAAGTCACGGCCATTGGGGCAGTAGCGCTTCAGGTTTCCCGGTTCCAGCTAGGAAGTGATCCTGGCAGGGAGCTCCGTCACAGATAGGTAAAAAAAGATTTAGCGAAAGGCGACGAGAGATATCAAACCTAACTACTTCCGGAACAAAAGACTATGTATAGCAATCCTATGCTCGCACATCGGAAAATCATTTACAATAGATCAGACAAAGAAGCAGAATAAAAATCTATAACATTCAGGACCACATTAACTTCCCAAAAGGACAGATATTGTGAAGTAGAAGGCCTAGAAAAGTGAATGCCTTTCAGAAGCTGACAGACAAAGGGATGTCGAGCAACTGGAGAGTTATCAAAACCGTTATGACTGGCCAAACTAGCCTATCTATAAATGAGTGAGAAAGTGAAGGACGTGAGGCAGTAATGCCAAATAGATCTTGAGCAAGCACTGCCAATGGTCTCGATCTCTTTTCTCCCAGGTGACTTAGATATCAACACATTGTCCATTTTGAGAGGATAGAGCAGGAGATGTTTGTGGAGGAGAGATGATTATGGCGGATACCATCTGAACCACACTACTACCACCAAAAGACTATATCAATCCCCTGGCTCCATGTTCCCTTTCCCCTCCATGCGTTTCAGCTAAGCGCCCCTCTCTAGCCAGTTCCCGAGCCATTGCAGAGAGCCGAAGTATCGCAACACCCTCAGCAGGACTTACCTATGTTCCCTATGCTTGGCCGCTATCACCACCCAGGCCCAGTCATTGTGCTGCACGGTTTTCAACCTTTTTCCAATGGACTATTAGAGTGCTTTTCAAAGGTGAGTTACACATCATCAAGGGAACAATGGCTACCTATGAGCCAGCGAGAGTTCCCTTTCCTCGAGCCACCAGAATCCCTGCTAAATGACCGGTATATGGGCGCAAACGCCTGGAACTGATATGGCTGGAACTTGTGGAGCGGTCACTCAGAATTTTATACTCATGGTGATTGCCCAATTTTCCATGGATTTGGGTGCTATTTTCACAGGATGGGCGTTCAGATCAGACCGATCGGAAAAAAGTCTAATGTGTGGGGGCTTGGGGATGTTTCAATAATGTTTTGGGGGTTTTCTTGTATGGAACTCTGCATCCGGGAGATGATTAGTTCAGCGATAGCTAACTCAAGTATTTCCCAGCCAGGGAGAGATCAGCCATGCACTGAATGGAAACCCCATGCTGAGGGTCTGTGTATAAAAGGCTGCATTGTGCTCAATAAAACAGGTTATTCTCCCCAGCATTATGTGTTGTCTGATGACTGGAGAAAGGGGCTATAAATGCACAGGCTCTTCTTCCAGCCCAGAGGGAATTCCAGTGGAGAAATCCAGCCGAGATATAGGAGCTCCGCTACAGTGGTGAATGCCAAAAGACCCATCCACCAATCCAAGGCAATTGACTTGGAGGAAAGATTCCTTGAGTGACCATCTGCCACCCCACAAAGCGTGCCACAACCATGTCAGCTGGCGTTGGACTCTATAATCCCGTCAACTCTTCAATGACTTTGGAATACAGCGATATCAGAGTCTCGTACAAATGGTTGACTCTAAAGATAGGACGGTTTGTGGCCTTGAAGCGCTCAATATTGGAGTGGTCTTTCTTGGATGCATGAGGCCAATCGTCTGATCACGCAAGCATGATGCTGCAGGGAAAGATGGTCTAGTCAAAATGTAAATGTAATATGGACTGACAGTGAGAAATAAATATACCCAATGGGATGAAATAACAGTAGGGCTGCGTCACATACAAGGGAGCGACTTATTAAATGAAACCGAAAAGATATAACTGGTATGTGAGCGCTCCAATTAATTATGCAGATCTACATAAAAATCAAGATGAAAATATCAATAAACTTAAAAATGACCAATCTCGCCGAGATCACCACAATGACCACCATAAACCACAATTGAATGTACTGGGTGAGTCTTATCTGAATCAGAATACTCTACACATATATATAAGAGTATAACAAAATATCATTTATTGTATAATAAACCAATCATAAAAAATGAAACAACATCTCAAAACGTCCAGTATCAGATGTAATCGTGATGAATAGTAAGGGGCCCCTTATTCATATTCTTGTCGACAAAGGACTGATGTAAAAAATCAGAGATGTGCACATTAGCATAAAAACTATATGTGAACTCAAAAAAGTTCAAGCAGTAGGCTCCAGTCCAGTCCGTGAAAAAATATATAAGTGGATAAACGGATAGTGCCCAGACGACCAAGCCGTCTTACGGAGAGGGAGCTCAAACACCAGCCAAACACCCTGGTCAAGACTAAGAGGGAAGCGATAGGGATGGCCCCAAAGGTGAAAAAATCACATCCAGATATGGAAAACTATGGGGATATCACTTCAGCAACTTACCCTATCCGTCCGACCATCGGGTGAGAAACTGGGAGCACATAAACTCCAAACCGTGAGGGCTGCAGGAAAAAGGCCGTTCTCGCCAGGTCGCTTGCCGAAAATCAATGGCGGGTCGTAAAGGACGAATCGGCTGGGAAGTTCAAATCCGTCGGCGGTGTGGTGAGGTAGCAGACAGCACGTCTACGCGTTTCGTCCTAGCTGGAGGACTTTTTCAAGACAATGTCTGCTGTCTAAGAGCCGGGTTTATATACCCACTCTTAATTGATTCATAGAATGGTCATGATTGTTAATTGATTCATAGAATGGTCATGATTGTTAATTGATAAACTGAGATCATTACAGATCTAAAGTAAATGGTCATAATTGTTAATTGATAAACTGAGATCATTACAGATCTAAAATAAAATATGCTGCAAGTGGATAGAAAAACACAAAATATAATAAATGAAAACATATATCCTTATTAGGACAATCTCATATTATTAACATCGAAAAATTATATATATATAGACATAAAATAAAGATTAAAAATATATTTTTATTTTTACTTTTATTTTTACTAATAAAGTATTTCAATCTCAAGTTTAACAGAGATAATTAATCAATCTTGATTTGTGAGCCTTTTTTTTTAAAAAAATAATAATAATGATAATATAGTTCAATTGTTTTATAAAAATCTGTTATTTATATATATTAGATTAGGAACAAGAACATTAAAATAAATGTTGAGCACTATATTTTTGTATATATATTTATATGTATAATTAAGAAAAAGAACATTGGAAAAAAATGCTGAACACTCATATAGGATTCATATAAGTGTTAAAGAGACCATGGGGTCTAAGGTGAATCGTAATATATATGTGGTTCCCGATTCATCCTCTCCCACATATAGAGACAGTGAAAGATCTTTCACTCACAGGGACAAATAAGTATGTCTTCCAAATTTTAAATGTTACATTCCACTTCTTCATTTAACCCATTAGGAGTAAGTGTGTTGAGTCTAAAGATCCATTTAGTTTCTGCTGTAATTAAGGCTAATTTTCTATTGGGTATATTCTCTGCAATATGCTCGATGCCCATTACTAAAAGCTGTGAAGGGTTACTGTCATGGGCCATTTGGAAGTGTCTGGCTACTGGAGATTTTTTATCACGGTTGCTGATGGCTCGTCTGTGTTCCCTGAACCTGGCTTTTAATGGTCTCGAAGTCTGACCTACATATAGCAAGTCACAAGTACATATCAACAGATATACCACAAATGAGGTATTGCACGAGATTCTAGTGGTTGTATGGAAGTTCTCATCTTTAGAGGAAGGGGGAAAATTCTTTTTTCCGTGACATATGTGTTGGCAGGTTAAGCATCGGGTGGCACCACATTTGAAATTTCCTGCTTCACATGATATCGATGTTTGATTAGTTTTTGCAGTCGGAAATTTGGAAGGGGCCAATAGGTTCTTTAGATTCCTATTTTTACGGAATGTTACTCTGGGTACTTCAGGGATACTGAAACGAAGCCATGGATCCAACCGCAGAATAGACCAATGATTGTTTAGGATATGAATGATCTGGTTGTACGCCCTATTGTACGTTGTCGAGAAGATGGGACCTTTATTCTGACCCACCTCTCTAGTACTGATGTGAAAGTCTATCCTCGGTTTAGGTCTCCTTATTATCGGATGATTCTCCAATAGAGATAGAATCTCCCTATGTTTGACTGAGGGGGAAGGTGATGAAATCAGTATATCAGCTGCAAACCCAGGGATAATTTTAGAGTTCTTTCCGTCCATTCCAATTTTACGCTGGTTGATAAGGGAATCTCTATTGAGCCCTCTAGCCTTCTGGTACGCCCGACCAATGATGCTAGGGTCATAATTCTTATCCAGAAATCGCTGGCAAAGGTCCAACGACTCCTCTTCAAAATTCTCCAAAAAGGAACAATTGCGTCGGAGCCTGGTGAACTGGCTAAACGGGATATTATTAATCCACGTAGGATGATGACCACTCGTGGAGTGTAAAAAACCATTGACATCCACCTGTTTTTTATATGTTCTGGTGTGGACATAACCAGGTTTCCCACTCAGGATTAAATCCAGAAATTCAATAGTAGATCTATTTTTGTTGCTCGTAAAGGAGAGCCCCCACTCGTTGTTATTGAGACTTTGAACGAACTCCTCAGCTTCATTTAGATCACCTTCCCAAATGATCAGGATGTCATCAATGAAGCGTTTGTAGAATTTCAGGTGCCTCTTCCAGATAGGGTTATGGTAGATGTTGGAATGCTCCCATAAACCCATAAAGATGTTGGCGTATGCTGGGGCAAAGCTCGCCCCCATTGCTGTCCCTTTCTTCTGTAAATAAAATTGCCCATTGAAACTAAAATAGTTGTGGGTTAAAATGAAGGATATACTTTCAACAATGGCTTCCACTTGAAATCGTGGAAGAAGGGGGTCTTCCAAAAGGAAATGTTTGACCGCTTTCAAACCTAACTGGTGGTCAATGTTGGAGTATAAGGCCGCCACGTCAATCGTTAGCCAGCAGAAGTTCTCCTGCCACACAACCTCCTGCATCAGAGACAACACGTGTCCTGTATCTTTAATGTAGGAGGGGAGGTGAATCATAATTTTTTGAAGGTGAGTGTCTACCCATTTTGAGAGTGGTGCAGTCAGAGAACCAATAGATGAAATGATGGGTCTCCCTGGCGGGTTGGTGAGAGATTTATGAATCTTGGGGAGAAAATAAAAAATGGGGATATTGCCTTCACCAGAGAGGAGGAAACCTTTCTCCATTTTGTCAATAACCTTCATGTCAAACATCTTATTTACCCAAATCCGTAATTCTTTGGTAAAGCGGGTTGAGGGGTTGAAGGTAAGAACTTGATAGTATTCTTGATCTCCAAGAATTCGATTGGCTTCACCCAAGTAGTCCTCTCTATTGAGAAGGACAATCCCTCCTCCCTTGTCTGCTCCCTTTATGATGATGTTATTATCCTTTTTAAGGCCCTTTAGGGCTGACATTTCGAGATTAGTAAGATTGTGTTCCAATTTACGATCTTTCTGTTGCTTCTCAAGATCCAGGACCAGGTGTTTAAAATCCTTCATAACCAATTCATAGAAGATAGGAATGAACCCTCCTTTGTCGGCTAGAGGATAGTATGTAGAACGAGTTTTAAGTCCTGTAGATACACTAGCCTCCAACACCTCCAGGGCATCAACTTCCCCAAGGGCTTCAGTTTGATCATTTAGTAGGCTCATCAGGTTCTTCAGAATGATTTTATCTTGTGGATCATTTAGAAAGAACGAAGCCGTGTGAACGCTATTGGCATCCTTGATATTAAACGACCTGGTTAAAGATGGTCTAGTCGTAGTAAACTTATTTTTCTTTCTTTTCTATTTGACTTTGTCAACCGGCAAATGTAAGTGTTGTTGAGAAGCGCCCCCAGTAGTCCCAGAAACTCAATTGTCTGAGATGGATCTAGAAAAAAACAAGTTTCTGAAAAAGGCCGTTGTGGTGGAGCCTGCACCAGACCAGCGTATTAACTGGTGCAAGGTGGATTTGGCTGTGGAGCCTTTACAGCGCCCTCTGTTGGTATCAACCACTGGATGCACTACCTGAGTAGCAAGGCTTGTATTCAGATTTGCATATTGCTAATTCTGCAGGCAGGAGAGATATTTTGTGTTAATTATTGTTATGTCATTATGTTATTATAAGTTCCTGTAGCCTGGGGGGCAAATCAAAAGAGAGCTAGGCCTGAGAGACGTAAGTGTCTTTATAAAGACGAGCTATCATATTGCAGGCAGAGGAGCTACCGCCAGGGGAAACATAGGTAGTTCCTGCTGAAGTTTTCTACATACTCCAGCTTGTGGTATGAACTGAGAATAGGGCAGAGAGAGTCATTTGCCTGGTCCATGTGGAGGGGAGGAGGAACAGAGGGCCAGAACAGTGTTGTAGCTTTTAGTGGGGTTTTTGTAATATCCGCCACATCCGCCATACCTGCCTGGAAAAAAAGAGCTCCAGAGGGACCCAAGTCAAGGCGGAGGTACTCAGTTGGAGTACAGGAGCTCCGTCACAGTGCAGGACTCCAAACTAGAACTTCTCCAAAAGAGCTGATCACCCTGTTGCTTTTTTTTCTTTTACTGTGCTGAGCAAAGAGCAGCTGTTCCCAGGGAGGCTCCAGTGCATTGAGGCACTGATGACCCTGGGTTAATTTTGGCCGGGCAGTACAGGATCTTGGGTGCTGGCTTTTGTTGCTGCTGAGCATCCTGATACTCATCTGTTTATTTGGTGGCCTGCAGCATGGTGAGGGACTACATATCCTGTACCGATCCTGTATCACATTCAGGTGCCACATTTTTAGAGAATTGTCAGAGAAGTATCAACTGCACCCCCTCCTCCAGTGTAATTACTTACCAGCCCTGGATCCACTTCATGACCACACAGTGTATCCTGCAGGCTCACTCAGCATAAGAGTCTCTGTCTCCGCGCTTCAGATACCAAAAGCGCTGGCGATATGCCTCAGGGGTAATAGCATATCAGGCCAAGATCACTTTCTTGACAAGATCATGGTACCTCAAATTGATATTGGGGCCAGCCCAGTAAGCCTCAGTGGCTCACCCCAATAGCTTCCCAAAAGTATTGCAACCAAAACTTGTGTCCACATATGCACAATCTCAGCACTTCTGAGAGGAGTCCAAGTTGAGCACAACTTGGACAAAATGTATATTCTCGACCAGGAAGACAAATTGCGTAGCTGTCTGCTTAGCAGCCTAAGATGTGAAGCTATACACCTTCCATTATTACCACTTAAGCTGAAGATTTGTGTGTAGCAAGTCCAAGACCCTGTAATTCTATGATGGTTTCTACAACACCAAATACAGGGAGTGCAGAATTATTAGGCAAGTTGTATTTTTGAGGATTAATTTTATTATTGAACAACAACCATGTTCTCAATGAACCCAAAAAACTCATTAATATCAAAGCTGAATATTTTTGGAAGTAGTTTTTAGTTTGTTTTTAGTTATAGCTATTTTAGGGGGATATCTGTGTGTGCAGGTGACTATTACTGTGCATAATTATTAGGCAACTTAACAAAAAACAAATATATACCCATTTCAATTATTTATTTTTACCAGTGAAACCAATATAACATCTCAACATTCACAAATATACATTTCTGACATTCAAAAACATAACAAAAACAAATCAGTGACCAATATAGCCACCTTTCTTTGCAAGGACACTCAAAAGCCTGCCATCCATGGATTCTGTCAGTGTTTTGATCTGTTCACCATCAACATTGCGTGCAGCAGCAACCACAGCCTCCCAGACACTGTTCAGAGAGGTGTACTGTTTTCCCTCCTTGTAAATCTCACATTTGATGATGGACCACAGGTTCTCAATGGGGTTCAGATCAGGTGAACAAGGAGGCCATGTCATGAGATTTTCTTCTTTTATACCCTTTCTTGCCAGCCACGCTGTGGAGTACTTGGACGCGTGTGATGCAGCATTGTCCTGCATGAAAATCATGTTTTTCTTGAAGGATGCAGACTTCTTCCTGTACCACTGCTTGAAGAAGGTGTCTTCCAGAAACTGGCAGTAGGACTGGGAGTTGAGCTTGACTCCATCCTCAACCCGAAAAGGCCCCACAAGCTCATCTTTGATGATACCAGCCCAAACCAGTACTCCACCTCCACCTTGCTGGCGTCGGACTGCTGGAGTCGGACTGGAGCTCTCTGCCCTTTACCAATCCATCCATCTGGCCCATCAAGACTCACTCTCATTTCATCAGTCCATAAAACCTTAGAAAAATCAGTCTTGAGATATTTCTTGGCCCAGTCTTGACGTTTCAGCTTGTGTGTCTTGTTCAGTGGTGGTCGTCTTTCAGCCTTTCTTACCTTGGCCATGTCTCTGAGTATTGCACACCTTGTGCTTTTGGGCACTCCAGTGATGTTGCAGCTCTGAAATATGGCCAAACTGGTGGCAAGTGGCATCTTGGCAGCTGCACGCTTGACTTTTCTCAGTTCATGGGCAGTTATTTTGCGCCTTGGTTTCTCCACACGCTTCTTGCGACCCTGTTGACTATTTTGAATGAAACGCTTGATTGTTCGATGATCACGCTTCAGAAGCTTTGCAATTTTAAGAGTGCTGCATCCCTCTGCAATATATCTCACTATTTTTGACTTTTCTGAGCCTGTCAAGTCCTTCTTTTGACCCATTTTGCCAAAGGAAAGGAAGTTGCCTAATAATTATGCACACCTGATATAGGGTGTTGATGTCATTAGACCACACCCCTTCTCATTACAGAGATGCACATCACCTAATATGCTTAATTGGTAGTAGGCTTTCGAGCCTATACAGCTTGGAGTAAGACAACATGCATAAAGAGGATGATGTGGTCAAAATACTCATTTGCGTAATAATTCTGCACTCCCTGTACAGAACAGTGTTCAATAAAGGTATTTTGATGGATAAACTTTTTCAAAGTGGCAAGTAATCAAGTCCCTTACATTTTCTGGTTTGGTGCACTAGACCAAACTTCAGCACTCCAGATGTTATGGACTACATCTCTCTTAATGCTTAGCCAACATTATGGCTGTAAAAGTATTATGGGAGATGTAGCCCACAACAGCCGTCTTTACCTGCTCTTGATCTTCCAGGCATTTTATGAAAATTCTATATATCACTAAGAAAATGTAAGTTTTCAAAATCATAGTTATGGCCTATGTTAACACACTAAAATAGACAAGAAGTCGTGCTTTTCATTTCACCATTCTTACTATCTAACCCAAAATCCTAACCAGAATAGAGCTGAAATTATGCGTAAGACAACTTGGATTTAGGAAAAATCGAAGACCGTTTTAAGATCTACCTGTGTGCATGGCAAAAATTATGCTTTTTTGAACAGTATGTTCTGATAACCTTTCTTAATATATAAAATATTATAAATTCCACATTCTCAGTCTCATGCCTGAGCACAGCTCCCCATAATCTTCATAAATTTTGAAGTGGGAATATTACCAACCTAAACAAAAGGCTAGACACTATAGTGCCTCGTTTCCACTGAGCGGATTGGTTCGGTTTGGTTCGATACGGTTCGCTATTTTGGGTGTTTCCATTATGAAATTGGTCCATATAAGCGAACCGTACCGATCCATTCAGGGTCCTGCTTCAGATGTAGGGCCATAGGAAATGGAACGGTTCGGTTAGGGTTGAGCTACTATACAATCCATTGATTGGTGGACAGGAAGAACATTTTTTCTACACCCTGCATGGCCCCTGAAGGTCTGGCTTGCAGTGGAAATGCTCACCAGAATAGGCTGGACCATTCTAAACCTTCCAAACTGTACCGACCCGAACTCATTCGCTCAGTGGAAACGAGGCATTGGTTATCCATCGTATGTTTGCAGATAAAGCCGGATATATACTCAAAGCGCATATAGCCTGAGCAGTCTTTTACCTGCTCTATGTTTGTGAGTGATATATACATATCTGGTTCCTTCCTATATATGGTGTCCATGCAATATTACACTATATGGTTTTTATGTTCATCTTTTTCATGTTGATCTCCATATGTTGCAAGTATAACATTTTTATATACTTACAGTGTATTGACACAATAAGAACTTTAAACACATTTTTTTACTTCTATGTGAATGGAAATTGCACTTTAAATTATTGCACACGTTGATGTATAATTTGCACAATACTGAATAAGCACTTCTTTTTGCTGTTTAGCAGAATTTTTGCACACAAATTTGATGGCACGATTTTAGAGGCACAGCGCACTTTATTTTTTGTTTGATATCTTATATTTAGTGTGACTAGAGCTGATTACACTGATAAGGTGCTGCTATTTATTTAAAAAAAGGATAGTGTGAATTTTAAAGCTAACACCATATATACTTGTAATTTTTGTTTAGTTTCTGCATCTTGGATCTTGCCAAGAGCCTCTGAGACAATTCAGCACATACAGAAAACAACTATCTATCTATCTATCTATCTATCTATCTATCTATCTATCTACACTTAAGTTAATGCAATAGTTTTTCACAGGGAGCATATCTAAAATCAACTTGCCAAAGCTGTATATTTCTTGTTAGCAGCTTTTGAAAGCCCTCCCCTTCTTTTCCAGCTTAGACTTTATATGGCTGCCCAATGATCTAATCACAGCCTTCCGAAGCAGCTCAATGAGAAGACTTTGCAAGGCAGGTCTTCTGGGCAATTGCCTGTTCACCGAGCGAAACATTCAGGAAGTAACAAGAACAGTTGTCTGATTGACAGTTGACAGCATATTGAGAGTTGACAGCAACAGATTCCAAATGCAAATAGCACACTTGAAATGAACTCTGGACCTTTTATCTGCTCCTTGTAAATGGCATAATGAGGGAATAACACACACCTGGCCATGGAACAGCTGAGCAGCCAATTGTCCCATTACTTTTGGTCCCTTAAAAAGTGGCAGGCACATATACAAACTGGTGTAATTCCTACACCGTTCACCTGATTTGGATGTAAATACCCTCAAATTAAAGCTGAAAGTCTGCAGTTAAAGCACATCTTGTTCATTTCATTTCAAATCCATTGTGGTGGTGTATAGAGCCAAAAAGATTAGAATTGTGTCGATATCCCAATATTTATGAACCTGACTGTATCTGTGTGTGTGTGTCAGTGTGTATGTGTAACTGTGTCAGTATGTATGTGTGTTAGTATATGTGTGTATCTGTATGTTTGTGTATCTGTATCAGTATGTTTGTGTGTCAGTGTATATGTGTCCAACCCCAACACTCTCTTTAATATTTAATAAATCAGCACATTTGGGGAGGTGGGGTTCCCTTGGTGCCATAACCCCTATGTCCTTATAATGAAACAATTGTAAATTTTCAGCCCCAAAAGTATTGATTTGTCTTAGAGATGGTGTCACTGGACACAGGGAAGCAATGTTGTTGCAGCAGCATTAAAATAAAATACTTCTAATAAGTGGCAGGACACTGAATTACAGATATGAGCTGAGAGTACCAACAATGATGTATTGTTGCAGAGGGCAGCATTGTAATGGTGCGTAAGTTTTCCCCACAATATTGTATGTTTTGCAATATATGTGTACAGTATCTCACAAAAGTGAGTACACACCTCACATTTTTGTTAATATTTTATTATATCTTTTCATGTGACAACACTGAAGAAATCACACTCTGCTACAACAGTGTAAATTTGCTGTCCCCTCAAAATACCTCAACACACAGTCATTAATGTCCGAACAGTTGGCAACAAAAGTGAGTGCAAGTGAAAAAGTCCAAATTGGGCCCAAGTAGCGATTTTCCCTCCCAGGTGTGAATGAAGAGCAGGTGTGTTTAATTTGGTGTTATCCCTCTCACACTCTCTCATACAGGTCGCTGGAAGTTCAACATGGCACCTCATAGCAGAAAACTCTCTGAGGATCTGAAAAAAGGAATTGTTGCTCTACATAAAGATGGCCTAGGCTATAAGAAGATTGCCAAGACCCTGAAACTGAGCTGCAGCACAGTGGGCAAAACCATACAGCGGTTTCACAGGATAGGTTCCACTCAGAACAGGCCTCGCCATTGATCGATCAAAAAAGTTGAGTGCACATGCTCCGCATCATATCCAGAGGTGGTCTTTGGGAAATAGAAGTATGAATGCTCTCAGCATTGCTGCAGAGGTTGAAGGGGTGCGGGGGTCAGCCTGTCAGTGCTCAGACCATACACCGCACACTGCATCAAATTGGTCTGCATGGTTCCCAGAAGGAAGCCTCTTCTAAAGATGATGCACAAGAAAGCCCGCAGTTTGCTGAAGACAAGCAGACTAATGTACTGTGTGTGTGTGTGACTGCCTATGTGTGACTGTCTGGGCAGACTATATGGGCCGAATGGTTCTTATCTGCCGTCACATTATATGTCTGTGTGTGTGTGTTTGTGTGTGGCTGTCTGTGTATGACTGCCTGCGTGTGTTTGTGTGTGTGTGTGTGTGTATGGCTGTCTGCCTGTGTGTGTGTGTGACAGGGTGTGTGGGAAGGGGGAAGGAGTGGGGGAGGGGGGGGGGGGAGGGAGGGCGCTGTGAAGTTTTTTCGCACAGGGCGCCCAAATGCTTAAGGCCGGCCCTGGGTGTACTCACTTTTGTTGCCAGCAGTTTAGACATTGATGGTTGTGTGTTGAGTTATTTTGAGGGGGCAGCAAATTCACACTGTTATCCAGGCTGTACACTTACTACTTTACATTGTAGCAGAGTGTAATTTCTTTAGTGTTGTCACATGAAATTATATAATAAAATATTTACAAAAATGTGAGGGGTGTACTCACTTTTGTGAAATTTTGTATATATAAAAAATTAAAATGGATAAAGGCCAGAGAAACCCAAACTGAATCAGTTTCCTGGTAAATCTCCTGGTATCCCTGAGGGCCAGCTACTCTGACACAGTTAACCAAAACAGTACTAGAAAAGAATTATATGACATATAAGTTTTATTTTCCCACAACAAACACTACTTTACTGATTTCCTTGTTTAATTCTGAGACCATAGATAAACCTATTGCTCCATGTAGTTTTCTCTCCAGTCCCTCGGATGAACTTGCATAAAAGTCCTCAGTAATACCAGTTGCTGGCACTTCTGGATTCCCGGGCTGTAGCGTTCGTACCGGTGGACGGAGTCTAATGACATACTCATTTGTGTGTTTGCGTAACAGTCCTGGCTTCCTTAGATCACGTCCCTTGGTCTGTTCCATCACTATTTAAGGCCACCCAGTGGGCTACTTCATTTGAAAGTCCAATACTCAAAGATTCTTATTGGTTGTAATGTCCAAAACATGGGAGTTTTGTCAGCACCGCCCTCCCATTGGCTAGCGAGATATGCTGTTGAGTCAGATCCAAGATGCAGACTGAGCAAAGTAGCCTCTGAGACAATCCAGCCCATAGTAGCCAGATGCAAGATGTTAGCATTAACAGCATACACGCAGAGACACGGAGTTCTGGAGAGACACAACCAAATTGCTGGGATTGTGTACCGAAACGTCTGCTCAGAATATGGGCTGGACCTGCCTAAATCCAAATGGTAAATTCCACAAAGGGTAGTAGAGAATGACAGGGCTAAGAATCTTTGGGACTTCTAGATTCAGACAGACAAGCAAATACTTTTTGTAGTATGTGTGGAACTGCACTCACTCCCATCAATCTGAGCCAGGGTGCTTGCTGTACCGGAACCAAACACCAGATTCCCAATGTAGTAAAGTAAAATGAAAGAGGTCCAGGCACTCCTTAGTTCAAGAGAGGCACTTTATTGGAACCACAGCATCAACGTTTCGACCCAAGGGGTCGAAAACAAAGACCCTTGGGTCGAAACGTTGCTGCTGTGGTTCCAATAAAGTGCCTGTCTTGAACCAAGGAGTGCCTGGACCTCTTTCATTTTATTCTATAGACAAACAAATACTGGCCAACCAACCTGACATTGTGGTGATTAACAAGCACCAGAAGACTGCAGTTGTGGTGGATGTGGCAATACCCAGTGACTATAACATCAGGAAGAAGGAACATGAGAAGATGGACAAAAGACTGAAGACAAAAGACTGAAAGAAGAACTAGAAAGGATGTGGAAAGTGAAAGCAGTAGTAGTCCCACTTTTGATAGGAGCACTCAGGGCTGTGACCAGGGGCGGACTGAGAGCCTTTGGGGCCCCCGGGCAAAATTAGATCCCAGGCCCTTTGAATGTACAAATATATGTGCATTAAATAAATGTTAAAGGATCACTATAGAGTCAGGAAAACTGCTCCCACCCTCAGGGTTCCCCTCCCGTTGCGCTGAAGGGGTTAAAACCCCTTCAGCAGCTTACCTTTATCCAGCACCGGGCCCCCTCGGCGCTGGTGACCTCTCCTCCCCCGCCGACGTCAGCTCACAAGTGGAGCGAAATGCGCATGCGCGGCAAGCGCGCTTTCAAACAGTCCATAGGAAAGCATTTCTCAATGCTTTCCTATAGATGTTCTGCACGTCAGGATGACACCCACTAGAGGTTTGATTAACCCTGCTAAGTAAACATAGCAGTTTCTCTGAAACTGCTATGTTTACATCTGAAGGGTTAAAACCTGAGGGACCTGGCACCCAGACCACTTCATTGAGCTGAAGTGGTCTGGGTGACTATAGTGTCCCTTTAAATACAACTCTCATATAATACAGCATTCCTTTGGATGTGTATATTGTGAAGACCTGTGTATTAATGCATGTTTGTATTTGAGTCCGTGTGAATGCACTTGTGCATGTCTGGATGACTACATGTGCTTTTTTGTATATAGTGTCAGTGTGAATGCATATGTGACAGGTGACAGAGTGTGTGAGGGAGAGGGTGACAGGTGGCAGAGTGAGGGGGTACCTGGAGGCAGAGTCAGGGAGGGACGGGGTGACTAGTGACAGAGTGAGGGAGGGGGTGACTGTCCCCCTTACTCTGTCACTAGTCACCACCTCCCTCCCTCACTCTGTCACCAGTCATCCCCTCACTCACTCTGTCACTAGAGTGAGGGGGTGACTAGTGACAGAGTGAGGGAGGGGGTGACTAGTGACAGAGTGAGGGAGGGGGGTGACTAGTGACAGAGTGAGGGAGGGGGTGACTAGTGACAGAGTGAGGGAGGGGGTGACTAGTGACAGAGTGAGGGAGGGAAGGGGTGACTAGTGACAGAGTAAGGGAGGGAAGGGGTGACTAGTGACAGTGAAAGAGTGAGTGAGGGGGTGACTAGTGACAGAGTAATGGAGGGAAGGGTTGACTAGTGACAGAGGGAGGGAGAGGGTGACTGTCACTAGTCACACCCTTACTCCCTCACTCTGTCACTAGTCACCCCCTCCCTCCCTCTGTCACTAGTCACCCCATGACTCTGTCACTAGTCATCTCCTCCCTCTATCACTAGTCACCCCCCCCTCCCTCACTGTCACTAGAGTGAGGGGGTGACTAGTGACAGAGTGAGGGAGGGGGTGACTAGTGACAGAGTAAGGGAGGAAGGGGGTGACTAGTGACAGATGGAGGGGTGACACAGTGACAGATGGAGGGGTGACTAGTGACAGAGGGAGGGATGGGGTGACTAGTGACGGAGGGAGGGATGGGGTGACTAGTGACGGAGGGAGGAAGGGAAGGGGTGACTAATGACAGAGAGAGGGGTGACTAATGACAGAGGGAGGGGGTGACACAATGACAGAGGGAGGGATGAGGTGACAGAGGGAGGGGTGACTAATGACACAGTGACAGAGGGAGGGTGGGGGTGACACAGTGACACAGGGAGGGATTAGTGACAGTGACGTAGGGAGGGGTTGACTAGTGGCAGTGAGGGAGGGGGTGACTAGTGACAGAGTAAGGGAGGGAAGGGGTGACTAGTGACAGAGTGAGGGAGGGAGAGGGTGACTGTCCCTAGTCACCCCCTCCCTCCCTCCCTCACTGTCACTAGTCACCCCTTCCTCACTCTGTCACTAGTCACCCCCTCCCTCCCTCTGTCACTAGTCACCCCATGCCTCCCTCTGTCACTAGTCACCCCATGCCTCCCTCTGTCACTAGTCACCCCATGCCTCCCTCACTCTGTCACTAGTCACCCCATGCCTCCCTCACTCTGTCACTAGTCACCCCATGCCTCCCTCACACTGTCACTAGTCACCCCATGCCTCCCTCACACTGTCACTAGTCATCCCCTCCCTCTATCACTAGTCACACCCTCCCCCTCCCTCACGGTCACTAGAGTGAGGGGGTGAATAGTGACAGAGTAAGGGAGGGGTGGGGTGACTAGTGACAGAGGGAGGGATGGGGTGACTAGTGACAGAGGGAGGGGGTGACTAAGGACAGAGGGAGGGGGTGACGAAGGGGTGACTAATGACAGAGGGAGGGGGTGACACAATGACAGAGGGAGGGGGTGACAGAGGGAGGGGTGACTAGTGACACAGTGACAGAGGGAGGGTGGGGGTGACACAGTGACAGAGGGGGGGTGACAGTGACAGAGGGGGGTGACAGTTGCAGGGGGGTGACAGTGACAGAGGGGGGTGACAGTGACAGAGGGGGGTGACAGTGACAGAGGGGGGGTGACAGTGACAGAGGGGGGGTGACAGTGACAGAGGGGGGGTGACTAGTGACAGGGGGGTGACAGTGACAGGGGGGGTGACTAGTGACAGGGGGGTGACAGTGACAGGGGGGGTGACCAGTGACAGGGGGGGTGTGACCAGTGACAGAGGGGGTGACCAGTGACAGAGGGGGGGTGACCAGTGACAGAGGGGGGGTGACAGTGACAGAGGGGGGGTGACAGAGGGGGGGTGACTAGTGACAGAGGGAGGGGTGACTAGTGACAGAGGGGGGGTGACCAGTGACAGAGGGAGGGGTGACAGTGACAGGGGGGTGACAGTGACAGAGGGGGGTGACAGTGACAGAGGGGGGTGACCTGTGACAGAGGGGGGGTGACAGTGACAGGGGGGTGACAGTGACAGAGGGGGGTGACCAGTGACAGAGGGGGGGTGACCAGTGACAGAGGGGGGGGTGACCAGTGACAGAGGGGGGGTGACCAGTGACAGAGGGGGGGTGACTAGTGACAGAGGGAGGGGTGACTAGTGACAGAGGGGGTGACCAGTGACAGAGGGAGGGGTGACAGTGACAGGGGGGTGACAGTGACAGAGGGGGGTGACAGAGGGGGGTGACCTGTGACAGAGGGGGGGTGACAGTGACAGGGGGGGTGACAGTGACAGAGGGGGGGTGACTAGTGACAGAGGGAGGGGTGACTAGTGACAGAGGGAGGGGTGACTAGTGACAGAGGGAGGGGTGACTAGTGACAGAGGGGGGGTGACTAGTGACAGAGGGGGGGTGACTAGTGACAGGGGGGGTGACAGTGACAGAGGGGGGGTGACCTGTGACAGAGGGGGGGTGACCTGTGACAGAGGGGGGGGTGACCTGTGACAGAGGGGGGGTGACCTGTGACAGAGGGGGGGTGACCAGTGACAGAGGGGGGGTGACCAGTGACAGAGGGGGGTGACTAGTGACAGAGGGGGGGTGACTAGTGACAGAGGGAGGGGTGACTAGTGACAGAGGGGGGGGGGTGACAGTGACAGAGGGGGGTGACAGTGACAGAGGGGGGGTGACCTGTGACAGAGGGGGGGTGACCAGTGACAGGGGGGTGACCAGTGACAGAGGGGGGGTGACCAGTGACAGAGGGGGGGTGACCTGTGACAGAGGGGGGGGTGACCTGTGACAGAGGGGGGGTGACCTGTGACAGAGGGGGGGTGACCAGTGACAGAGGGGGGGTGACCAGTGACAGAGGGGGGTGACTAGTGACAGAGGGGGGGTGACTAGTGACAGAGGGAGGGGTGACTAGTGACAGAGGGGGGGGGGTGACAGTGACAGAGGGGGGTGACAGTGACAGAGGGGGGGTGACCTGTGACAGAGGGGGGGTGACCAGTGACAGGGGGGTGACCAGTGACAGAGGGGGGGTGACCAGTGACAGAGGGGGGGTGACCAGTGACAGAGGGGGGTGACCAGTGACAGAGGGGGGGTGACCAGTGACAGAGGGGGGGGTGACAGTGACAGAGGGAGGGGTGACTAGTGACAGAGGGGGGGGTGACCAGTGACAGAGGGAGGGGTGACAGTGACAGAGGGGGGTGACCTGTGACAGAGGGGGGGTGACCGTGACAGAGGGGGGTGACTAGTGACAGAGGGAGGGGTGACTAGTGACAGAGGGAGGGGTGACTAGTGACAGAGGGGGGGTGACCAGTGACAGAGGGAGGGGTGACAGTGACAGAGGGGGGGTGACAGTGACAGAGGGGGGTAACAGTGACAGAGGGGGGGTGACCTGTGACAGAGGGGGGGGTGACCAGTGACAGGGGGGTGACCAGTGACAGGGGGGGTGACAGTGACAGGGGGGGTGACAGTGACAGGGGGGGGGTGACAGTGACAGGGGGGGTGACAGTGACAGGGATGGGTGACAGTGACAGGGGGGGTGACAGTGACAGGGATGGGTGACAGTGACAGGGGGATGGGTGACAGTGACAGAGGGGGGGTGACCAGTGACGGGGGGGGTGACTAGTGACAGAGGGGGGGTGACTAGTGACAGAGGGAGGGGTGACTAGTGACAGAGGGGGGGTGACTAGTGACAGAGGGGGGGTGACCTGTGACAGAGATTGGGGTGACCTGTGACAGAGAGAGGGGTGACCAGTGACAGGGGGGGTGACAGTGACAGGGGGGGGTGACAGTGACAGGGATGGGTGACAGTGACAGGGGGGGTGACAGTGACAGGGATGGGTGACAGTGACAGGGGGGTGACAGTGACAGAGGGGGGTGACAGTGACAGAGGGGGTGACAGTGACAGGGGGGGTGACAGTGACAGAGGGGGGTGATTAGTGCCTACCTGTCTCTCTCCTCCCTCTTCTCTCCCAGGCTGCTGCTCCTTCCCCTGCTGGCTGTGATCTCTGTGTGAGAGGAGAATACAGGAAGTGATGTCACTTCCTGGCTCCGCCTCTCCTCATCACACAGAGCCGCGTGGAACAGGAAAGAGGAGACCTGGCAGAGAGCTGGTGAAGCTGCCAGGTCTCGGGTGAGGGTGAGAGGGGGGTGATTTAAAGAGCGGTAGGTTGCTGGGGCCCTGCGCTGCATCAGGGGCCCCAGCAACCTAATAAAGGAAAATTTATTTTTTTACCGTTCCAGTTGGAGAGATCTCTGATCTCTCCAGCTGGAGCATGGCTGTGCTGCCGGGCCCCTGGCTGCCTCGGGCCCTCGGTCCATGACCGATATGCCCGTGTGGTCAGTCCGCCCCTGGCTGTGACTCCTAAGTTAGGGGAGTTGCTTCAACAGATTCTAAGTAGAACATCTGAGCTCCCAAGCCCCTGGAAGAGGACCAGAGAATGAGGAATAAATATACCACCCAGGAGGGGTATATATATTTGAATATTGAAAAGGCTTGCACGCACAGTCTTTTTTCTTTTAAAAAGTTCCTTTATTTCATCCCTTTAAAATGAAATAAAGGAACTTTTTAAAAGAAAAAAGACCGTGCGTGCAAGCCTTTTCAATATTCATATGTTAATTTATGGCATTGGCTAAAGTGCACCCGGCATTCTGAAATTTAAAGTGTGTGTGCAAGGACACAGAGCACACATGGACACATACACACACTCATTCAGAACTTACACATATTCATATAAACACACGCACACATTGAAATAAATGGCCAAAGACTCATATACATATATATATGTATCATTGGAGTGTTCGTTTAATTTTCCAGAAAGAATCATATCTTCCACAGACTTTACAAGAGTTTATCTCTTGTAATTGAATAGCATGGCTTTCATTAAAATCTAGTTATATAACTGTTATTTAATTACAAGAGATAATTAGTGTAAATAAAATAAAAAATACTTAAAATTTAGATTTAAAAAAAAATTGAACTCATCATGGCTAATTATATTTTAAATTATAAATACTAGCTTGTGTTATACAAAGAAGATGTCACAGTCCTTCTTGTCAGATTTATGCGCAGAGAAGCTACTATAACATTTGGTTCTCCACTTTTTGTTCTACAAAATGTTTGTGTAGTTTTGTAATAGACAATAAAACCCTTAGGTCATTTGAAATGACCTGCAAGGGCATCACATCTTCATTTCTTGGTTTGTTTCCATTTTTTTGTCCTCTTTCATTGTGTACTTTGGAATGGTACAATGACTAACCCCTGGTATAGGGGTACGTTCATGCTCATGTGCACTAAGTTCCCACCCATTGTTAGCAATATGATGTTTACATCTGCTGTCAGCTTCTCTACCATCTACCAGCCACTGAACATTCCTGGTATTTAGAGACACAAAAAGACTGAGAGAAGGCTACAAATTATACCCAAAGTGCAGAATAGAGCATTGACCCCAATTGTTATTATAATAATACACCATGTGATATATAGTTCACATTGACCTCCAATTTAAGGAGGTTTGTTGTCTTCCAGACAGTCAACCAAGTCTCAAAATAAAAATTAGCATTAGAATATCAGGCATTTTATTAAATAATAAATTATTTTTTATTGAAAAGGTTTTATCATGATACATAACAGGAAAGCAATAACAAGCAAGGCTTCGCAGGACCTGATAACAAGACAAATAAGATCAGATACACCAGTCTCAAAAGCTCTGGTCAGATGGATTTATTGATATGGAGAAATGTACATGGCCACGCTCAGTGGAGAGTTCAATACTCAACTGAACCTCTATTAAGTATACATGTTTCCCAAAACTATGTTTATGAATCTGTCTGAGACTGTCCAGTCTTATATGTCATATCATAAAGATGCATTTAAGATGTAATCAGGTAGTAAAATTATAACCTAAAATAGGTTAAAGGGTTACGGTCAGGGGATTTCATCGTCCTGGGCTAAGGAAAGTGGAAGTGTTTCTGGGACCTGTTAACCATTCAGGTAAATAGGATTCACAGGAATCTTTGAAAGTAATCAGTGCTAGTCCTGAGGAGCCTGTGTGACCAGATCGATGTGTAAACAGTCGATCTGTCTGTATCCCCAGGGTGTAGCTCTGCTGTTAAACAGAATTCCCCCATCTGGGTGAACCATAGTTGCATGGAGGGGCCAACATCAGGCATTAAACAGACCTTCACTGGTTTTCTTGCACACTACATTGTCCACTGCCAGCTCTTCCACAGAGCGAAGCTTCTATATGCAATGGATCCATAAAGTAAGAGGAGTCACTCTTTTTCCAAAAAAGCAGTATTAATAGTCATGGGTCAAAGGGTATTATGTCTTAATCCGCCTAATCTGGCGTAAAATTCATTATACAGTGGCACCTCAGTTTACAAATGCCTCGGTTAACATAATTTTCGGTTTAATTGGTTTTCAATGCATTCCTATGATAAACCACGTTTCGGTTTGGAAATTTTTCGCAATAAGAAATGTCCCGGAAGGCGGGACTTCCGGTCTCACGGAGAAGTCGCATGGAGTGAGAGCTCCGAGACCGGACCGGACTAAAGCGACAAATTAAACCGGCTATCGGACAAAAAACTGCCCTTAACTAAGTCCTGAACTTGAGGGGATCTTACCCTGCCAGATGGAGCCCCCAAAAGCACAGCGTGCATTGGACTTTTTCCGCCAAGGTAGGCGAGACAAAATGCGGCCGGAGCAAGATGGCGGCTCACACTCCCCAACGCCTGCCTCAGATCAGGGATCAGACACAGAGGCTCTCCAGCCTCCCCTGGGGATATCTCTATATCAGAGACAAAAATGGCGGCAATGTTGCAGGAGGACTTACAACTGGCGGTGAATGACATCCGCAGAGAGGTGCACGAGGTGGGGTACCGCCTAAACGTCCTCGAGGAGAAAATGGATGACCTATGCCAGGCTAACGACGGCATCTTAGAGAAAATCTGCCTAATGGAGACGGAACAAGCGCGCCTAACAGCCAAACTGGCGGACCTGGAGGACCGATCGCGCCGCAACAACATCCGGGTGCGCGGAGTCCCGGAGTCTGTCTCGGGGACGGACATCCCAGGGTACCTCCAACAACTCTTCCAAGCTATCCAGCCAAACCTGGAACTGACAGACCTGCGCTTAGACAGGGCGCACAGGGTACCCAAGCCTGCTTCGCTAGCACACGACATACCAAGGGACATTGTCACGAGACTACACTATTTCAGCACCAAAGACGCTATACTCACGGCGCAACGAAAATCTACGGCAATGCCATCTGGCTATGAAGAGATCTCCCTGTTTGCCGGTCTGTCCCCTATGACGATGGCGAGAAGAAGAGACTTTATAAATGTCACTAAATGCCTCCGAAATCACAAGATTCCCTACCACTGGGGCTTCCCCACGAAATTGCTGATCTGGCGAAATGGATCCCTAACAAAACTGGATGACCCGGACCAAGGTATGCACAAGCTGAAAGCCTGGGGACTCTTCCCGGACTGAGTGCCGACCAGCAACCGAGCATCCCCGGGACATGTGGCCTAGGAGTGGACCAAAGTCCAAAAGAAGAAGTGACTGTATTGCTATGCCCTTCCCACTGCAACAGAATGTCCGGGCTGAGTTACCAGGTCGCCTGGTGCTTTGTATGATGAAGACATCCCCGCCTCTGTAGAAGTAAAGACTCTAGATGGACTCACCCCCTTTTCTTTAGCCTCGGGGAAAAGCTTAATCGAAGTTTGTATATTGAACCCCCACGTGAGTACATATGACAAGAGGTGACCCACAGGGCCCCCCCATAGCTGACACACTGATACCCCGCATGCTGCACTTTAAGATCTTTGATATATGCAGCTCACACCGGCAACAAGGCTGGCCTTGACTCCCGTATGTCCTGACCAAACGAATCCCTATGTAACCCGAGGCACCCTGATGGCATGCCTAGCGGCACAGCCCATCTAACCACGATTACCAGCTCTATCCCCGCAAAACAGCAGTAGTTCCTACACTTGATGTGGTGGCGTAAGTGGTGCCGCCTAGTGCCCATGAAAGGCCTGACATAAGACCCTTCACCTCCCTTTATTCATATAGTCCACCACCGGTCATAGACCCTCTCCACCAAAGCTCCCCCCCGCTACCGAGACAAGCTTCTGCGTTGTTACCTCCCCCCAACGCAGTGGGGAAAGTGCACCCATGGACCAGTCTCCACATAATGCTGTCAAGCTTATTGAATTGTATATACTTTTGTTATGTTCATTGTTTTATGTCCCCATGTTATACTCTACCCTCGGATATGTACCCCACTAGAGATGTCGCTCACCCTGGACCATGGAGGCGCTGGGAGATTAAGGACGCAACCCCCCTTCCCCAGCAACCACTACCTAAGACAGAGAATCAGGTTGGAAACTGTTACCTCGGAGGCACCGAGGACCCCCCCGGCCTTAGCTGATGTCTTCCCAGCATCAATTTAATGTCCTGTCCCTAAATGCCCAAGGCCTGAACACCCCACAAACGCGCAGGCTTGCCTTCTCCCAGCTCCGCACACTGCATGCTTCAGTGGCCTGCATACAAGAGACCCATTTCTCGGCTACAAACCCCCCGAAATTCCTCTCAACCATGCCCTAGCGCCTAATAAGACTCGGATTGGACCTTCACATGCACGACAGAGCATAAAACTGCTGATGGCAGGCTATTGATTCTGGTGGGCAGGCTAAATGATGTCCCCGTAACCTTAGCAAATCTGTACGCCCCCAACTCCAACCAATATGACTTTATCAGGAAATCCCTGAAAACACTTGACAGGTTAAAGCAGGGCCAAACTTATGTCTGCGGGGACTTCAACTGCGTACTTGACCCGGACCTGGACAGATCAGGCACTCCAGGCTCCCACCCCCGCTCTATCTCTATTGGTGACAAGCTCTCAGCCCTTATACACTCCCATGGCCTTCACGACATGTGGCGCTCCCTATACCCGGCCACCAGAGACTATACTTTTTACTCGAAAGTCCACGACCAATATTCCCGCATAGACATGTGCCTAGTGGATGGGAAGTCCCTAGACACTCTGGCTAGAGTCACCATCGACCCTATCACCTGGTCAGACCACGCCCCCTTGCTGTCCTCATTCACCACTTTACATCCGGTGAGAGGACGAGGCACGTGGCGCCTCAATGAATCACTCATAGACAGCGCTGAACGGGTTGCTGAGATAAGGAAGACCATAGTGAATTACTTCACAGACAACCAGCCCCAAGACACAACCGTAGCCGCAACATGGCTGACCCATAAGGCCATGATACGGGGAGTACTGATTAGGGCAGGAGCGACACTAAAACGCAAACTAGAGGAAATGAGCAGCGCAAAGCTTAGGGACCTGAAACTTGCAGAAGACCTCCACAAATCCTCACCCTCACCAACTCCAGCGAGTGGAGAGGGCTCTCCGCAAACTCAAAAGCAGTATTACAGACAAGGGAACAGGGCGGGGAAATTGCTAGCCGCCCAACTGAAAGACAAACACGCTCAAATGCGCATACCATGCTTAGTAGCTGGTAACAGGACGAAACTGACGAATCCCAAACTGATAGCAGATGAATTTGCGACATTTTACGGTGCCCTTTATAACTTAGCAGAGGACCCCCTACAACACCAGCCGACCCCCCTGGAGATAGCTGCCTACTTAGACAGAGTGGAGCTTCCCCAGCTCTCCAGCGCCCAAGCCTCGCTACTCAGTAGCAAAATCACTCCAGAGGAAATCTCCAAAGCACTTAGGGAAACCCCCCGACATAAAGCCCCGGGACCAGATGGCTTCTCCGCCCACTACTACAAAGTCTTTGCAGACCAACTCCTTCCTCACATGACCTCCCTGTTCAACAACATCATGGAGTCAGGCTCCATACCCCCTGAAATGTTAGAGGCCACCATAATTACTATTCCCAAGCCAGGCAAACCCACGGAATTTTGCGCAAATTACCGCCCTATCTCCCTGCTTAACGCAGACACAAAGCTCTTTGCCAAAGTCCTAGCCAACAGAAAACGCCCCCTTCTGGGTACACTTGTCTCCCCGGAACAATCGGGTTTTGTCCCGGAGCGCCAAGTAGAGGATAACACCAGGCGTGCACTGGATATAATGGAACTCCTGACGGTACACAGAACACAGGGACTGCTAATGGCCCTTGACGCGGAAAAAGCCTTCGACCGGCTACACTGGGGCTACATGACGGAAGTCCTCTGCAGATTTCGATTCCCCAACAAATTTCACAACGGCCTCCTATCATTATATTCCTCCCCTTCAGCCATGGTTGTGAGCCTCCCGACGCTTTGCCCTGACGAATGGCACACGGTAGGGATGCCCACTTTCGCCCCTCATTTTTATCCTGTCACTAGAACCGCTAATGCACACAATTAAACGGGAACAGCGCGTCACTGGTGTCCCCTCGCTGCTGGGTCCCCAAAAAATAGCCGCCTTTGCTGACGACATCCTAATATTTCTGACTAACCCGACAGAATCACTGAAGCATCTCCTACACCTACTCCATGACTATGGCCAAGTGTCCTATTACAAAAATAATGAGGCAAAAACTCAGGTGCTACCCTTTAACATGACCCACTCTAACCTTACCGCCCTACGAGCCCAACACCCTTTTGACTGGCGAAAAGACTCTCTCCTACTTAGGCACAAAACTGGCACCCTCGAGACGCAACCTACTCCGACACTACCATGACGCCTTGCTAACTAAAACAGAGGCGCTGCTGGAGAGCTGGCGGGCTAAAAACACATCATGTCTGGGGCGCATAAACTCCATAAAGATGATCATACTCCCACAAATATTATTCCTCTTCAGGGCCCTCCCCATTGAGATACCAAAGGCGCTACTGCAACGATTCCAGCGTCTGTTAAATGCGCATATATGGAAGAAGAAACCACCGAGGGTTTATATAGCAAGCACAACCCTGGCCATGGGGGGTGGGGGACTGGGTGTACCCAACATTTCCAAATACTACATAGCCACAAACCTATCCCAAACAGCACGGTTGCTGATGACCCCCAGCTGTGGTACCAGCTAGAAACAGCAAGCATTACGCCCCACACACTATTGTACTTACTCTGGGTCCCACCCAGACATTTTGCATATGAGAAGAAGCATACCCACCTGGAAATTCCAGGACTGATTGTCAATGGAAGACTCAATAACATGCAGAAGCTGTGGAGTCTTGTACCAGAAGGAGAGTATCTTAAAGGCATACTCCTGGAACCTACTAGAAATCAAACATTGGGTTGGGTTAGGTCGTAATTTTTGCCATTGTTTTGGGGTAAAGTTTCTACCCAGAGCCTACTCCGATTTCCTCATAAAGTTAGGTGGGGTGCCCTCTTTTGACACTGAATGGTGGCATACAGGACAGCTACTGCATGCTCACATGGTTCAGGATCAATACAAATGCTCTCAAATGATGTAAGGAATGGGCGTTGAGGGATAGAGTAAGAGATCTCCAGGGGATGCTTATACCGGAATTGCCTAATGAAATTCAGATTTGTTCCACCCAATAGTGCTGCTATGGACTGGACTTTCCCATCCTGAAGCATGTGTCTGATCTTAGAGGCTCGTAAGAGAGGGGTAGGGCATGCCAGAGGTGGAATTTTGAGTCAGTTTCACTTCTCTGGCCTCAATTTGAAATTCACTTTGAATTCTCGCTTTAGTAAATAGCCCTGTCTGTGCCCAGCTCTCTCACATGTCCTGTACTTACACTTGACATCACCCAAGCCCAGCATCAGTACAGAGCTGCTGGGAGCAAGGCAACAGTAGTACAAAGAGATCTCAGCAGTAAACCACTGGACCTCAGAGATGAGATTCCACTACAGCTCTCCATAAGGGAGGCTTTGAGGACCTCACTGTATAAAAAAATAACAACATTAAATAAAAATTGTGTGTATATGAATGTGTGTAATAGTGTGTAAGTATGTATATGTGTCCATGTGTGCTTGTGCAGGAGTCTGTGTGGATGTATTGCAATGTGTGTGTCTGGTTGTGTATATGATTGTATGTAAGTTATGAGTGAGTGAGTGAGTGAGTGTGTCCATGTGCGCTTGTATATGAGTCTGTGGGCATTTATTTCAATGTGTGCGTGTGTTTATATGAATATGTGCAAGTTCTGAATGAGTGTGTGTATGTGTCCATGTGTGCTTGGTGTTTCTGTATGAGTCTGTGTGTATGTATTTCAAGGTGTGTGTATATGAATATCAGTGTGTGAATATGAATGTGAGTATGTACGTGTAATTTCCCTAAAAGGGCATTGAGGGTGGGGTGCGACACAAAAATAAGTGTGCCAATATAGTTTTCCGCCCCAGGTACTATGTAGCCTAGGCACACCTCTCTTTTTACTATTAGTAATATTTCTAAAATTCTATACTTTATTTTGCCGTGGCAGAGTAAATTGGTTTGAAAAAGGGAATTTTACGAATGTAGCAGATGTGAAACTGTTGTATCTTGAAAAGGAATTCCATCACCTAAGGCAGAGGAAAAAAAAGTAAAAAGTTAACCCATAAACAACCACATCCTGGAGTGCATTACCTATCTGCTGAAAAGTGACTCTAAACCTTTTTTTGGGCGGGGGGTTAACGATGTGTAAAAAGCTATAATGAATGTTACTAAACTCACAGCTGGCTCTGGAGTTATGTTACCACAATTTAAACATGTTTTATTTTTTTTACTGATGGGTGTAATATATTAGGTTAATAGTATTTTTTGTAAAACAGAGCTTACACTCTAGTATAAGCGTCTAGGTAGTTCATTGAGAATTTGGAAGATTATTACTATATACAATGGGTAGGGTACGAAAAATATAGTGTGAAACGTATGAGAATATAGGATCTTGCTCCACAGTGTTTGCACTCGAATATACTAAAAAATATCCATGCATTAGAGAGTGGGTATCCTGTCTTGAAACAATGTAATAAAGGTAGAGTTAATGACACAATACAAAAATAGACATTACCAGTGAAGGAAGACAATTATAGCATTGAGAATTTATACTTCAAATGAACAATCCATTGGTTTATTTAGTTTTATTTAATATTTAGTATATGTTTTCTTTTGAGTATATTAAGAAAAAAAAACAGTTTGCAAAAGCTGCAGACCCGCTGTCTGCAGCTTTTGCAAGCACTCCCCTCTCTCGCCAGCACATGCTTTCAGTTTGTGTTGGGAATACAGCAATCAGAGAAGAAGCAAAGAGACCAATACAGAAGGAAAGTAAAGTGTGTTGCAGAGCTTACATTCTATGATGGTTACAGGTGCAGAATATGTCATTCAGAAATCTGATATCAAGCTTTTTTTTTTTTTTTTTTAAATATTCACACATGAGACATGAGTTGAATTAAGGTTCTGATAACACTCCGCGATCTGACACTGGCAAAAATCCAAAGGTTGGGAGTAGAGAGCAATCATTAATCATGCTGTTTGACTGCAGCTGACGAAAAGGGTTCCAACTATCTTACTCAAACACGTAAGATCGTAAAAAAAGTTTATATAAAAATAGTATATAAAAGAGTATAATCTTTACGATATATAATTTAGAAAGAATAAAAGTCAACTGCCAGTGCAGAGCAAAGATGGATGAAACAAATATTACACAATATTTTGATATTAGCCACGCAGTGCAGAACAGTGGTAGTAGTTCAAGGTACCATTTAGAGAACCAGGGTGGTCCCCACTCCTTCTTCATTTTCATTAAACCAGCTCTGGTGTAATAAAACTCCAGTGAAAAGAGGCTGCCGGTACCTAAAATCAATGAGGTTGTTGCAATATATCCACTTTAGAAGTGTCAACTTTAAACTATTGACAAAAAAAAACAAAAAACCCATCCATCATTATATTAATGCTGTAATGTTGCCAGACTAAAACTAATGTGGCGACATTATAGAACTGTTTATAATGCTAAGTGTCATTAGGGTACACTGTAGGGCTACGGGGCTAGAAGTTACAGTCTAAGTTTTACTTAGGCTAAGAACCCACATATTTTCTGACCTTCCTCAACCATAACCTTACCCTGAATTTTTCCCTAGCCAGTGTTTACAGCGCCATAATAAAGTACTCTGTAATGACACTGCGCCATTATGGCCCTTTATTTGATTGAGGTCCAATATTTAAAATTCATTAACCGCATTATTTTAAATCCATGTTATACAGTTTGACCCTGGGAAACAAGAGGGTTTAGTTTGAAGTCTGACTCCCATTACTCTCAGATGGGATAAGAAGGAAGCAACTATGACCGTTAGTGGGTTTAATTGTGTTTCAGCAACTGTAATGGCAATGGTAACTGCTATAAACATAGCTTCATTTTTTATTACAAACTGAATACTTATAATTTATTAACAAGAACTTATGCAGGTCAAATGAGCCCTGCATTACAGTGTCTGGGTACACCTGCCATGAACCTGTGATAATACGACAAAAGTTACAAAAGGGTGAGACGTCTGCTAGTGTCAAATCATGCCATCTCTTGGTTCTGGACTCTTTGGACATGTGATTTATTATGATTTGTTTTCTATTATACAGTTGCATACCCTCTATAGGATTAATTTGCTCATTGTAATAATATCCTTCAAGGCAAGAGTTTAAGAGTTTAACCTTTACAGTATCAGGCAGCACTATTAAAAACCCTCTGGCACTTTAAATCGTTAAAAGTGCTCCTCAGCTTGCTTATGAAGATCTTTATTATTCAAGTTTATTATTTACGTATGTTTGAGTTTTACAGATCGAGTACACTCAGTCAAGTAACAACCCAGGCAAAATAATATCTGCAAATATCTCACCTGTTGGCCCTGGATGCCTTAGGGTCCCTGGGAAGGTTGGAATCCTTGCTATGTTCAGAGGACTTTTAAGGCCTGCCATACCTTGTTCCTGGATGAAGTATGATGTATAGAAAGTATATTATAAGAGAAGGTGTGAGCAAGGAGGGGTGGAGGTGTGGGGAGCCATTTAGGGTTTCCAAGGTAAAAGAACCCTTGTGTACAATTCTTCTCTTAGAAAGGAATGATTTAGCCCTGCACCTGTGTGTCTTGCGAGATAGATGCTTTAGGACCTAGTAAGGGCTGAGAGATAACAGATCATTCCTTCAATAGATGATGTCTCTGGCATGTACAGTACAACCACATGAGTAATTCTTCTATATATCATATGTGACAAACGGGATTACTGGGTTTTTAAACCGCTTCAAGATACTCTTAATGTCCTGGATTTTTTTCATTACATGCTTATAGTTAGATAAGAGGATTATTAATAGCATTACCACTAAGGGCATTGCATGCCATTAACAATGTTTGTAGATAAAAGGTGAAATTTTAGTCATGACGAGTGATGGAATAATTAGTAAACATTTCTTGGCATACATGCACATCTATGAAGTATATCAGAAAACGTAATTTTATCACAAGACACGGACAATGTGCCACATGCTCTATATTTGCATGAATGTTGCGTGTAGAGAGACATGGCGATACAATTTGACTGTCCCTGTGGAGACATAACTTCGGTTTAATAGGCTTTCCAAATTATTCAATACTGCTAGAAAATAATTCCAAATAATTTATTTACACAAATTGCCATAAACTTGAATGGTTACTTTTGTAGATTAATTAATTGGGAAGTTTTTTTTTAGCAGTATTTGGAAAGCTTAAAGGATCACTATAGGGTCAGGAACACAAACATGTATTCCTGATCCTATAGTAAAAACCCACCATTTAGGAGGCTTCCCCCCACCTAAGCCCCCTTATAATGGGTTATTATTTTCAGCTCTCCATGGGTCTGCCGGGATTGGCCCCGCCCCCTTTGTGACATCATCAAAATTGCCGATTTTAGCCAATCCAATGCTTTTCCATGGGGAAAGCATTGGATTGGCTAAAATAATCAAGGGGCGGGCCAAATACCATTTTGGCCAATCAGCACCTCCTTATAGAGATGCATTGAATCAATGCCTCTCTATGAGGAAAATTCAGCGTCCCCATGCAGAGCGTGGAAGCACCTCCAGTGGTCATCTAAGGAGTGGCCACTTGGCGGTGTCCATAGGGGCAATGTAAACACTGCCTTTTCTCTGAAAAGGCAGAGTTTACATGTAAATGCCTGAAGGGAGCTATTATACTCACCAGAACAAATTCAATAAGCTGTAGTTGTTCTGGTGACAATAGTGTCCATTTAATAAATCAAGGCCTTGGTTCCTTAGCCTCCTGACATTGACACATAGTAACAAGGTTGTTTAAATCACTGCATTTAAGAAACTGGAGCAGAACAAGATAAACAGGACCCCACTGCCAGCTGTTACTCATTCTTCCTATGATTTGAACTTTGCAGAAAATAAATGATGGTCCAGGCACGCCAGGTAAATGCATAGTGAGCAGGTTTATTGGAGCAGATGAAAGCAAAGTTTTGGCCCACATCAGGTCTTAAGTCAAGCTGTGGGCCGAAACGTTGCTTTCATCTGCTCCTATAAACCTTCTCACTTTGGATTTACCTTGAGTGCCTAGACCAGGGATTCCCAAGTATTTCTTCCTGTGGAACCCTATGACATAGTGCATCAACACGCTTCCTCCCCCCAAAAAAAACAAACTATTTTGCGTTGTTGCGTAAACCTTCCGATTAGCAGAGCATAATGTCTTATTGTTTTCATTTTTTTTTACTATATATACACACTCATTTCTACATATAGTAAATAGACTACAGGTGTGTTTTTGTGTGTAGATGTCAGGATCGGGACAGGGATCCAGCACGCAGAGTACAAAGCGTAGTAGGTACGTATACCGGACCTTAGAATGGCCGGACTTAACGTAAGGAGTAAGTAGAGAATGGTCAGAGACAAGCCGAGGTCGAGGGAACGAGAAGACAGGTAAGCGAGAGACAAGCCGGGTCAAAGGATAACAGAGATAAGCAGAGTAATACAAACAAGCCGGGTCAGAACCAAAGAGACAATAGACATACAAGAGCACTGAGTGACTAGACTGGCTAGAACCACGACAGGGCAATGAGCAAATGCGGGAAGCACTATTAAATACCCCGGTTCTAAGAGGTAATCACACCCCCGACGAGTCCTGGTTCGTGTTCAGGGTTTGAGTGACAGGTCGAGCAGGCTTGGCGTCATGACGTCGGCTACTGAGCGTCACGTCATAAAAGGGCGTGGATCCCTCGCGGCCGGCGTGTAACCGACCGGAGGAACGGCGAGGAACGGAGGAAACAGCCCTTCTGAACGGGAAAACGTCGAAGTCTCTCCTCTTATCAGAGGTAGAGACTACAGGTACCCTGACAGTACCCCCCCTCTCAGAAACGCCCACCGGGCGGAAGCAACCGGGACGAGATGGAAAGCGGGAGTGAAAAGCCCTGCGGAGGCGAGGAGCATGTACATCCTCCTGAGGTACCCAAGTCCTCTCCTCAGGACCATATCCCTTCCAGTCGACAAGATACTGTAACTTCCCTCGAGAAATTCGAGAATCGATGATGGAGTTGATCTCGTATTCCTCCTGACCCTCAACCTAAACAGAGCGAGGGGAGGAAACAGTGGAGGAAAATCTGTTGCAAATTAACGGTTTCAGCAAGGAAACATGAAAAGAATTAGGGATGCGTAAGGCAGATGGAAGTACTAGGCGATACGCAACCGGGTTAATACGAGTCAGAACCCTGTATGGACCAATGTAACGAGGAGCGAATTTCATAGAAGGAACCTTTAAACGAATGTTTTTTGTACTCAACCATACCCTATCACCAGGAACAAAAACAGGAGCCGCCCTTCTGCGTTTATCAGCGTGTTTCTTGAACAACATGGAATTATGTAGGAGAATTTGTCGAGTCTGATCCCACAACTTCCTCAGATTGGCAACATGAACATCAACCGACGGTACCCCTTGGGAAGGAGAGACCGAAGGAAGAATGGAAGGATGAAAGCCATAATTCATGAAAAAGGGGCTAGAACGAGTGGAATCACAAACAAGATTATTGTGTGCGAACTCTGCCCAAGGAATCAAACCGACCCAATCGTCCTGATGTTCGGAAACAAAACAACGCAAATATTGTTCAATTTTTTGATTGGTACGTTCAGCAGCTCCGTTAGACTGAGGGTGATAAGCAGAAGAAAAATTCAATTTGATGCCTAATTGAGAACAGAAGGATCTCCAGAAACGTGAAACAAATTGGGAACCTCTATCAGAAATAATTTCGGAAGGTATCCCATGTAAACGAAAAATTTCTTTAGCGAATATTTCCGCCAATTCAGGAGAAGTCGGAAGTTTAGGTAAAGGCACAAAATGAGCCATCTTAGTAAACCTATCGACTACAGTGAGAATAACAGCCTGTTTTTTAGAAATAGGCAAATCAACAATAAAGTCCATGGCCAAACAGGACCATGGTCTCTCTGGAATGCCCAAGGGTTGTAATAGACCACATGGAAGAGTATGAGGTTGCTTGGTCTTAGTACAGATCTCACACACTGCAATGAAATCCTCAATATCCTTTCGTAACGAAGGCCACCAGAAATCTTTAGAGATTAAGGAATATGTCTTGCGAATGCCAGGATGCCCCGCCACCTTACTCTCGTGAAAACACTGTAAGAGCTCCCGTTGGAGTTCAGGAGGAACAAAGTGTCTTGCCACAGGGGTCTGCCTAGGTGCCAGATGTTGCAACTTCATGATTTGGTCAAGCAGTGGAGAATGAATTTTAAGACTTGTGTTGGTGATAATATTGCACTTGGGGACTATAGAGGATAAAACTGGCTCAGATACAGTAGAAGGTTCATATTGGCGAGACAAAGCATCAGCTTTAGAATTCTTAGAACCAGGTCTATAAGTGAGTACGTAATTTAAATGGATGAGAAATAAAGACCAACGAGCTTGCCTGGAGGACAATCGCTTGGCCTCCCCAATATAGGACAAGTTCTTGTGGTCCGTCAAAATAGTAACAGGATGTAAGGTCCCTTCCAATAAATGTCTCCACTCCTTTAAAGCCATGATAACTGCTAGTAGTTCCCTGTCACCAATGTCATATCTGCTCTCCGGGCCAGATAGCTTTTTGGAAAAAAAAACACATGGATGTAATGGTTTATCCACACCTAACCTTTGGGACAGGATAGCGCCTACACCCGTCTCTGAGGCGTCTACTTCGAGTAGGAAAGGCAGAGTAGTATCAGGGTGAACTAAAATTGGTGTGGAAGCAAAAAGTTCTTTGAGAGTTTTGAAAGCAAGAAGTGCTTCAGTAGACCAATTCTTAGTGTCAGCCCCCTGTCTGGTCATATTGGTGATAGGAGCAATAATAGACGAGTAACCCTTAACCCCTTAAGGACCAAACTTCTGGAATAAAATGGAATCATGACATGTCACACATGTCATGTGTCTTTAAGGGGTTAATGAAGCGCCTATAATAATTGGAGAATCCAATAAACCTCTGAATGGCCTTGAGACCCTTAGGTAAGGGCCAGTCTAAAATGGACTGGAGTTTATCTGGATCCATCTTAAACCCTTCCCCAGAAATCACATAACCAAGAAAGTTAGTCTGAGACTGATCAAAACTACATTTCTCCAGTTTGCAGTACAAGCCATGTTGAAGAAGTTTGCGCAAAACCCTTCTGACTTGTCTGTGGTGAGTCTCAATGTCCCTAGAATGTATAAGTATATCATCCAGGTATACAATAACACAGTCATGTTGAAATTCCCTAAGAACTTCATTGATCAAGTCCTGAAATACTGCCGGCGCATTGCAGAGACCAAAAGGCATTACGGTATACTCGTAGTGCCCATATCGAGTGTTGAACGCCGCCATCCACTCGTGACCCTGCTGAATCCTCACCAAGTTATATGCCCCTCTGAGATCTAACTTGGTGAAAATCTTGGAACCCTTTAAACGATCAAAGAGCTCGGTAATCAAAGGAATCGGGTAGGCATTTCTAACGGTTATTTTGTTCAAACCTCGGTAGTCAATGCAAGGTCTCAGCGTGCCATCCTTCTTTTTAACAAAAAAAAAACCCAGCCCCGGCAGGGGAGGAGGATCTCCTAATGAATCCTTTGTCTAGATTTTCACGAATATACTCCTCCAGGACTAAGTTCTCTTTAGTAGACAAAGGGTATACATTGCCCCTGGGAGGCATAGTACCAGGGAGTAGATTAATCTTACAATCAAAGGTCCTGTGTGGAGGTAAAGTATCGCCCTTCTTTTTGTCAAATACCGCCTTTAAGTCCAGGTACAGTGGCGGTATTTGTACTTCTGTAGAGTCGGTAGACTGAGTAGGTGTATTAACTATGCAAAGCGGTGAGACTTTCTGTAAACACTTCTCCTGACAATTCTGACCCCATGAGATTATCTCCCCTAATTCCCAATCAATAATAGGGTTATGTCTCTTTAACCAAGAATACCCCAGGACTATGGGAACAGAAGGAGATGAAATGAGTAACAGAGATATGTCTTCCTCGTGCAAAATACCAACAGTTAAGTTAACGGGTATGGTTTCACGAAAAATCACAGGCTCAACTAAAGGTCTACCATCTATGGCCTCAACGGCCAAGGGCGTCTCCCTTAACTGAGATGGGATAGTGTGTTTAGTGACAAAAACTTGGTCGATAAAGCTCTCAGCAGCTCCGGAGTCTATCAATGCCACAGTCTCTACTACTCCCCTCTCCCAAGTTAAGGAAACGGGTAGCAGAAGCCTATGATCTTTATAATTATGAGTAGAGGACAAAATAGAAACACCCAAGGCCTGTCCTCTAGAGAAACTTAGGTGCGAGCGTTTCCCGATCGATTAGGACAATTTAAGCGTAAGTGACCTCTGACTCCACAGTACATACACAGCCCCTCCCTTCTCCTGTACTGTCTCTCCTCTTCTGAGAGATGAGTATTGCCTATCTGCATAGGTTCTGGAAAAGGTAAGGTTTGAAGGAAGGTCTACAGGTTCTATCTCGAGTGTTCTGCCTCTCTCTTAAGCGTTCATCAATGCGAGAGATAAAAGAAATTAAATCCTCCAAACTCTCAGGAAGCTCTCTGGTAGCAACCTCATCAAGAATTACATCTGATAATCCGTTTAAAAATACGTCTATATAAGCCTGTTCATTCCACTTAACTTCTGCCGCCAAGGACCTGAACTCTAGTGCATAATCCACAAGTGTTCGGTTATCTTGTCTAAGGCGCAACAGTAATCTGGCTGCATTGACCTTTCTACCAGGAGGGTCAAAAGTTCTTCTAAAAGCAGCTACAAAGGCATTATAATTACTAACGGGTTATCGTTCTCCCACAAGGGATTGGCCCATCTCAGAGCCTTCTCAACGAGTAAGGTGATAATAAATCCGACCTTCGCCCTATCTGTAGGATAGGAACGGGGTTGTAATTCGAAGTGGATACTGATTTGGTTTAAAAAACCTCAACACTTCTCAGGAGAACCACCATAACGTACAGGTGGGGTAATACGGGAGGAGGCACCTACAGTGGCTACCTCTAAACCTGAACTTACAGGAGAGATAGAATTATTACGCATCTCTTCTGGTGGATTATTAGGACGAGATAATAACGCCTGTAGCGCTAAGGCCATCTGATCCATTCTATGTTCCATGGCGTCAAACCTAGGATCGGAAGGACCAAGCTGACTACTTGTACCTGCAGGATCCATTGGCCCTGTCGTAATGTCAGGATCGGGACAGGGATCCAGCACGCAGAGTACAAAGCGTAGTAGGTACGTATACCGGACCTTAGAATGGCCGGACTTAACGCAAGGAGTAAGTAGAGAATGGTCAGAGACAAGCCGAGGTCGAGGGAACGAGAAGACAGGTAAGCGAGAGACAAGCCGGGTCAAAGGATAACAGAGATAAGCAGAGTAATACAAACAAGCCGGGTCAGAACCAAAGAGACAATAGACATACAAGAGCACTGAGTGACTAGACTGGCTAGAACCACGACAGGGCAATGAGCAAATGCGGGAAGCACTATTAAATACCCCGGTTCTAAGAGGTAATCACACCCCCGACGAGTCCTGGTTCGTGTTCAGGGTTTGAGTGACAGGTCGAGCAGGCTTGGCGTCATGACGTCGGCTACTGAGCGTCACGTCATAAAAGGGCGTGGATCCCTCGCGGCCGGCGTGTAACCGACCGGAGGAACGGCGAGGAACGGAGGAAACAGCCCTTCTGAACGGGAAAACGTCTAAGTCTCTCCTCTTATCAGAGGTAGAGACTACAGGTACCCTGACAGTAGAGTTGGTATTTGTATGACATTTTATTGTTTTAATACAGGGATGTGTTTCGATGGAATGTTAGTATTTGCGTGCAGAGGTGTATTTGGATGTAGTGTTGGATTTTAAATATGGATGTACATTTGTGTGTAGTATTGGTGTTTGAGTGTTTTTATATAATTGTGGAATTAGAATTCAGGGGTGTCTTTTTATGTCATGTTTGTGTTTGCAGGAGTGTGTGTTGTGTTGGTGTTTGATTGCTGGGATGTCTGACCATGTACAGACACAAACCATCACATACAAACACAGATACACACCGGCACATACACACAGACATACACACTAGCACACAGATACACACAGACATATACAAACACAGTTACACAGATACACACACTGGTACAAAGATACACACATTGACATACAGATACACACACATTGACACACAGTCAAGGTGTGTGTATCTGTGTACCAGTATGTATCTGACAGTGTGTGTATCTCTGTGTGTGTGCCAGTATGTATCTGTGTGTCAAGTTGTGTATATCTTTGTGTATGTGCCGGTGTGTGTGTGTGTGTATGTGCCAATGTGTATATCATTGTACCAGTGTGTGTATCTGTGTGCCAAGGTGTGTGTATCTGTCAGTATTTCATATCTGTGTGTTAGTGTTTTTGTAAGTGTGTGAATCTATGTGCCAGTGTGTGTATCTGTGTGTCAGATGCATACACACTGACACACAGATACACACACTGGCACATACAAACACAGATACACACAGGCACATAGTGGCACACAGGTACACATACTGACAGACACACACATTTGTACACAGATACACACACACTAGCACAGTGATGGCTAACCTTGACACCATAAATTGTTTCTGGACTACATTTTACATGATGCTCGAGCATCATGGGAAATGTAGTCCAGAAACAATTTATGGTGTCAAGGTTAGCCATCACTGCACTAGCACAATGATACACACATTGGCACATACACACACACTGACAGATACACTGACACATACATACACACACACTGACAGTTCCACTGACACACAGTTGCACACTAGCATATACACACACAGACTCTCTGACACATACACTGACACATACATACACACACACACACACACAAACACACACTGACAGCTACTCTGACACACAGTTGCACACTCGCATATACACACACAGACACAGATACACACAATGACACACACCTTGACACACAGGTACACAAACTGGCACATACACACACAGATTCACACACATTGGCTGACCCAGGTACACACACACACATAGACACATACACACACATATGTGCAAATTTGCTGTTCACTTACCTTTTTTCTGCAGGAGGGTCTTCAGTGCTGCTGGCTGAGCCTGGTATGCTGCTCAGTCCCTGCTGTTCCCTCGCTCCCTCCAGCCAACACAATCTGTCTGGGAGGAAACTCCCAGCATCCCATACAACAGGGGTCCGGTCGCGGTCTTAGATGGTTGCTGCGCCTGACGGATCCCTGTTTTGCAAAACCCATCAGGTGGTCCTAAATGCTTGGGCCACCCGACAGGCAAATCGCCGCAGAACCCCAATTTTGTTCTCACGGAACACTAATTGGGAAGCGTTGGCCTAAACCATCATTTATTTTCTGCATATAACATTGTAAGGATTGTCCAACCTCAGGCCCGGTTGCATCCTGGGGTCCAGGAGAGTATGGTATCCTTTACGATAATTATATGGTTTGAACTTGGCATGATTAAGACAAGAAAAAAATATATAGTGTACATCCTGAGACACCCCTGGACAGCGTTCCGAGTTTTGCAAAATATAATTTTCTCTGCCCTGAACAGAGGGCACTTACTACCCATATAACTTTGTAGCAGTGGTGCTGGTAATAAGGTGCGTTTTACTAGTTTTAAGGAGAGCAAAGGGTGGCCAGGGGTGCTTAATAGTTAGTTTAACGCTATAGGGTCAGCAATACACAGTTTTGTTACTGACCCTATAGTGTTCTTTTAACTGTTCAAAATAAGGATCGGTATAATAGTATCATTTAACTAGTCTAAGTCACTAAGTATTAAATATTTTTTATCGCTGCCCTCTCTCTTCCTTTTCTCTCTTCCCTGTCCTCCTCTGTGCTGCTGCGCCTTTTTTCCCTATTCCATGTCACTGTCCCCTTTCCTACTTCTTGCTGATACTTCCCGTCTCTTGTTTCCCGCTGTTGCATTTTTCATTTTAACGTTTACATTGTTAAAAAAAGTTTGCACTATGGGGACCTATAATAAAAGTCTGACAGATTTACTGTTGGAACACGGCAAGACTGGACTATGGGAAAATATACTGAGGCTGTAAACATTTTATAGAGACAAAAATATCTGTGGCAAATCTGAGAGAAAATGTGAAGCCCATGAACATGCTGTGACTTGGACAAAGTAGCAGTTTTCCTAAAGAATGTTGATTATCAGCAAAACTCTATCATTATACAGTGCAGGATGTACATAGTATGTGCTGAGATGCTCATTATCATTATGCATTATGCATATTAAACAAGGGCTGGGGTTTAGTACAGGGGGTGCTGTGATTTAGTCCGCGGGGGGCTGTGATTTAGTACAGCGTGGGGGGGGACTGTGATTTAGTACAGCGTGGGGGGGAACTGTGATTTAGTACAGAGGGGGAGACTGGGATTTAGTATAGAGGGGGGACTGGGATTTAGTATAGAGGGGGAGACTGATTTAGTATAGAGGGGGGACTGGGATTTAGTATAGAGGGGGAGACTGGGATTTAGTATAGAGGGGGGGACTGTGATTTAGTACAGAGGAGGGGACTGGAATTTAGTATAGAGCGGGTGAGTGGGATTTAGTATAGAGGAGGAGACTGGAATTTAGTATAGAGTGGGGGACTGGGATTTAGTACAGAGGGGGAGACTGGGATTTAGTATAGAGGGGGATACCATCATTCACCGACGCCCCCTTGGGTTTAGGTGGTGAATGAGCCTAAACTTCCCCGGTTCCTTCTTTGGGACCACCCCGAGAGGGGAAACTCTAAGGCCTCTCAACGGTGGAGCCAAGAACGGGCCCGCCATCCTACCTAACGAGACTTCTTTCCTTAACTTTTCCCGTACCACCCCAGGGAACTCCGCAACCGACTTAAGGTGTCGCCGCCCCTGCGACCCCCCCTCATCCCGGAAGGGGATAAAGAACCCTTGCCCAAAACCCGCCCGAAGTACCGCGGCGTCCGCCCTGTTACCGTAGCGGCTTTGCCACGGCTCCATCGCGTCTGGCCTCACCGGGGTTAATCCCCGGGGCAGGGGAAGCTCCTCCCCCCCTCCGCTCGCGGTAGTACCTCCGGCAGTCCCCGACCTTCCTTTCTTGAAACATTGGTTAAGCCCGTGGGCGCCCCCGCAACCCGAGCACTCGTGCTTAAAGCGACAGGCGCTCCCCCACTTGCACTGGCCCTCGTTAAAGAGCCAGCAGAAGCCCTTTGCTGTGGCGGCCGACGAGGCGGACTGCCCCTTTGCGCCGGCCGTGTGCTGAAAGGGCTGTGTCTTCTGTGCCATCATTAATTTCATCCAGAGAGGTAAGTCCATCTGGTCCCACCTCATACCCGGATTGGCCGCCAGGCATTGGCGGAATTGCTCGTCATACCACCACCACGCCAGCCCTCCATAGGTGCGGTACGCCTCCCAAATTCCGTCTAAATAACAGAACAGGGAGGAGCATAAGCCAGGAGATTTCTCCCCCAAGACGCTGGCCAGCACACAGAACGCCCGCAGCCAGTTGCCGAAAGACTTCGGTATCTTACGATACCGTTTCTTTTTCTCCTCCTCCTCTTTCTTCTCATCCTTCTTATCCTCCTCCTTGAGGTCAATAAATTCCTCTAAAGGGAGGAGGGAAAAGATTTCACAGAATTCGCCTTTCCATATCTTTTCCTTCACCTCTTGTTTGAGGTGTACCCCTAGGGGGCCCGCAAAGGACACATAGGCGTGCTGCCTAGCTGCATCAGGGACCCCCCCCCCAGCCAACTCCACCCGCTCACTTGTCGCGTCCGCTAGACTGCCCGCGGCACTGGGACCCGCACCCGGGCTCGGCTCCGCGTCGACAGCCCCCCCGACCCCCGACCCCCCGCTCGAGCCCGGCCCTGCTGAGACCGTACCCGAGACCCCTGTCCCCTGAGCCCACACCTGACCTACACCGTCCCCCTGTTGCCCCCCCCCCGCTCCCAGTGAGTGGAGAAGTGCTTGTAGAGTGTGAACCAGTGTAGTGGATTGCAATGATGTACAGGACTCACCGGCCAAGCCCCCCGTCCGACTAACGCTCGGGGCTGCGTCGATAATCGCTGTCCGCCGTGGATGAGGAACATCCGTGAACGTCTCGCCAACCGGGGAGCCCACCCGGTGCCCAGCCAGTACAGAGGAAGAACGACTCCGAGACCTGTAACGAGGAGAAGAAGTCCTGGGTAGGGTGCACCGACCATCCGCTACCCTCCCGTCCCGTCCCAGGGAGCGCCTGCTATCCGACCAAGCCTCCCGCTCTGCGCTCCTGAGGCCCGGACGGCCCCGCCCCGGGGACTACGACTCCTACCATCCCGGTGTGAGTTCCGCCTTTGCCGACCACGCCTGGAGGCCCTGACCCCGTCCCCCTCTCAGCCGCCCAAGGTGGACCTGTCCCGCCTAGGCCTACAGAGGAAGAACGGCTCCGAGACCTGTAACGAGGAGAAGAAGTCCTGGGTAGGGTGCACCGACCATCCGCTACCCTCCCGTCCCGTCCCAGGGAGCGCCTGCTATCCGACCAAGCCTCCCGCTCTGCGCTCCTGAGGCCCGGACGGCCCCGCCCCGCGGACTACGACTCCTACCATCCCGGTGTGAGTTCCGCCTCTGCCGACCACGCCTGGAGGCCCTGACCCCGTCCCCCTCTGAGCCGCCCAAAGTGGACCTGTCCCGCCTAGGCCTACCCCCCTTGGGCCTGCGCGCTCTAACCGGGGAAGTACTGGTACCGCTGGACCTCCCCCACCTACCACTGCGCCCCAGCAACCGCTCGCCAGAGTGAGCAGCCCTCTCCCCGACCCCAGATCTGCTCCCCATACCTGCAGGACCACCCCTAGCCCGACCCCCCCTCCTGACCCCCGCCTGAGAAACAGACCCACCCGCCCCCAAGGACTCTAACTGCCCCACGGGCCCAGGCCTATCCCCACTCCTGGCCGAGGACCCCCCTTTCACCCCAGCTAACCCCAGAGACCCCTCCGGAGACCCCAACCCCTTTCTCCTGGCTGCGCGCCCCCCTCCCGCCATCCCAGCACTAGCCTGAACCCCCCAGGGATCGCCCCCCCCCTGCACTTCCTTAGGTTCCGGCCTGCGCCCCCCCACCCCACTAACCCCACTACCACTGGGCAACGAGCATCCCTCCCTTTGCACGCCAAGGGGGCCCCTGGCAGAGCCCCCTGCACTTGCCTGGTGGTCCCGCGGCCTCCGTGTTGGCCCCACATCTCCGGCCTTGGCAGTAGCATTCCTGGACGGAGGGGGCGCCCTCCTGGGCCGCGACCCCACGCCGACCGTCACTCCGGAGGGTCCGGCCGACGCCGCAACCCCCGCTCCAGGTGCGGCCCTCCCCGACCCGAGGGCCGGACCGTCATGGTCCCGGGCAGCCGCCCGTCATTACGCATGTCCCCGCGGCCCCGGCAGCACGGCGGGAGGCGGGGCCTCGACCGCGCGGCCACCGGGCCCGTCGCGTCCTCCTGCTGCCGCCATGCGGCCACCGGCTCCATCTTCACCTGGGCCGCCATCCCAGCCAGGGCCGGGCCGAGTTGGGCCCGAGTTGGGCCCGCAGCCATGCAGCTCCACGACCCTGCGCTGCCGACCGGATCCCCTCCAGCATCCTCTCCACCTCGTCCATGGCCCTGCAGAAAAAGAGAAAAAGAGACCCTACCAGAGCAAATAGGTGCCCACAGAAGTGCACACAAACTCGGTCAGGTAGGAGATTAAAAGTGAATTAACACAAAATGGCTGCCTATTTAAATATCCCATCCCCTTTACCCATAACCCCATACTTCCTTTCATCCTCTTATGCCCGCCTCCTAACTCCTGTCAAGGCCCTTGTCCGCTTAGCTGCGCTTTGGCTACCTGGGGCTACAGGCTGTATGTACACTTACTACTTTACATTGTAGCAGAGTGTTATTTCTTCAGTGTTGTGACATTAAAAGATATAATAAAATATTTACAAAAATGTGAGGGTTGTACTCACTTTTGTGAGATACTGTATATTTCTTGTAACCTTAATTACTTTCTGGTGATTATTGATTTCTGTTTCCTTAGACAATTGTTACTGAAATTAATGGTTCACTGGTACATTAAATGTTATCTGGGGAACATGTCTGGGCATGTTTTACAATCACCATAACAACTTTATCTCTTTACATGGGTTATGGGGCTAGAAAGGTCCTCTAGCCCTGTCTCCCATCTCATGGTTTCTGATTTGTTACTGTGATCAGCTGATGCTTTCAACCAATGAGCTGGTCCTGTATAAGCTCCTAGTGGGAGTATCTGACTTCACTTCCTGGTGAGAGAAGGTGGGAGTGGCACCCCAGATAAACAGTTTGACTACTTACATTGGAGAGGCACCAGGGAGCTCCTGGCAGCATAACCACTACAACCTGCTGTAGTGGTTATGCGGCTTACAATCTTTATTTAAAGGATCACTTCACACCCATAAAGCACTTTGGCTTGCCAAAGTTCTCTAACAGTGAAGAGTATTCTGTTGTAGTTCCAGCTTTATAAGTCTTATATATAAGACTCTTCACACATTAAAAGGGCCTGGTTGCACTGCCAAGTACTATCGCTGATACTGCAGGAGCACGGTCAGACTTTTAAAGGGTCGCTGCACCTGACCGGGCCCCTGTTTAGCAATAATTCCCAATGGGTGGCCCTTAGTGCATGGGCCACCTGATGGACCCCAAAGGCTGGGGATTTGAGCGCTGTGAGTGTCAGATCCCTGGCACTGAAAATCACAGGGGCTCAAATGTAAATGAGGGATACTATAAAATATCAAAAACTTTATGCATCTGCCTCATCTATATATTTCCTCTATAAGATAACCTCTATTAAAGGACCACTATAGACACCCAGACCACTTCAGCTCAATAAAGTGGTCTGGGTGCCAGGTCCCTCTGTTGCACTTACTGTAAGGCCGCAAGAAACGCTTCCGCGATTCTCACTGTGAAAATCACAGTGAGAAGCCACTGGACGTCCATAGGAAAGCGTTGAGTATTGCTTTCCTATGGGCGGTTTGAATGCGCACACGGCTCTTGCCGTGCATGCACATTCGGCGCTGATGTCGGCAGGAGGAGGAGAGTTCCCCAGTGACGATGGAACCCGGTGCTGGAGAAAGATAAATGGCTGAAGGGGTTTTAACCCCTTCAGCCCTGCGGGAGGGAGGCCCTGAGGTTGGGGGGAACCTAATGACCCTATAGTGCCAGGAAAATGAGTTTTTTTTCCTGGCACTATAGTGGTCCTTTAAGCTTTGTTAATTGTGGACCATGGGAAGGCAGTTCAATTATACTAGGGATGGGAAAGTGTACCTCAAAACTTCCTTGTCAATATTGGTGATTTCATATTTTTACATATCTCTAATTACAAGTACAGAATGGCAACCTCTTGGAATGTGGCCATAAGATATAATGCTTTAGACTTAATAAATGGGGGAACTCCAGAAATCGCGTCACCACAAATTTCTGTTAGTCCAATAAAAAATATATTACAAGATAAAATAATACTACATTACCGGACTATTACGGCAATTCAAATATCGTGGCCCTTAATACATCAGCCAGACCTGAGGCACTTGTCATGTGTCTTATTTACGGCCTGCTAAAAAGCGTGTTAAGTTTCAGGCTATCTACTAGACGAAAATATTTGCTTTCAGGAGGTGTACAACTGCATAAAGATAGATGAATCCCTGAATAAATCCTACCGGCTGACATCGCAACCAATACTGGGTGATGTACTGGTTGTGACCTAGGGGTAATTAGAGTGGGGCAGGCTTTCTCTCTTGCATAAAGCAATGGTATTCCTGGAATGTCCTGAAAGGGGAGGAAGGTTAAATGCAGGTATTTAGAAGATGATCTAAGTAGACTGTGCTCCTGTCAGCAATGATTGCTAGGCTGCCACATGGTACAAATATATTACTTTAAACATAGCTGTGTGGTGGAACATTCGTGCAACTTTGGACATTTAACACAAGGCTGGAATATGCCAAAAGCTAAGTAGATTAAGTCATACATTTAGTTGGCTAGACATTTTTTCCCTGGAAACCTACTGTTTGATCGGTGCATCCCATTATTTTACATTTTAGGAACAATTTAGATAAAGGTGATATATGTTACTAACAAGTCCTATATTCTACTACAGAAACGCATTGATCAGGTGATGAATTAAAAAAATACAGGAACATTTTGTTTGTTGTTTTTGCTTTTTTTTTCTATAGTAAAATAGTTCAGTAAAAAATAGTATAGTAAAATAGTTTATAGTAATTCAGAATATCAAAGGATATGTCGATCGTGGGTGAATTCAGATTGTGTGGAAGTCAAGTTTACCTCCTGGAAGGAAGGTATAAATGTGCTGGCCAGCAAAGGTATCAATAAACACACATAACTGGAAACTGGATCTTCTGCACACAACATGGTGTCCAGGAATGGGCAGGTTGGCTGCAGAATTGTGGGATGGCGCCATGTTTCTTTGAGCTGAAACGCTGTGGATCTGCAAGTTTGTAATCTTGTTGACTGCCGAGAACGATTTGGCTAACACAATCAACAGATGACATTTTATTCTTTGTAAGATAGACCAAAGCGATGATCATTATGACAGACACAGTTTAAGGATCTGTGACGTTTCCACAACATCATTACCATATAGTCCTTAAGGACCAGTTTAGAATGTTGGAAAGATGCAACTGTAGAAAGCTCCGTTCTAACACTCTAAATACTAAATAGCATCTTTAATTTTTGTTGCATGAAATATTTAGTTTATTTTCCTGTTGTTTAAAAAAAAAAATACTGTTTATATGTGAAACATATTTTATACTTCTGGTGCAGGCATGTATCATTGGATAAGCCAGGTATGCATCCTTGGATATGCTATGCTAGACAACTGGTGAAAATGAAAAGCATGATGACATCTTTCAACAAGAATGTTCCTTATTTTTATTGGTTTAACGATCTTGCTAAAAACCATTCATGCATTTATTTCTCTAATAAAGTGAAGATTTATGAAACTGGAGCTTATTGAACCAAACACAAAGGAACTCCAAAAAAAAAAAAAAAAAGCAGCTATGACACTTGTATAGCGTTCATCTAACTCACCACACACGAACAATGAACCAAATAAAAAAGAATCTTTTGTTTTGATATATTTCACTTTGTAATAAATGTACATTCCTTGATTGCTGCTCTGGTCTGTCACTGTCCATATGTCAATATATTCTGGCAAAGGGAGATTTTACTCACAGCTGCAAATGGTAGTTCTACCAAGTAATAACTCTGGACAAATACGTATGCAAACTACTAATGTCTGTTTTTATATTTTGTTTCATTAACCTTTATAAAAAGATTCGTACCTTCAAAGTGTCAGGTAGACATGTGCAATTCGGACATTCGCATGCTTTCGAATGTCCGAATTGCCGAATTTCGGAAGTGCCGAACCGAATTGAATTGCCGAAGTGCCAAATTTTGGAAGTGCCGAACCGAATTGCCGAATTTCGGAAGTGCCAAAAAGCTTTCTGAAAAGTGGCAAAACAGGAGAGGGATGGAAAATTAAGGGAATAATGACAGGAATCTTACCCTACCCCTAACCCTTAGCCTAACCTTTCTCTAACCCTAACCCTTACCCCAACCTTCCTCTAACCCTACCACTAACCCTACCTCTAACCCTACCTATAGCACTACCCTAACCTGAACCCTAACCCTTACCCCAACCTTCCTGTAACCCTAACCCTTACCCCAACCTTCCTCTAACCCTATCCCTAATCCTAAACCTAACTAGTAGTGTTAGGTAATTGCCGAAGTGCAGAATTTTCGAAGTCCAAAACTTCGGAAGTGCCAAACCGAATTGCCGAATTACCGAAGTCCCGAATTTCGGAAATGCCCAATTGCCAAGTCCCGAATTTCAGAAGTGCCGAACCAAATTTTTTGCCCATGCACATCCCTAGTGTCAGGTATGTTGTGTTAAATGCTACACTACTGTAAGACGTGCAAAAAAAATGTCAAATAATAAAAATAAATAATAATAAATACTTTTTCCAAGGCACTGTAGAAATACAGAACCATACAGAACATTTTACATAATTCTTCAGAGAAACATTGGACTATATGCCAAGTCAGTGTCAGTAACCAATTAACAACATTTTCTCGTCACAATTTTTCTGGGCAAAACTTATTAAACTTGTGTTGCCAAGCTTAATACGCTGGTGTTGTGAGGTTGAAAAAAAATAAAAGTGTCATGAATTTGAAATATGGACATTGTATTGTGTGTATTTTTCTATATTAGTTAAAAGTGATAATTTCAGATACTGTGCACATCTGTATTGTGTTATCGGTTTGGCTATGTTATGTTGTGCAAACAGTGCTAATTTGTCCTTAAATGGGTATAAATAATCAAAAACAAATTGTTAGTAAACGTTGCTTGTGCACATCAACAAGTCGGCAGTTTGATGATGTTTAAGTCATGCACAAACACTTACAAAAATTAAGAAAAATTCTAGAGCACTACGTAATAATAATACTTATGTTGAAACGTATCACAGTAATTAACTTCATAATCGGAAAATTTCTATTTTTTTCTGTTTTGCAAGTAAAATGCACATGAATCTATTTTTAACACAAATGAATGTATGCATAGCTAAACCCATATCACATATACATAGAAACACTAATCTACCATATGTTAAAATGCATTATATGAAATGCATATACTTGGATGTACATACATTCAAAGAAGTGTGCGCTAAGCACTGTATTGATACAAAAAAAAATATCATATACTAGAATATATATTCTTCTAAACATAATTTGGAACCCTTGTTAGTTATAGTTAACTGCTTGAGAAAATAAAACTTCAGGTGGCCCTGAGGATACTTGGAAAATAAATACTTGACTTGACAGAAGCCTGGAGTATAGAATAGGTGACGAGTGAGAGGCTTAGATGAGATTTCAGACCCTAAAGCAAAGTGACCTTTATACACTTTCATTTTTTAAATATTTCCCACTTTTTTTTTAAATGTCGTTTTTATACATGTGTTCTAAGAATGCTGGGATGGTTGGAGATCATTTCAGTTAAAGTTTCTTTGTGGAACTGCCGTCCTTGATTGCCATAGACACCAGAGGGCACAAAAGCCATATTTCCAATCAGTTATTGTGGCAAACTAGGTAGATACTGCTTCCTCAATTACATCACTGGATGCTGGGGCCAACTTTGCTGACTTCACTGCAAAGGTGGCACCCAGTTACCTATTTTGCCATATTGGTCATTAGGGGCTAATATTTTGTTTAGTGATTTGTTTTTGTTTGATAAGAAAAAAGAAAGTGTGCTAAACGGGTTCAAAATTCTAAAAAAATAGTGTGAATTTCGTAGCTGCTCACTGTACTGATAGTTTATTTTCCCTACCTACATCTAAACAACAACAACAAAAATCATATAATCACTCAGTAGAGTGCTTCACAAATCTTACTCTATATTCAAACCATGAAAAACATCCTTTCTTCAATTCCCCATCTACCATTTAGGTGCCACAGCAAAAACTAATCAAATACAACCAAAACATTCTTATCAAAAAGTGCCAAGTGTTGTATCTCCAATCAATTCAATAAATAACCCAGACTGAATCACATAAAAACTCACAGAATTTTCAAAGTGTTTTAGTGCATACCAATCAGTCCATCAATCAATCAATCAATCAATCAATCAATCAATCAATCAATCACATAAGGCACTTGGCACCTTTTGATAAGAATTTGGGGTTTTATATAATTTGGGGACGTTTTGCTGTGGAACTCTTGCACTTTGCAATTATAGATGGGGAATTGAAGAAAGGAAGATTAGAGAAGCACTCCAGATTTGTTATTGTTTTATTTCAACAGACGGAGGCTCATGTTGTGTATTTAACTCTTTCTTTATTCCCATAGCAGCAAAGACAAACAAAAATAAAATAGAATGAATACCCCGCTCATCTTGACATCAGTCCTATAAAATCTCAAGACATTCCCCAACACTTCCTCTTTCTTTGCTACTCCCATGCACTACAGTTTGCACATACCTCTCAATTCTTTAGTATTTATGCCATTGCATTTACGTTTATATTTAATATTTTTAATATACCATGCAAGCACTAAGTAAGTGCAAGGGGGCATTAAATCGTGAAGTTAATCGATTGGGTTTAAGTTAGGGATAACCGTAAATAAAAAAGGACTTGGGAACAATTATACATAAAAACAAGGCAACCGTATGCAAACATGGTCTGCTATTGCAAAAGTTAGTAAGGTTCTGTCATGTATAAAAAAGGGTATCGATTCACGTGATCAAAATATAATCCTGTCTTTTTATACATCAATGGTAAGAGCCCACCTTAAATATGCGGTGCAATTTTGGGCACCAGTTTTTAAGAAGCATATTGCAGAACTAGAAAAAGTGCAGAGGCAAGCTACAAAATGAATGAGGGAGTGGAAAGCATTGGTTAAGAAGAAATGTGAAAACTGCATTTGTTTTCTTAAGAAAAAAGGGTGCTTCAGAGTGGGTATGATAGCGCTATACAAATATATACATGGTCATTACAAACCGCCATGTGCTAACTTACTCATTAGCAGGACTATACAACAGACAAGAGGTAACCCATTGAGGCTGGAAGAAAGGAGTTTTTACTTGCTGTTCTTTATAGCAAGAACAATAAAGATGTGAAATTCTAAGAGGTTGTCTTAACAGATTCTTATAATATTTTAATTTTTTAAAAAGGGCCTGGAGGCTTTTATTGCAAAAGAAAAATGTGCATATGCCACGAGCTCCTGGAGGAACATACTAGCTAGCCTCCTGCCCAAAGACTATGGACCATATCCAGAGACCCCGTTCGAGAGTTAACCTGCCCGGCCTCCCCAAGAGACTTTTCCTCAGTTCCTCTGGATCGGTACTTTCCAAATTCACCCAAACGCTCGCTTCCTGGCGGTCGTTCAGATGTATAAACCCGCAAACAGACTATAGCGGTACTTAGCTGCAACTGCTATGGAACCCTTTTCGGCTATGTGACTTTGTGGTTCTCAGTCATCTTGGCCTGGTGTAATGACCCCCTTGCCGACCTGCCAGGTGATCGCTTTTTGGAGGGATGGTGCCTAAGACCGTGTGGAACAATCTCTCCAGGGAGAACCCCATTTAGCTTGTTCACACGAGCCCCCAACAGTTGACCGGCAAAAGCACCAAACGCTCTGGAACAATTTGGGCATGGACCATATGTGCGGCCGGTCAAACCTTTATCTCAGTTGCGATTTAACTACACTGCATGGGTCTGAGCGCTATTTGGACAACTTGGGCACTCAGATCATAGCTATCCAGGGATATAGGACATGTGGGGGTGCTTTACTGTATTGAGTTTATTTTGGGGGGTTTTGTGTGTTGTACCCTCTGTGTCCTGGAGGTAATTAGTTTGCCGGTTATCAACTCAATTATTTCCCTGACACAGAGATGCATGAGCAGGGTTATGTAGAATACAATGGAGACCCCATGCTGGGGGTCTGTGTATAAATTCTGTGTGCCTTGCCTGAATAAAGCAGTTCATTTTCACCCTTCACTTAGTCTCAACTAGTGTTTGGGTGGACCAGCTATACAGCTATACTCTCTGCAGGAGAGCATAATCACTTGGAGCTGTACACAGGACCCTGTTCCAGCGCGGGAAGCTATGGAGAGACCCCAGCCAAGCTGAAGCAGCTAGGGACTGAAGCACTATTGTTGTCCCAGTTAGACCTAGGAAACGTGTTTGGCGGAGGTACCCAGTCGGGTACCACGCGGTCCGTCACACAAAATATTTAAGGTTATAATTAATATGTATACGTTTTTGATCCAAGGAGAAATCTGACTGCCAGCATGGAATCAAGAAGCATTTATTCCCTTTTTGTGGCGTAATTTGAAATGGATACCGTTGCGTTTTTTGCCTTCTTTTGCATGAACAGCATCGAATATGAGTTTCAAAGGTTGAACTTAAAGGACTTTAGTGTCGATTTCAGGGGTTTAGAATAATAAAAAAAAAAAAAATCTACTTGTCCAAGGGAATTACCCTGAGCTTCTCGCCCTTTGCCCTCTCATAGCCTCTCCCTTTGTCAAAGAGTGTTCTTGGTGACTGGAGTGTAATGAAGGTATGTATTGAATCATTGCACCGGCCCTGCTGCCGCTGTCTCGGCATTCAGTGAGTCAGAGTGCACGCTAAGAATCCAAATGCGCATCTGACTAAGTATGGATCACGATTATTACTTGTGGTCTCTGCACAGCGGCCCCTGAAAGGTAGCCCTGCCACTTATATCAATAAAAAGTCTTTATGCCCTGCACCCGGGCATTATGCAATATAAATTCAACCTTTATTAGTATGTAACTAAGTAGTCATACTAACTACTAAGAATTGTCAGGAATACACAGTGAATGCAAAGTCAATTTCAAACTGAAAATTTCGGTACGGGTCGGATCTAGTCATTTTTAGAATGTTATTTGCTTACATTCGATAGTGTACTAATTCTGATTACTGTATGTAGAAACCTTTAGAATTTAAAATGTATTATCATAGTTAATTTTTTTACATGCTACATATTGTCTTTTTTGAACAATAAAAAAAAATAAGCATTACAAAGAAATTCTTTGAGGTGAAAAGTGATAGCCTTTAGTTTACCCTTTAATAATTCTCACGGTGTCAAGTTGATGAGATAGCCCAGTAATTAGAGCTGCAGTTGCAATATCTCTCTGCTGAGTTATGTGTTTGATTCCTGGCAACTTAATACTTCATCCTTCTGATGTCAATAATATGAGAACTATTAATTTGGGTAATCATTATATCTACACCCCAGGACATACCTGAAAACTAGTTTAAAACTAAATGGACCATATGTACGTGCATACCTTGTTATTACTATAGAGGGACGAGTTAGTTGGAGATATTTCATTGAGTGGATTTTGCAAACATTTTCATTGAGCAGTATTCTCAGAAGAAACAGGAAACTTTCCCCATCTGAGGTTAAAATATAGCTTTCCCAACACACCTAAAACGATCCCAGTTAAACAGGTGCTTCTGCAAATTTTTACATTCTGTCATGCACTTAACCATGCAGATAATGTATAAACCACTTGGAACTTCTATAAAAATAATTATGATGGTATCTAGTTCCAACCAGATTGAAACACGTTTGCTTCTTCCTCAGATGCCTGCTGGAGAGATGGTAGGGCCCGGGATCATTGTTTTATATATGGTGGGATTGACCTTTGCTACAAACATTATGGGCAGAAGATTTTAGGGTAGCGTCACTGTTAATGGACTCTGACATTCACCCAAATCCAAAGATGGCCCTGTTAACATCTACCCAGTTGATACCGGAGAAACTGACGGAAGCCAAGCACAGAGAGATGGACACAGGTTTCTTCAGGAAGGAAGAGATTCTTTATTGGATCACCGATCGGGACTCAGAGGGACTAGCGTCACCAAAATACAGCAAATTCTGAGCCCCGGACAATAGTGCAGGCTCCTTATATAGGCATATAACTCCTCCCATATTAAGCTCCACCCGCACATTCCCTTGACCAATCAACACAAATAAGAATTAACTTCCTGTTTGACCGCATGGCTTGTCCAGCACAATGGAGGAGGGGGAATACTATATCCTGTATTCTTGCACATGCTCTGTACACTACTGATCGTATCTTGCCTCGTGCAACCAACTGATCGATACGTCAGCATATGCACGTACACATGCCACGTGGTAATCTCGGCCTACTAAATTTATTTTTACCGAGATTCCACCACATTCCCCCCTTTGATGCCTCTTGATATTTTACAATTACTTGAGGCATCACATAACCTTAGTTTTGCTTACACCGCAAGTTACCTTGAACCAGACCAGACTTATCTTATGATGTGAATCTTTTAACACTCATCTTCCTGCATTGGTTCTCCCTGATCTAAAGCCTTATACTTATATATCGCCATTATCTGTGCAGCAGCCTTCCTCTCTGCTATACTTCCTATCAGGCTTTGCACAGACCTAACTACTAGGGGTATAAGACACGGTAGGAGTAGACACAACAGTAAAATCAGTAGGACTCCACCTACCCCTGCCTTAAGCCCTCCAAACCACTCATACCAGCTACCAAACCAACTACTTGGATTGTACCCTTTCCATACTTGAGTAGGCACATGCGCTAGTTTAACCATATGGCTAGTAAGCTCAGCTATTGCTTGCCCTTCGTCGTCTATTTGAAGACAGCAATTGCTTAGGTTAAACTTCCCACATACACCTCCCTCTACTGCCAAAAGGTAATCCAAGGCTAATCTATTCTGGTAGACTGCTGTCCTCATCCTGGTGTTATGCTTCGCTAGAAGATTGAGCGCTTGTGATGTCTCATTAGTGATAATCTCAACCACCGCCTGTAATCTTATAATACGGTTGAGCATATAAATAGGGGTTCTATAACCAAAGGTACCATCCTCAGCCCACGTGGCTGGCCCATAATAATCTATGATACGCTGGGGAGGCCATTCATTATCTTCCCAGGTGCCTATCTCTATAGGTCCCCTTTTCTTCCTATGATTCACATCATACACTTTAACACCTAAAGTCTCACCTGTTTCAATCGGTAACAAGAAGAAGGATGGTTTGAGCATACCCAACACACATGCCCCTTCCCAGTCCTGTGGCAGCTCCGAATAGGCTTTCTTACCACAGATCCAGTACAAATTTGCTGGGGCTCTCCAGGTAGATGTGATGGATAGATCAAACCACACATCCTTTAAATTGGCGTATCTAGCAAACGGGTTTGATGGTTCTGAGACATTTGAAGCCGACCACCAAGTTGTATTCTTTGTATCATCATCATAAGCTTTTTGCCCTAGACAAGTTAATTCTCCTACAGAAGTATTATACATTATTCCTTTCCTTGCTATGCAAACATAACCTATGATGGAGGTCTTTAATCTCCACTCAGATTTACCTCTAACACTCATATGATAATCGGCTTGTGTAGATATTAATTGGTCAACTGCCTCAGAACCGGACATTACCTCCTTTGCTTCCCAAGGCCATTGGTCTCCCATGTTAGTACCTCCACACACATAGCAGTTGGTAACATTAAGACTACCGGCAATACTTTCAGCTAGGTCGATGAACAGGTTTTTAGCGTTATGGGGGATCTTATTATCTATGCTCATCTCTTCATAAAAGGAATGATATACTTGATGAGTCTGGGAGGATACCGTATCAGTCTCTATCCCTATAAACAATAATGTCCCAGGATCTAAACCCGTCCCGTATATCTGAAACCCAAATAAATTGCCATACTTATCTAGGAACTTGTCGGGGTTATTAATAAGTATATGGACTGGGTTACATTCCATAGACTTACAATATGGGCTAGTCGGCAACTTAGTCACTATCATGTCTTTGTCTACTGTCTGTCCCCAAGTCGCCCACCCCACACAAGACCAATATGGGCAGAAGTTATAGTCTTTATTTGGGCATCTAGGACTCACATATTTATTTTTGCTACTGGGACAAATGTATTTATCGTTAGACCCATACGTCCTCTCCCATCTAAGATCCCCACATACATTCCACGGCTTTCTACCACTCGATATCGCTTTACACGCATCAAATAGCAGAACACCCGAAGAATGTACGGATTCTAACACCGTCTTATTAATTAGGGTCCCCTGAGGATCTCCATTCCTGAGAGTCAACCAAATTGTACGAGGCTGATACTCCGGACTGAAGCACTTAGGTTCTCCTACTCCTAAATGGCATACACTATAGTCTATATTTAAGTATCTACATCTTGATACATCTCCTTTACATTCGTATTGTGAATGCCAAATTAGGGTTTGGGAAATATGGTTACCTGTTCTCGTAGTCTTAATGCATACCTCACAGCTAGGAGTGTCGGTACCTCTACCTTCCTGAATATAAAAACACATGTAAATAAACACAATCAAAAGCACATCTTTCGCCGTCATCCTCAGTCTTCGTCCGTGCGATGGAACCTCAGCTTCCAGGATGTGAGGGCTGCAGGGAATGGAGTTCTGCTCGTCTTCACAGGTGTCCCTTCGAGACTTTCCTGGCTTATACACTATGTGATGGTAAGAGGACAGGCTTTATTATGGCCTTCTCACTTACACCTGTAACAATAAAATTTGTAATCCACAATAATTCCTCGTTACTCCGACTGAGTAGTGCGTTTCAACCGGATCTTGCAGGGATTCTCTGGATCTGCTGTAACTTGCCAAGAATCGACTGCTGCTGGTTTAACCCTGGAGTGATGTATCCACGGAGTCACTTCTGCTACTTTTATCGCTGTAGGGGTAGACAAAAGAACAACATAAGGACCTCTCCACTTGGGCCCTAACGGTACATTATTCCACTCTTTAATCCACACTTGGTCTCCTGGATGATAATTATGAACAGGGGGATAAATATTCACAGGTAATCTATCTTGTACCCATTTCTGTACCTCCTCCATAGTCTTACCCAACTCTACAACCTGCTGCCGGGTAATTCCTTCTCCCAACTGACTCAAGTCCCCCCTTAAGTTACCAAGTACGGGAGGTGGTCGCCCATACATAATTTCAAAAGGAGAGAGGCCCATCCTTCTGGTAGGGGTACTGCGGATTCGCAATAGAGCTATAGGTAAGAGAACGTTCCACTTAAGTTGGGTTTCCTGACACATTTTAGCCAACTGGTTCTTTATAGTTCTATTCATTCTCTCTACCTTACCAGAACTTTGGGGTCTATATGCAGTATGAAGCCTCCACTTTATACCAAGCATATGAGTCAGTTGTTGTAGGCACTGGTGAACAAAAGCTGGACCATTGTCCGATCCTATAGAACAGGGTAGTCCATATCGGGGTATTATTTCTCGTAGCAGGAATCTCACAACTTCTCCTGCTTTCTCTGTACGAGTAGGACATGCTTCTACCCAGCCTGAATAGGTGCACACAATTACCAGCAGGTAACGATGTCCACCCGATTTAGGCATCACTGTAAAGTCTATTTGTAGATCGGACATGGGGAGTCCCCCCATAAACTGGACTCCTGGTGGCTTTACTGGTCCTTGTCTTGCATTATTCTTAGCACACGTTACACATCTGCGTACAATGGCCTGAGTCAAGTTGGACAATCTTGGTATGTAGAAATGTTTCCTGAGAGATTCTTCAGTACTGTCTCTCCCAGAATGTGTCCCGTTGTGATAATTTTGGACAATTTCTACCGCTAGCGATGCTGGTATAACTATTCTTCCATCTTCTAGCTGATACCACTTGTTCTCCAGATACTTTCCCGGTTCAGTCTTTAACCACTCCTCTTCTTGAGTTGTATAAACTGGAGTCCATTGAGACAGTGGGGTTGGTATTAGAGCAGCTATATGCCCCACATACTCCTGTCTTCCTGATTCAGCAGCACGCTTAGCTGCACTATCTGCCATCCGATTTCCCTTGGTTACATCACCATCTCCTCTCAGATGCGCTCGACAATGTATAATACCGACTTCTTTCGGCTCCCACACTGCTTCCAATAGTTGTAGGATTTCAGCTGCGTACTTGATTTCCTTGCCTTCTGAATTCAGTAGTCCTCTTTCTTTATACAAAGCTCCGTGGGCATGAGTGGTTAAAAACGCATACTTAGAGTCCGTATAGATATTTACTCTTAAACCTTCAGCCAATTGTAACGCTCGTGTTAGTGCTATTAATTCTGCCTTTTGTGCTGATGTTCCTTTCGCCAGTGGCCGAGCTTCTATCACCTTGTCTATTGTTGTCACTGCATATCCTGCATAGCGGATCCCTTCTTTTACATAACTACTGCCGTCGGTATAATATTGAACATCGGGGTTCTGGATGGGAAAATCACGAAGATCTGGTCTACTTGAGAATACTTCATCCATTACTTCCAAACAATCATGTTGACTTTCAGTAGGTTGTGGCAAAAGGGTAGCTGGATTTAAGGTGTTTACAGTCTCTAAATGCACTCTTGGGTTTTCACACAACATTGCTTGATACTTGGTCATACGGCTGTTACTAAACCAATGATTTCCTTTGTAATCCAACAACGTCTGTACTGCATGTGGGACTCGTACATAAAGTTCTTGACCCAGAGTGAGTTTATCGGCTTCAGCTACTAGCAGGGCGGCTGCAGCTACGGCTCTTAGACAAGGTGGAAGTCCGCTGGCCACTGCATCCAGTTGCTTAGACATGTAGGCAACAGGTCTTTGCCATGATCCCAAGTACTGTGTCAATACTCCCACAGCCATTCTTCTTTGCTCGTGTACATATAAGTAGAATGGTCGTGTGTGATCAGGTAGACCTAATGCTGGGGCACTCATCAAAGCCTTCTTCACATCTTCAAATGCCGTTTGCTGTTCTTGGGTCCATAAGAAGGGGTCGTGCTCTGTACCTTTGATAGCTGCGTACAGAGGTTTTGCTAGTATCGCATAGCTGGGAATCCATATCCTACAGAAGCCTGCTGCTCCCAAGAATTCTCGCACTTGTCTTCTATTCTTGGGTATTGGTATTTGGCAGACAGCTTCTTTTCTCTCTGGCCCCATAATCCTTTGACCTTCAGAGATATGGAATCCCAGATACTTGACAGTTGGCAAACACAACTGAGCCTTCTTTCTAGACACCTTGTATCCTGCCTTCCAGAGAATGTGTAGTAGATCGTGCGTTGCTTGCTGACATTTTTCTTTTGTAACTGCTGCTATCAACAAGTCATCTACATATTGTAACAATACACACTCTCCTGGGATGGACTCGAAATCCAGTAGATCTTGACTTAGAGCTGAACCAAATAGGGTAGGTGAATTTTTAAACCCTTGGGGCAGTCTTGTCCAAGTCATTTGGCGTTTTGAGCCTGTTACAGCGTTCTCCCATTGGAAAGCGAAAATACATTGACTTTCTGCGGCAATTCGGAGGCAAAAGAAGGCATCTTTGAGATCTAAGACTGTGAAGTAAGTAGCCCCGCCCGGAATTAAAGCAAGCAGGTTATATGGATTGGGTACAACTGGATGTATACTAACAACCGCATCATTGACTGCTCTTAAGTCCTGCACAGGTCGATACTCATCTGTACCGGGCTTTTGAACAGGCAGCAATGGGGTGTTCCAGGGGGAAGTACAGAATTTTAGGATACCATACCGTATGAACTTATCCAGATAGGATTGGATGTTCTTCTTAGCCTTCTGTGGGATGTGGTATTGTCTTAGGCTCACTGGATAAACCCCATGTTTCAGTTCAATTTTTATTGGTGGAATATTGCGGGCCAGTCCTGGTGGGTTGTTCTCTGCCCAAACTCCTGGTATGTTAAACAATGTCTCATCACTCCTAGGGTTTTGGCTAGTCAACACTGTATAAAGTCGCCACTCTTCTTCCTTTGGTACGGATAAAGTCATAATACCTGAAGGTCCATTAAACTTCAGAGATGTTGTTCCATTTGGTAGGAACGTAATCTGCGCTTGTAGTTTTGATAGCATATCACGTCCCAGCAATTGGACTGGACATTCAGGCATATAAAGGAATTGGTGTTTTACTACGTGGCCTCCCAATGTACAGAGTCGACTTTTAAGAACCGGTCTTTCAGCACTTCTTCCAGTTGCTCCTATCACAGTAATAGTCCTTCCAGATGGAGGAGCAACTAGATTAGTCACCACTGAATGTTCGGCACCAGTGTCGATCATGAACGCACTCCTTTTCCCCCCTATTGATACATCGACCATAGGCTCCGCTCGACCAAGGGGGATGGAGCCCGGTCGGTATCAATAGTCCTCCATGACCGTGTCAGCCAATCCTACGAAGTCCCTACCTTCTCTATCGCGGGACCTTTGCGCTGCTGGAATATACCTGTCTTCCCTAACACTTCCTCTGTTCCCATTACTCCCTCTATAACCATTACTCCCTCCGGGGCCTCCTCTACCTCTCGCTCTGCCTCTAAAGTTTCCGTAGCCTGCCCTGGGTTGGTCTCTCTCGTACTGCTCTCTTTGCGGACATTCGTTCCTCCAATGCCCTTCTTCCTTGCAATACGCGCACTGATCCCTACTCAAAGGCTCCCTACTCCATCTATTATTGCCTCTATCTGGGCCCCGTTTATCTACGCCTGCGATTGCTACCGCTAGCATATCAGCCTTTTTACGCATCTTGCGCTCTTCCTCTTTCTTATTTTCTGTATCCCTGTTCATATAAACCTTATTTGCTACCTCCATTAGTTGGGTGATGGACATACCTGCAAACCCTTCTAACTTTTGTAGCTTGCGCTTAATATCTCCGTATGCTTGGCTGACAAAGGCGGAGTTAACCATTCGGGAATTGTCTGCGTCTTCCGGATTAAAGGGGGTGTACAAGCGGTACGCCTCCAATAATCGGTCATAAAAGACACTGGGCGCTTCATCGCTTTTCTGAATCACCTCAACTGTCTTCGACATGTTAATGGCTTTCTTTCCTCCGGCTTTCATGCCAGCAATTATAGCGTCTCTATAGGCTCTGAGTTGAACCATATCAGCACCATTTACGTTCCAATCGGGATCAGTGTTGGGATAGTGTGTTGCGGCCCATGCTGCTGGATTAGCTTGGTTCAAAGCACGGGCTCTATCTTCTAATGCTTTAATGGCTGCTTGATTTATTCTTGTCCTTTCCTCATTGTTAAATAAAGTCATTAGTAACTGCTGGCAATCAGCCCATGTCGGATTATGCGTCTGTACTATTGAGGTGAACAGATCAGTCATGGCTTGTGGTTTCTCAGTATACGAGGAATTATGGGTCTTCCAGTTTAAAAGGTCGGTAGTGGTAAATGGGACATATACGAAGACTGGGTCAGCGTGTGCCATTTGACCTGCGGCATCGATATAAGCTGACCCGGGATTTAGGCGAAGAGGCATCTGATAGTGCTTTAATTGTTGGGCACCAGTCAACTGTCGGGTTTGGATGGGGCTACGTAGGGAGGCGTCAGTCATGGGTTCCGGTCGGGGAGAGATAGGGTATGGGGATGTGGGAGGTTGGTTTTGGGAAAAGGTAGTGAATAGAACACTTCGGGCCGAGCTAGATGAAGCTTGACCGGAAGTCTGAAGTGGCGCCAAATCAGGATATTCGTTTCTAATGGGGGTGGGTTCTGGTTCCGGAAGGGGAGATTTAGTATGAGGGGGTGTGGATCCTGTACTGGAGGAGGAAGCGGAAGTGGATGAGGGTAATGAGGGGAGGGGTGCAGGGCTTCCTGCGTTTGCGTCACTTCCTCTTAACGGAAAGTAAGGGGGCGGCAAAGGGATCTCGGACTCAGGGGGCGTGTCCAAAATGGGCCTAACGCCAGTCCTAGTGGACGAACAAGTCCTAGCTACCATGAGGCGACACTGCTCCTCGTGGCATGTCTGGAGCCATTTTGGCGAGTCATTTACGGCCTGTCTCCAACAGTCAATATAAGGAAACTGGCCGTAAAGTTCAGGCCTACCTGATACAGCCACGTGTAAGCGCTGTACCAGAGTTGGATCCAAACTGCCACGTGGCGGCCATGCCGCAACCAAAGTAGGCCACTCCCTAGTGCACAAAGTAACTAAACGCACAGAAGACATCTTAACCCCAAAATCACAAACCTTGAATCCCTTTTTAAAATTCTTAACCATACATCCTAAGGGATCCGGAATCGTTGACTGCGACGCACCCATATTTAACAATGGAACGTCGTCGACAACGATTACTATACACGCGTACTATTCAACAGTCACACCCGTTTCCTCTGGCAACAGCACCACGCGGTACGGTTACCAAGTGAAACGTACACAATAACAATAAACACTCAGGGAATTCCCGTACACACACAGCTGCTACACCAGTCACTATATAATCAATATTATGCCCTTTGGCGTAACTATACAGTCACCCACGCTATAATTCTCTATATACGAATTACCCGTCTATAACACACCCCAGTAACATCGTCTTTTACAAATAGCGGTTACAGTACGGTTAGCATAGGTCAAAGTACAAGTTAAGGTCACAATACAATTATTAGTGGTTATGGTGTTAAAACATGCAATTGACGACAATGATTAGTACTTATTATACAATGTCAGTAAATATACAGGGTTATGGTACCGTGCACTATAATACAGCAACACACTATTAACACTCTCGCTAGACGGCTGAGCTCGCGCTATCTAACAAGATATACACTTTACTAAAACAATCGTTAACACATTTACAATTCCCAACTAAACTATTGGCCAGTACCTTGAATGGACTACCTAAAACTATATACACCCGTTTTGGTTAGCCACACTGCCCAATCACCACATATATAGCGAGCTAGAGAACCGAATTTACACAGGCGCCTCTTAGTCGCACTATACAACGAGCTAGAGAACCGAATTTACACAGGCGCCTCTTAGTCGTACTATCAAAAGTCTAGTGGGTTCCAAATTTACACGCCTTCCCACTTAGCCCAGATAGGATGAGAACTAGCGAACCGAATTTACACAGGCGCCGCTTAGTCTCCCGGTCCCTCCGACCTAGCGAATGTAATATACACCCTAGAACGCTAGTCTAGACAAGACACCGGTGTCCGGCTAGGGCTATTTACACCAGGACCCCGCCTGACTAACCAAATCAAACGGTCTGACTAAAGAGCGTTCGATCGAGCGGTGCGCCTTCGCTCCTTCCCTCCGACAGAGGGGGCAGATACAGATTCAAAAACCCCTTTGGGCCTACCGCACAATCGGTATACCCCTAGCGGGTCCTGCCGTCTAAAACAGCAGTTGTCTTACCTCCTCGTTCCTGAACCTGAGTTCACACTCATCGACGGGGACACCCCAGCACTTCTCACGTAGAGGCCGATGATCTCCTGGACAACAGACCAGTGGCGCCGAGACGAAGGGAGGTCCACGCAGAAGTTCAGGGGTGCAGCCGTAGAGAACGTGGGCAAAGATAGACCGTCTCACGCCTCTGCCTCTCAGCTACCGTTGAACGATGAGCTTCCCGGCCAATGCACCAAATGATACCGGAGAAACTGACGGAAGCCAAGCACAGAGAGATGGACACAGGTTTCTTCAGGAAGGAAGAGATTCTTTATTGGATCACCGATCGGGACTCAGAGGGACTAGCGTCACCAAAATACAGCAAATTCTGAGCCCCGGACAATAGTGCAGGCTCCTTATATAGGCATATAACTCCTCCCATATTAAGCTCCACCCGCACATTCCCTTGACCAATCAACACAAATAAGAATTAACTTCCTGTTTGACCGCATGGCTTGTCCAGCACAATGGAGGAGGGGGAATACTATATCCTGTATTCTTGCACATGCTCCGTACACTACTGATCGTATCTTGCCTCGTGCAACCAACTGATCGATACGTCAGCATATGCACGTACACATGCCACGTGGTAATCTCGGCCTACTAAATTTATTTTTACCGAGATTCCACCACACAGTGTCCCTACCCAAACCCTTGCAGACACGACTGTGTCATATCCTCTTGACTACTAAAAAGGCCATACATAAAAAATGGAATTCAAGGCACACTCCAACCATCACCGTAATGGTGAATATTCTAACTGAAAGAACAAGTTGCGAGAAATGTCCCATAGACATCAGCACATGCTACATGTTTACAACAAGATATGGTCTATTGGGGGCTGCGAAACAAATGGGAAATTAAGCTTCAAATCCTGTAGTGCCTCTCCAATGTTATCTATTTCCTTTTGTTTTTTGTAATGTTTTTAATTTTTAGTTAGGGACCGCTGAAGGTCACCTTCAGGTTGTAATACACTCCCACTGGAGAGGAGAGCCAGCTTACTATGCAACCGCTTCTCCTCTATGTATGTCATGCATCTACCCCTGCTGAGACACTGTACATCTACTGAATGCCTATCGTAACTTTTTATTTTGAAAAATAATATATATAGAAACAGAGAGAGTGAGAGAGAGTTAATCGTTGTCTCGTGCTTTGAGGGTCAAAGTGAATTTAAGTCGCGCAAAGAAGCTTGGAAAACAGCAATCCTTATCTCAAGTTAAATGCTGGGACTGTAGGCAGAGTCCTTGTGGAATGTAAGGGAAAAAATATACAACGGTAAATATAGTAAACACAGGATTTATACTGGCAGGTGAGTGATATAATTTTAATTAAGTTGAATGCAAATTGCACCCTGAAATTTAATGTTCTCAGCAATAAAGTAAAGAATGAGGATTGACTGCCATCCGTACATCATATTGCTCTATGGACTTATGGTGTTAAATAGCTATTACAAGTTCACATCTCTAAAGGTCACAGTGCACTGTAACTCAAAATGATGCATTTGGCTGTATTTATGTTTTTTAACACATAATGCCCTAGGATCCTTTATCACTTCGAGAGGGAGAGATCTGTAATGTTTGATGAGACAAAAGATTGGTCTGTCTGCATTCTTCGTCAAAATGGAGGACCACAGTGGGTAAATGTCTACAACACAATAGGAGCCTGTGTTCGACTCAGCAAATAGTCCCACTGGAACATTCTTTAACTGTACAATTGTGGAATAACTCTAGTCAGGTCTCGGCCTACGTTAGGCTAGTAGAGAATGTAAGCCTCTTGTCAACTATGCCCAGACAAAAAGAGGTTTATGCATCTACAGTAAAAATGTCATGGGGATAGTATGACATCTTAGAATATAATGGGCAGAGTGAAAAGAACTGGCACCATAAAATATCCAATTATTAATGATTAACAAACACTATATTGTAAAATGACATGCAAAGCTATAGTCTGATGTAAGAGAAAATACTTAAATAATGAATAAAGTCTGCAATGTGAGTGCCCTATACATCACTAACCCTCATTGAAATAGCACTTCTAAATTAACGGACAACTGTCATGAAAAACTGATTTTTTAACAACGTTTACATTACATTTCATGAAACTTAATTACGTATATATTTTTTTAAATTATGCATATTTTTTTTTCTAAAAATGTCACTTGATCTGGCTTAGCAGCCATGTTTAGCTCTAAAACTGCACATAGAAAGTCCTTGCTCCATGAAAGCAGAAGTGGTCTGTGGGGTTAGAGTAACCCTTTAAATCCTCTTAACATCTTATGAAATCTATGTTTGATGTTAACCCCTCTCAAACAGGGCCAGAATAAGAGCCCAGTGGGCTTGGTGCTGACAATTATATTGTATATATTATTAAAAAATCCTATCGACCAAAAACACTAAAACAGACCTACCTCCCAAGCGTCATGTATCTGATGGAGATGGTGCTGGAGGGAAACCAATACAATGCAGCTATGAGAAAACACATACCCTATGCTAATCTTATGCTTTCATCTTTCAAGTAAACCCATACCCCCTAACAGCAGTGTCCAGTAAAGCAGGAAGTCTATGGACAGGGTAAAAGGGTGGGCAACTGGTGCAAATCACATAACCAGAACTGCCGAAAGGGTTGAACATACCCAAAAAGCGTCATGTCTGAGTCCCCATGTCTCCTAGTGTCCCAATGTCACTAGGACACTAGGGGACACTTAGAGACATTGGGACACTGTGAGACATGGGGACACTGAGACACTAGGGGACACTGGGAGAGACATGGGGACACGGAGAGACTATGGGACTCTGGGAGACTAGGGAAACAGACACTAGGTACACTGAGAGACACCAGGGACACTGAGAGACATGGGGACACTGAGACACTAGGGGACACTGGGAGAGACATGGGGACACGGAGAGACTATGGGACTCTGGGAGACTAGGGAAACAGACACTAGGGACACTGAGAGACACCAGGGACACTGAGAGACATGGGGACACTGAGACACTAGGGACACTGACTGGGAGACCTGGGAGACATAGGGACACTGTGTCCCTAGTGTCTCAGGGTCCCCTTGTTCCCCAGTGTCCCCATGTCTCCCAGTGTCCCCAAGTCCCTCACCGTCCCCATGTCTCACAGTTTTCCCTAGTGTCTCAGTATCCCCAGGTCTCCTAGTGCCCTCTAATGCCTCAGTGTCACCAAGTTTACCTATGTCTCCCAGTGTCCCCAAGTCTCTCACCGTCACCATCTCTCACAGTTTCCCCTAGTCTCTGCCCCCCAGTGTCTCAGTATACCCATGTCTCACTGTGTCCCCTAGTGTCTCAGTGTCCCCTAGTGTCTCCCAATGTCCCCTAGTGTCTGAGTCTCCATGTCTCCCTGCAGCCTTTTCCCCCAATCCTTCACTTACCTGAGCTGTTGGCTGTCTCTGCAGGCTCGGTGCTGCTGTCTGGACCCTCGGTGCAGAACTGCTTCCCCGCGGATCAGTGAGTAGAGAGAGGCAGGGAGGGAGATGCTGTAACTTCTTATCCCTGCCTCTCTCCACACACACACAGCAACCCCTACTGGCTGGTATTGCAGAATAATCTCAGTTTATACTGAGAATGACATTTGTATTGCTGGTATTGCTGCAAGACGGGTACCGGCTAGGCAGCCTCAAATACCTGAGAAATACTTCTGAGAAATACCTGGCAACCCTAAGAAATACCTGAGAAATACCTGGCAACCCTAAGAGTAGGGTGTAAAAAAAAAAAATCAATGAGCCTATTCTATAGGTTTGGGACTGGAGCCGCAGCTCCATCATCCCCTATATTTATCCGGCCCTGCTATCAAACCTTAACCCTCCATTTACCTTAACCACTTCTAACATTCTATTTATTTATTTTTGCCTTTACGCAGCTGTGTACCCTCACAGATTCAAACAACACATTTTAAGCAGAATAAAGCGCAAATATCCAGATTTACATATGCAGTTGTCAAATCTTTATATGTTTTTAGGCCTGAAACATCTAGTTAATACATTTATTAAACTCACTTTATCTGCTTTATCTCAGAATACTGTGCCATCTCTGTGGAGGATGGCATTTAACGTCCTAACGCTCCTAAGGGGTTAATACAAAAAATATGCTTGAAGTTTTTCATTGGTTTAGGCCTAGGGACTGTTATTTGCCAACAGGACAATATATGACCAGGGTCTTTTATTACCTGTAAATCATGGCCAATTACCTCCATCTTATAGTCTTATACAAGCTGGAGCAATCATTAAAGGAACACTCCAAGTACCATAACCACTACAGCCCATTGTAGTGGTTATGATGCTAGGAGTGCCGTTGTGACATCCTACTGTAAACATTCGAACCATTTTATCTGGGTCAAACCAGGTGAATGTCAGTTTGTTCAATGCAAATACATATTATTATTATTACTGGTATTTATATAGCACCAGCATATTACTTTGCACTTCACAATATTATCAAAGGGGGAGATTTAACAATAAATGAGACAATTACAAGAAAACTTACAGGAACAATAGGTTGAACAGGGCCCTGCTCAAATGAGATTACAGTATATAGAAGGTGAGGCGTAAAACCCAATAGGACAGGAAGTAGCAATCAAACAAGGTGGAGTGAAGCAGAGCTGGAGGAGAGAATAGAGTGCTACCCTTTAGGAGAGAGCAAGGGACAGGTATATTCAACTCATTCTTTGGCTGAGAGAATTCGGCAGAAGCAATGATGAGTGTTTTAAATCAGTGTTTGCAGTTTTATTGGCCCCTTTGTTATTTTTATGGGCAGGTTATTGAGTATGCATGGTTTGTATGGGACTATTTAACCTAAATAAAATACTGAAGAATTAGTGTCTTTAGACCACGGGGTGTCTGGCTTACATGGAAAATGAATGTGCTGATAAAAGTTTACATGTTATCCTGTTACACACCTGTCTTAGCCACCAGCAGAATTTACGTAAATAACATTGACATCACCGCCCAGAGGAACTTATTTTTTTAAGCCTGGGCCAAAATTTTTAATTAAGTGCAACATCTTGATAGAAGTCCTACAGGCAAAAGAAATTTACATTTTTTGGCGACTGTTGCAACACATTCAATAACTTTCTCCCAAAGTATAAAAATAAATAAGTTAAAATGGAAAAGAGTGAATACTTCTCACTCATCTGGAATTGTCTACAAAACTTCTAAACCTCAAGATTGGAGGACAAAGATGAGATAAAGAGGATGGAATTGAATATGACTTCATGAAAAACTACGCTAAAGAGTGTGTCCTTATTTTATTTTATTTTTAAAAAGTGCAGTTTTCAATAAAATTGACACTTGTGTAAATATATCTTTTTACACCCCCTGGCTTTTAAGGAAGCATCAAGTCATGTTACTGTCTTGTTTGTTTAGCTCAGTGGAGCTAACTTCAGGAGGCAAGCAATTGCCCAGAGCACCTGCTTTGCAAAGACTTCTCATTGAGCTGCATTCGGAAGTCTGTGATTGCACAGCTACAGAAAGTCAGGGCTGGGTTAAGGGGGCTTGCAAAGGCTGCAGTCAAGAGTTCTTTTTGCAAGTTGTTTTAAGATATACCCCCAATGAAAAATGCATAGATACATAGTTACATAGTTACATAGCTAAAAAGAGACTTGCGTCCATCAAGTTCAGCCTTTCTCACATATGTTTTTGCTGTTGATCCAAAAGAAGGCAAAAAAACCAGTTTAAAGCACTTCCAATTTTGCAACAAACTAGGAAAAAAATTCCTTCTTGACCCCAGAATGGCATTCAGATTTATCCTTGGATCAAGCAGCTATTACCCTACATTGAAAAATTATATCCTTGAATATTCTGTTTTTGCAAGTATGCATCTAGTAGCTGTTTGAACATCTGTATGGACTCTGATAAAACACCTTCTTCAGGCTGAGAATTCCACATCTTTATTGTTCTTACAGTAAAAAAACCTTTCTTTGCCTTAGACGAAATCTTCTTTCTTCCAGTCTAAACGCATGACCTCGTGTCCTATGTAAAGTTCGGTTTGTGAATAGATTTCCACACAATGGTTTATATTGGCCCCGAATATATTTGTATAATGTTATCATATCCCCTCTCATTAAATGCATGCATATTTTTTGGTGGTATATCTATTAAGCCGTGCTTTTATTGTTTTTATTTTTATTTGAGTAGTGGAATGTCCCTTTAAGCATTTAATTAAGGTATAGGGCAGGGATAGGCAGCCTTTGGTACTCCAGATGTTTTGTACTGCATCCCCCATAATGCTCTGACACCCATAGTGCTGGCAAAGCATCATGGGAGGAGTAGTCCAAAACATCTGGAGTGCCGAAGGTTGCCTATGCCTGGTTTAGGGTGTTCCAGCAAGGCATTTCCAGTGTGAAAGATTACTAGTGGGCAGATGGGAAGTGATTCCTTACTCTTCTGTCCAGCCTCACACACAGACACTGGGGGAGCTGGGACAGCACTGACGTTTACACTTTCGATAACTGCTCCTGCAAGTCTGTTAAAGGGAAACTCCAGTGCCAGGAAAACTATCCGTTTTCCTGGCACTGGAGGGTCCCTCTCCCTCCCACCCCCCAATCCCCAATTACATCCCCTGATCTGAGTGAACAACTTATCCAAAAATCACCCAGATCGGTTTGGGGGTTCAGGAATTTTATGGAAGACATAGATTTGCCCAGGCACAGGCATGGTCCCATGCCAAAAACAGTTCCATAGAATCAGGGCTAACGGTCGGTCTCTCTGTCTGGAGTACAAAAGTACATAACTCGGGGGCAGGGCTGGACCGCCATGCTGGCTGATCGCACACTCGACAAGCTTCTGCCAGAAATTTGAACATAAGCTGCCTAAAAGTCAATAATCGACGCAAACAGTACCTACGAGCAGCCAGCAGAGACCGAGGAGGCTACAGATGCCACCGGCGAAACTTTAAATAAGTTCCTGACACGCTGTAGGGAGAGCTGGTTCTATGTACCCAACGTCCACACACAGTGGAGGCACAGTGGCTTAGCATGCATCTTAGCTTGTAATGTTCAGCCTACCTGCTCTTCACTAATAACTGTACTCACCCAACCACTTGGATTAGGCGACTAACCCTAACCTATAAAAAGAAGGCGTCATCCTTAAGCATACACTTACAACCTGCTATCAGTTTTATTCGACCGACCTTGTTGCTAGCTAGAGAGAGAGCAGATATGACTTAGGTATAACCGCTTAAAGGGACACTATAGTCACCTGAACAACTTCAGCTTAATGAGGTTGTTAAGAGAACTATAGCTCCCTGCAGCCTCTCTCATGTAAACACTGTATTTTCTGAGAAAATACCGTGTTTACATGGAAAGCTAGGAACACCTCCAGTTGCAGTCACTCAGAGTGAACCATAACATGCCTCCATCCACTCAGATCTGCTGTGCACGAGCATCCTGTGATTCAGTATCTCCCCCCTCTGCATGCAGACACTGAACTTTCCTCATAGAGATCCATTGATTCAATTCATCTCTATGAGGAGATGCTGATTGGCCAGGGCTGTGTTTGAATCATGCTGGCTCTGCCCCTGATCTGCCTCCTTGTCAGTCTAAGCCAATCATATGGGGAAGCACTGTGATTGGATCAGGCTATCACATGTCAGCAGACAGCATGCAGATTTACAGCTTCAGGCTTGAATACAGTAAGATTTTTACTATATTTATGGAGGCATGAGCGGCCCAGGGGGGCTAGATGGTCGTGTTAACATTATAGGGTCAGGAATACATGTAGTTGCACTGGTGACTATAGTGTCCCTTTAAGGTAGAAACTGCCTAACTTGTAATCCTCTTTCACTTTAACTGTTATTAACGAGTTATTAACATGTTTGAATGCTTAATCAATATAAAATGAGGCTGCCACCCATAGGAGATGTTACACTATGTTAGCATGTACCCAATATGTATAAATACCGTGCATTCCCTCTTCTTCATTCTGTACTCCTATTAACGTGTGCCTCAATAAAAGAAAGATTGACAAAAAAGAAAAAAAAAGTACATAATCCACATGAACAGAGCCTGTGTAAAGTATTTTAGCCAGGTTTATCACGGGCGCCATAGTCACAGAGTAGGAGGCTGGCAAACAGGCCACTCCAAAAACCAGTGGCAAGGTCACTTTCGCCACAGCAAATCTACCTGAATATGCAAATTAACAAGCCTTGCTAACCAGGCAGTGCACATAGCTGTTGCTACCAACAGAGGGCACTATACAGGCTCCATAGCCAAATCCATCTAGTTGGTAACAAACATCAGGACAGGAGAGCACAAAAAAACATTAACAATAAACAAACACATTATATACACCCTGCATATAATATAATGGGCTGTAGCCAGGGCCGGACTGGGGATACAAAGCAGCCCTGGAAAAAAAAAATCTATGCCAGCCCCATAAGTCATTGCACCATATATTACAAATGTGAAGCTCCCACACTTACCGAGAAGGCTGGTAGGAGTGCTACTGCCAAAACAGGCTAGAAGCATTCAGGATGGAGTGTTCCGCGTGCCGAAGCCCAGAAGAGCTCCAGAGTTGGCGACCAGGGACGTAGTGGTGAGCTTCCATAACAACAAGGATAAAGCAGCGGTGCAGGCAGCACTGAGAGGGTCCTCCCCATATGCGTTCGAAAATATGAGTGTTATATTTTATACAGATCTCACAAGGGAGACCTTGCAATGGCAGAGATCCCTACAGCCCCTCACCACACATGTGATCCGCTACAAATGGCGATCACCAAGAATGCTGCAAGTTTAACAGGGAGAGAGCACCCACACGGTCCAAGACCCATAGCAGGCGGCGGCTCTGTTGCAGACCCTGGGCCTTCGGGAAAAAAAGCAGCATTGTGCTAGCCGCCGCGTCATACTTTTCACGCCCCTTCCTTGACGACGGCCGCAGCCCAGTGCGAGCCGTCGTCCCTCCTATTGACGCCAGCCGCATGTTCCATGCGTGCTGACGTCAAACACACCCCGTCCCTCCTTAAGGCGTCAGCCACACCTCCTATGCGTGCTGACGCCTCCCCACGTTGTCACTAAGACGCCGGCGTCTGACTACATTTCCCAGAAATCCCTGGTGTGTGTATGCCGGTCATGTGACCGTGCTATATTTTATTAATTTATACACATATCTTGCTCGTTTTACACATGTATCTGTATATTTAAGGTGTTATTGAGCACCCTTATTCTGCCATATTGTATTTTTTCTGTTTTTATTATGTTCTTATTATATTAATGCCAACCCTTCTTGTGATTGATTACTTACTTTTTGCCAATTTCAAAGAATTGTGTTTGCTATTTATTGATTCTTTTGCCAGGTATCAGGTTCTTTCCCCATATTGATAACGCCTTTTGGCGAAACGCGTTTATGGTTACATAATTGTGTATTTTTAATATTAAAGTATATTTGGTTACTTTTTATTGTACTATTTATCTTTTAATACACATTAATCTATTTTTTACCTGGCATCCTTTTATCATACCGGACTCCAAGTAATCCTAGGTGGGGATTATACCACCAGCGCTATCAACAAGGAGCAGTTGATCTGCTCCTATCTTGTGAGTACCCATTTTATTTTATTATTTTATTTAATAGTTTCTTACACAGTGAACACTATTGGCTGTTTCTCTCTACCCGAGTGTTTATCATACCACGAACGGAGGAAACACAGACGAAGGAAATTCACCTCATATCCCATAAGCGGGGGATCTTACCGCTGTACGCCCTTTACACCAGAGCGGGTTTTAGCTCTTTTAAACATAGAAACATAGAATGTGACGGCAGATAAGAACCATTCGGCCCATCTAGTCTGCCCAGTTTTCTAAATACTTTCATTAGTCCCTGGCATTATCTTATAGTTAGGATAGCCTTATGCCTATCCCACACATGCTTAAACTCCTTTACTGTAACCTTTACCACTTCAGCTGGAAGGCTATTCCATGCATCCACTACCCTCTCAGTAAAGTAATACTTCCTGATATTATTTTTAAACCTTTGTCCCTCTAATTTAAGACTATGTCCTCTGGTTGTGGTAGTTTTTCTTCTTTTAAATATAGTCTCCTCCTTTACTGTGTTGATTCCCTTTATGTATTTAAATGTTTCTATCATATCCCCCCTGTCTCGTCTTTCCACCAAGCTATACATGTTAAGATCCTTTAACCTTTCCTGGTAAGTTTTATCCTGCAATCCATGAACCAGTTTAGTAGCCCTTCTTTGAACTCTCTCTAAGGTATCAATATCCTTCTAAAGATATGGTCTCCAGTACTGTGTACAGTACTCCAAGTGAGGTCTCACCAGTGTTCTGTACAATGGCATGAGCACTTCCCTCTTTCTACTGCTAATGCCTCTCCCTATACAACCAAGCATTCTGCTAGCATTTCCTGCTGCTCTATTACATTGTCTGCCTACCTTTAAGTCCTCAGAAATAATCACCCCTAAATCCCTTTCCTCAGATGTTGAGGTTAGGACTCTATCAAATATTCTTGTCACGGCTAGTAATGTGGTCCAGCACGCAGAAACTATGTAAACATATACATAAGTAAGAAAAGGAAAATAACAGGATAGAGCGTAAACCGGACCTTAGAATGGCCGGACTAATACGCAAGACAGAGAATGGTCAAAGGGAAAGCCGAGGTCAAGGAAGCCAGAAAATACTCAATACCGATAAAACAAGCCAAGTCAGGGAAACCAGAGATCAGGATAACCAGGGAAACGCCAAGGATCAGGATACCAGGAAATCAGAAACACGAAAATAGCACTCTCGGGAAACCAGGAAACTGAAACCACGACAGGGCAAAGTACTGGGGTGAATTAGGGGTTTAAATACCCCTCTCTAAGCTATGATTGGTCAGAGGGCGACCTCTGACCCCAGAACGTGCGTGTGCGTTGACGTCGTGACGTCACGCACACGTTAGTATAATTCTCGGGGGCGGGGCTATCCATAGACGCGACCACGTGGTCGGCGCCATATTGGATTCGGGCGTGATGCCCGGAAGAACTAAGTGCGCGGTTCCCGGCTCACCGACGAGCAGGTAAGCTCGTGTAGTCGGTGTGGTCGTGCCGGTCGGGCACGACCGTGAGGCTCGGCGGGCCGGTGACCGCAACAGTACCCCCCACTCGAAGACCGTGCACCGGGCGGGAAGGACCCGGCTTAAGAGGAAAGCGGTTGTGAAATGACCGGATAAGACGGGGCGCATGGACCCGGTCAGCAGGAACCCAACAACGTTCCTCGGGACCATAACCCTTCCAGTCAACGAGATAGGACAAGACGCCTCTGGATAATTTGGAGTCCATGATAGAACGGACTTTGTATTCTTCTTGATCACCCACTACCAAGGGCGGAGGAGGAGTGGATACCCTGGTGTAGCGATTGCAAGTAAGGGGCTTGAGCAGAGACACATGGAAAGTATTCGCTATTCTCATATGAGCCGGTAGTGCCAAAGAATAGGTCACTGGATTAATACGTTGGGTAACTCGAAAGGGACCTATGTATCGAGGGGCAAATTTCATGGACGGGACCTTAAGCTTGATATGTTTTGTGGAGAGCCACACCCTGTCACCTGGAAGATAGACAGGATTAGCGCCCCGTTTTTTGCCAGCTTGGACCTTTGCTCGTAATGAGGCTTTTTGCAGAGCTGAATGGACGGAATCCCAGGTATCATGAATCGATTCTAAACGGGTGTTCAAAGCAGTGATTTCCGTGTCTGAGAATGCAGAAGGAAAAACAGCGGGGTGATAACCCTGATTTACAAAGAATGGACTATGATTAGAAGATTCATGAGTGGCGTTGTTCCTGGCGAACTCAGCCATGGGTAAGAGCTCATACCAGTTAGATTGATTGGCATTTATAAAGCAACGTAAATAGGCTTCTAAAGACTGATTCGCCCTCTCTGCTGCTCCATTTGTTTGAGGGTGATATGCTGACGAAAAGGAGAGTTCGACGCCCAATTGTTTGCAAAAGGAACGCCAAAACCTAGAAACAAACTGGGTACCTCTGTCAGATACTATGCTTTTTGGTACACCGTGCAACCGAAAGATCTCTCTCAAGAATATTTGAACTAGATCTTGAGCAGATGGTAATTTTTTAAGTGGGACAAAATGTGCCATCTTCGTGAATCTATCAATAACCATAAGGACTGTATTAAACCCGTTTGAAGTGGGTAGATCCACAATGAAATCCATGGCCAAGTGGGTCCATGGAGCACTAGGTATGGGCAGTGGTTGTAACAGTCCAGGAGGTGACCTAGGAGGAACTTTAGAAACGGCACATATTTGACATGCCCCAACATAATCTTTGATATCGTTTCTAAGAGCAGGCCACCAAAACCTCCTGGAGATGGCAGAGAGAGTTTTATGGACTCCAGGATGGCCCGCTGTGAGGTTGTCATGGAACATATCTAATACCTTTTTTCGAAACTGAGGTGACACATACAGTTTGTCCGGAGGTTTTCCCACAGGTGCATGAGTTTGATCTGCTATTATGGCACAGAAGAGTGGAGAAGACACTTCGGAAACTGTAGTGGCAATGAGGCATTCAGGAGGTATAATAGGATATATCACCTGTTCCGGAACTTCATCTGTCTCAAACTGCCTAGAAAGTGCATCTGCCTTGGTGTTTTTAGTACCAGGCCTGTACGTAATTACGAAATTGAATCGGGAGAGGAACAATGACCATCTAGCCTGACGAGAGGACAGTCTCTTAGCGTCCCCAATATAAGCCAAATTCTTATGATCAGTAAAGATCAAAAGTGGCTCTTTGGAACCTTCCAAGAGATGCCTCCATTCCTTAAGGGCAAGTACAATGGCCAAAAGTTCCCTATTCCCTATGTCATAATTCTTCTCTGCAGGTGTGATTTTGCGAGAGTAAAATCCACAGGGATGTAAAGGCATATCAGGACTTTCTCTTTGAGACAGAATGGCTCCAACTCCTGTTTCTGACGCATCCACCTCTAGGATAAATGGTTTGGTTGGATCAGGATGGGTCAGGACAGGTGCTGAGGAAAATAAAGATTTTAACCGTTCAAATGCCTCTCTTGCTTCTTTGGGCCAAGATATAAAATTTGCTCCTTTTTTGGTTAAATTTGTTATAGGGGAAATCACGGAGGAAAATCCCTTTATGAATTTGCGGTAGTAATTCGCAAAACCTATAAAGCGTTGAGTAGCTTTAAGGCCCTTGGGTAATGGCCACTGTAAGACTGCCTCCAGTTTGCGGGGATCCATCTGGAAACCAGACGGAGATATAACGTATCGAAGGAATTGTATCTCCGTTTGGTCAAACTGGCATTTCTCCAGTTTACAGTAAAGGCTGTTCTGTAACAGGGTTTTCAGTACAATTCTCACATGTTCGTGATGTGTCTCTAGGTCTGGGGAATAGATGAGAATGTCGTCCAAGTACACTAGAACGAACATGTGAAGGTACTCTCTTAGGACATCGTTAATAAAATCCTGGAATACCGCTGGAGCATTACATAATCCAAACGGCATAACCAGGTATTCGTAATGTCCCATTCTGGTGTTAAATGCGGTCATCCATTTGTGACCGTCCTTAATCCTGACTAGATTGTATGCACTTCGGAGATCGAGCTTAGTAAAGACTCGAGCTCCCTTCAATCTGTCAAACAGCTCTGATATAAGGGGAATAGGGTAGTCATTTTTTATGGTAATCCTATTCAAACCCCTATAATCGATACAGGGGCATAGATCTCCTTCTTTTTTAGAGACAAAGAAGAACCCAGCCCCGGCTGGTGAGGAGGATCTACGGATATGACCCTTTCTGAGAGCATCCTTAATATATTCCTCCAAACAAAGATTTTCCTGGGGGGACAAGGCATAAACTCCTCCCTTGGGAGGCATAGTCCCTGGTAATAAGTTTATAGTACAGTCATAAGGTCTATGAGGAGGTAATCCTTCTGACTGGACCTTGTTAAATACTTCTTTCAAATCCATATACTGCGGCGGAATTTGTGTGGTCAAGGGAGGTGCAATAGGAACATTAATGGTACCAATAGGTTGTGGGATTTGCTTAAAGCAAACACCTTTGCATCTCTCACCCCAACTCACAATCTCTCCTTCAATCCAATCCAAACGTGGATTGTGTTTCAGTAGCCAAGGGAAACCGAGTATTATCGGAACTGTAGGTGAAGATATGATTTGAAAGGTAATTTCTTCAGAGTGGAGAATACCCACTGAAACAGTGATTGGCATAGTTTCGTGTGTGATGAAAGGCTGGGTAAGAGGCCTTCCATCAATGGCCTCGACTGCTATAGGTTTCTCTTTTTGTTTTAAGGGCAGGAGATGTTTTGCAGAGAATTCTTCGTCTAGGAAATTCTCCGCTGCCCCAGAGTCAATCATAGCTTCACACTGAACAGTAGTGTTCTTGAAAGACAAGGTTACTTTGACAAGGAAACGGTTCTTAGTCAATTTAGGGGACATATACATCACACCTAAGGTCGGTCCCCGTACGTGCCTTAGGTGTGCAAGTTTTCCGGCCGAACCGGGCATGACGATCTTAGATGTCCTTTCTTGCCACAATACATACATAGCCCCTCGTTACGTCTGTGTTGTCTCTCTGCCTCAGTGAGTTTAGCGCTGCCCAATTGCATGGGTTCAGGTTCTGGAAGAGGCGTTTGGCTACTCACCACTGGGTTAGAGAAACGAGGAGCTATGGACAAATTAGAACGTCTGTTACGTTGTTTGTTTTTCTCTCTCTCTCTGAGCCGGTTATCAATGTCTATCATGTAGGCAATAAACTCATTAAGATTAACCGGAAGGTCTCTAGCTGCGGTCTCATCTTGTATACTCTCAGCTAGACCTTCAGAGAAAGCAGCCACCAGACCACTATTGGTCCAATCAACCTCAGACGCCAATGTCCTGAACTCTATGGCATAATCGGCTACAGAACGACTGCCTTGCTTGATTCTCATAAGGGCTTTGGCAGCGTTCTTCTCCCTGCCTTTAGGTTCAAACGTAGCCTTAAAAGCCGTAAGAAAGGTACTGTAATCACGGGCTACTGCGTCACCACTTTCCCATAAGGGGTTAGCCCAGGTCAAGGCTTTTCCAGTTAATTGGTTCATCAGATAGCCTATTTTAGATCTATCTTTTGGGAATGAACCTGGAGAGGCCTCAAAGTGGTATTCAATTTGGTTTAAAAAACCTCTGAATTCCTTAGAATCACCTCCATAACGAGGGGGCGGTGACAGGGTTATGGACGGTGGTTTATGTGGTACGGGAACCACTACAGGTGGCGGAACCACAGGTGGTACAGGAGGGACCTCTAAATAGGCAGTCCTCTGGAGCAAGGTCTGAAATGCCTGGGCAAATTGGTCTAACCTATGGTCCATATCCTCCACCCTATTTTCACAGGCGATCATATGTTTGCATAGTTCTGCAGGATCCATGGCCCTGTCGTAATGTCACGGCTAGTAATGTGGTCCAGCACGCAGAAACTATGTAAACATATACATAAGTAAGAAAAGGAAAATAACAGGATAGAGCGTAAACCGGACCTTAGAATGGCCGGACTAATACGCTAGAGACAGAGAATGGTCAAAGGGAAAGCCGAGGTCAAGGAAGCCAGAAAATACTCAATACCGATAAAACAAGCCAAGTTAGGGAAACCAGAGATCAGGATAACCAGGGAAACGCCAAGGATCAGGATACCAGGAAATCAGAAACACGAAAATAGCACTCTCGGGAAACCAGGAAACTGAAACCACGACAGGGCTCTCTAAGCTATGATTGGTCAGAGGGCGACCTCTGACCCCAGAACATGCGTGTGCGTTGACGTCGTGACGTCACGCACACGTTAGTATAATTCTCGGGGGCGGGGCTATCCATAGACGCGACCACGTGGTCGGCGCCATATTGGATTCGGGCGTGATGCCCGGAAGAACTAAGTGCGCGGTTCCCGGCTCGCCGACGAGCAGGTAAGCTCGTGTAGTCGGTGCGGTCGTGCCGGTCGGGCACGACCGTGAGGCTCGGCGGGCCGGTGACCGCAACAATTCTGTACTCTGCCCTTGGGTTTTTACGTCCAAGATGCATTATCTTGCACTTATCCACATTAAATGTCAGTTGCCACAACTCTGACCATTTTTCTAGTTTACCTAAATCATTTGCCATTTGGCTTATCCCTCCTGGAACATCAACCCTGTTACATATCTTAGTATCATCCGCAAAAAGACACACCTTACCATCAAGACCTTCTGCAATATCACTAATAAAAATATTAAAGAGAATGGGTCCAAGTACAGATCCCTGAGGTACCCCACTGGTGACAAGCCCAAGCTTCGAATATACTCCATTGACTACAACCCTCTGTTGCCTGTCACTCAGCCACTGCCTTACCCATTCAACAATATTGGAATCCAAACTCAAAGATTGCAGTTTATTGATAAGCCTTCTATGTGCAACAGTGTCAAAAGCCTTACTGAAATCTAGGTAAGCAATGTCTACTGCACCACCCTGATCTATAATTTTAGTTACCCAATCAAAAAAATCAATGAGATTAGTTTGGCATGATCTCCCTGAAGTAAACCCATGTTGTCTCTGATCTTGAAATCCATGTGTTTTTAGATGTTCAACAATCCTATCCTTTAACATGGTTTCCATCACTTTCCCCACTACTGAAGTAAGGCTTACTGGCCTATAGTTGCCCGACTCCTCCCTATTACCTTTCTTGTGAATGGGCACAACATTCGCTAACTTCCAATCTTCTGGGACTACTCCTGTTAACAATGATTGGTTAAATAAATCTGTTAATGGTTTTGCTAGTACACCACTAAGCTCTTTTAATAGCTTTGGGTGTATTCCATCAGGTCCCATTGACTTATTTGTCTTTACTTTTGACAGTTGAAATAGAACCTCTTCCTCTGTAAACTCACGTGTAATAAATGACTCATTTATCCTTTTTTTTAACAGAGGTTCCTTTCCTTCATTTTCAGCTGTAAATACCGAACACAAATATTCATTGAGGCAGTCAGCTAGACCTTTATCCTCATCTACATACCTTCCTTCTTTTGTTTTCAATCTAACTAATCCTTGTTTTACTTTTCTTTTCTCATTTATGTATCTAAAAAAAGTTTTGTCCCCCTTTTTTACTGACTGTGCTATTTTCTCTTCTGTGTGTGATTTGGAAGCTCTTATAACTTGCTTAGCCTCTTTCTGCCTAATCTTATAGGTCATTCTGTCTTCCTCACTCTGGGTTTGTTTATAATTACTAAATGCTAACTTTTTGTTTTTTACTATTTTGGCCACATCTGCGGAGTACCACAGTGGTTTCTTGAATTGAAAAGCCTAATGCAATTTTCTGTTGCCTTCAGTAGTGCAGCTTTTAAATAATCCAATTTCTTTTGGACTCCATTTAAGTTGCTCCAGTCTGATAATGACTCCTTTACACATATTCTAATTTTAGAAAAGTCTGTTTTTCTAAAGTCTAAAACTTTTGTTTTTGTGTGGTGTGACTCAGTCACTGTTCTTATATTAAACCACACTGACTGATGATCACTGGATCCTAAACTTTCACCTACAGTAATATCTGATACCAAATCTCCATTTGTTAACACTAAATCTAGTATGGCCTCTTTACGAGTTGGCTCCTCAACGACTTGTTTTAGAGACAATCCCAGTAGGGAGTTTAGAATATGTGTGCTTCTGGCACAAGTAGCTATTTTTGTTTTCCAATTGACATCAGGAAGATTAAAGTCACCCATGGTGATAACTTCCCCCTTCATTGTCATTTTAGCTATTTCTTCAACTAGTAGATTATCTAACTCTTCAATTTGTCCTGGGGGCCTATAAATCACACCTACACTGTGTGATTACCAAATTCTAACATAACCCAAATGGACTCTATGTTCGTCTTACTAACCTTTATTAGGCAAGATTTTATGCTATCCTTCACATACAGGGCCACCCCTCCCCCTTTCTTGCCTTCCCTGTCTTTTCTATATAAAGAGTACCCTGGTATTGCTATGTCCCAGTCATTTTTTTCATTATACCATGTCTCCGTAACAGCGACTAAATCTACACTATCAGTTGCCATTATTGCCACAAGTTCATGGATCTTATTCCCTAAACTGCGAGCATTTGTAGACATGACTCTAAGCTTATCATTTTTTAACACACTTGCTACAGGCATCTTCTGTCCTTGTTTTGGGGGACAATTGGATTGATGTTTTATCACCCTTTTGCCCCCCCCCCCCCCCCAGTTTAAATACATCTTAGCAAAACCTCTGAACTGCTCACTGAGAACATTTGTTCCCTTTTGAGAAAGATGCAAACCATCTTTTTTGTACAGTTTATTTCCATTCCAAACAGAGCTACCATGAGCAATAAAGCCAAATCCTTGCTCCCGACACCATTCACCAAGCCACAAGTTAAAGTCTCTAATACGCATCCGCCTGTCATTCTGAGTGGTATGCACAGGCAGAACTTCAGAGAATGACAGTGTGGAAGCAACCTGCCGTATATCATTGGCAAAAACACTAAAAACTTCCTTAACCTCTGAAACCTCATTGCAAGCCAAGTCATTTGTCCCTAAATGGACAAGTACATCCAATTCCCCTTCCTGCTTTGCTTGCTTAACAATATTACAGATACGTCTCCTGTCTCTGTGAGCAGTAGCTCCGGGAAGACACCTCACAAGATCACCATTGTCCATCTCCACACCTCTTATGATGGAATCCCCCAACAACAACTGCTTTCTATTAGGCCTCACCATAGTCTTCAAGCCTCTCTGCACAACACCACTAGCCTCAGTGCCTCTCTGCACAACACCACTGGCCTCAATGCCTCTCTTCACAACAGCACTAGCCTCAGTGCCTCTCTCCACAACACCTCTAGCCTCAGTGCCTCTCTCCACAACACCTCTAGCCTCAGTGCCTCTCTGCACAACACCACTAGCCTCAGTGCCTCTCTGCACAACACCACTAGCCTCAGTGCCTCTCTGCACAGCACCACTAGCCTCAGTGCCTCTCTGCACAACACCACTAGCCTCAGTGCCTCTCTGCACAACACCACTAGCCTCAGTGCCTCTCTGCACAACACCACTAGCCTCAGTGCCTCTCTCCACAACACCACTAGCCTCAGTGCCTCTCTCCACAACACCACTAGCCTCAGTGCCTCTCTGCACAACACCACTAGCCTCAGTGCCTCTCTGCACAACACCACTAGCCTCAGTGCCTCTCTGCACAACACCACTAGCCTCAGTGCCTCTCTGCACAACACCACTAGCCTCAGTGCCTGTCTCCGTTACCCCATTACACTCTGAAAGTGCAGAAAATGAATTATGTAGAACAACAGACTGTGCAATATGCCTTTTATCCACAACTCTAAGTCTACCAGATCCTACAGTAATCCATCTGCCATTCCTAGTATGTCTCTGCGGCAGTGGCTTTGCAGCAGTTCCAGCCTGAGTTTGTTTACCAGATAATTTACAAATCTCAGACTTCAAAAATACAATCTCCTGCCGCAAGATAGAGAACTGTCTACAGATTAGACAACAACTAAACCTCCAAAAAGTGGAACGCGAAACAAATTACTTACAATGTATACTGAGCCATGCAGATAATCATTAGAAACCAACAGAAACAGTATTTTGTGCTACAAAAATGTACCAGAAATCGAAAGGACAGGGAAGAGTATATAGTGGAAAAGATAAAGGGAGAAAGAGTAACTTCCAACAACCCTTAGTATATATCCCAATGCCCCTCCTGTCTCAAAAACTGGCCGACCAGAGTCTCATTATAGCACAATAGAGACTGCAAAATGAGTTCGCTAGGATAATAAAAACAATGATGGCAACATCGGTAAAAGCCCGACGCGCGTTTCGGCTGTCTAACCGCCTTTCTCAAGGGCCAAACAAACCAAATCAGAAGGTCCCCCCCTCACCAATTAAATACCTCATTTGCGCCGCCCATCCACCAACTTGATGCCATCATTGGTCCGAAGTGCCAATACAGTCTATCCATCTCGCGGGGAGGGGATGAGGTCAATGCGCATGCGCCAGAATATCGGCGCATGCACGAGAAACAGATGAGGTCAATGCGCATGCGCCAGAATATCGGCGCATGCGCGAGAAACAGAGCCTTCTCGCGATCCCCCTCTCTCTCTGATTGTCTGCCGGGGAAGCGATCAGTGCGCATGTCAATCCGAAATATCGGCGCATTGGGCAAATGCTTAGCGCAAAGAGTATATTATGAAATCTAGTCCCAGTGTGTGGATAGTGTGTCACAAAACCTGTACATACATTGTGTCTATAGTAATGGACTGAATCCATATTCAAACTGCTAGGTAATTAGATATCCTCAAGCAGATACATATAGAGCAGGGGTAGGCAACCTACGGCACTAGTGCCATGCACGGCACTCAAGGTGTCTTTGCACGGCACTCAAGGCTGCTAGAGCCAAACAGGCTCTGGCCTATTAGGAGTCCCAGTGAAACTTCAGATACCTGCTAATACAAAAAGGTGGTGAAGGACAATCCTTAATTTATGCATTGCAGCACATAGAGGAAGTGATCTCAGATCACTTCATTTCAGCACTTGTGAATGGGAATCCACACTGTAGTAGAGCAGCTCGCAGTTGTTGTTGCAGCTCCTGTCCTTGACCTGTACCTGGCCAGCCTGGTCCCCACTGGAACCCAGGGAAGCCACCCGCACTGCTAGATATACACAGAAATGCACAATAACCCTCCGATCTTACAAATAATACAAACAGCCCACAAACATACACACAATCCGCAGAAACGTAACCTGCTAACAATCCACATACATGCACACAACCCCACATGCAGTCTCTCACATGCAATACCCCAAACAGCCCCACACATACACACACTACCAAAGACACAACGTGACACATCCATCCACACACACACAATTCCACAAGCAGCCCCCATACACCGCCCACATTCATATGTATAATACACGATACCACAAACCACTCCTGAACATACACATTATAATAGCTCATATACGCACACATATTCAACGATGCAAAGCAATTACAGTATAAATAACACCAGCAGAATACGGAAGCACACACACCTCAATTTAAAAAAATTGGACCGGCACACTACGAGACATCACAATCCTATATCGGCACAGTGCTGCTAAAAGGTTGCCTACCCCTGATATTGTCAGGGTACCTGTGGTCTCTACCTCCGAAAGAGGTAGAGACTTAGCTGTTCCTCCATCCAGACGGTCTGATGGCTCCCTTCCCCGCGGTCTATCCGGTCATGCTAGGCCGGCTGCGAGGGAGTGACTGCCTTTTACAGCATCTAGGCAGGAAGTAGTCATCAGGACACTCCCCCGGAACGACCTGTCAGTCAATTGCTGCAGGACCAATCAAGACGCCTCGGAGGCGTGGTTACTGCTCTGAACAGGGTATTTAACAGAGCTTCTGTCATTAGCTCATTGCCCTGTCGTGGTTCTAGCTTGTTCTAGTCACTCAGTGCTTGTGTATTCTATTATTCCCTTTTGGTTTTGACCCGGCTTGTTTACCTTACTCTGCTTATCTCTGTTACCCTTGACTCGGCTTGTCTCTCGCTTACCTGTCTTCTGTTACCCTCGACCTCGGCTTGTCTTTGACCATTCTATACTGTACTACTTACGTTAGTCCGGCCATTCTAAGGTCCGGTATACGTATCTGGCTACTGTTTGTACTCTGCGTGTTGGATCCCTGTCCCGATCCTGACATTACGACAGGGCCAATGGATCCTGCGAGTACAAACAGTCAGCTTGCCTCTCCTGATCCTAGGTTTGAAGCCATGGATCACAGAATGGATCAGATGGCGCTTGCGCTACAGGCTCTATTATCTCGTGCCAATAACCCACCAGAGGAGATACGTAATACCCCTGTTTCTCCTGTCGGTTCAGGTCTAGAGGTAGCCACAGTGGGTGCTTCTTCTCACATTACCCCCCCAGTACGCTATGCTGGGGCTCCTGAGAAGTGTCGTGGTTTCTTAAACCAAATTAGTATCCATTTTGAATTGCAACCTCGCTCTTATCCTACAGATAGGGCAAAGGTAGGATTTATTATCACCCTACTTATCGAGAAAGCTCTGAGATGGGCCAACCCATTATGGGAGAACGATAACCCATTAGTTTATAACTATAACGCCTTTGTAGTTGCTTTTAGAAGAACATTTGACCCTCCAGGTAGAAAGGTTAATGCAGCCAGATTACTGTTGCGTCTGAGACAGGAGAACCGAACACTGGTGGATTATGCACTAGAGTTCAGGTCTCTGGCGTCAGAGGTCAAGTGGAATGAGCAGGCGTATATGGATGTATTTTTGAATGGCTTATCTGAAGTAATCCTTGATGAGGTTGCTACCAGAGAACTCCCTGAGAATTTAGAGGATTTAATTTCGTTCATCTCTCGTATAGATGAACGTTTAAGAGAGAGACAGAACACTCGAGAGAGGAACCGGAGACCTTCTTTTAGGTTAGCCCCCGCTTTTCCAAGTCCTGACTCCACGGTATCTTTGCTTCCTAAACCTATGCAGATAGGGTATACCCGCCTCTCTGAGGAGGAAAGACAGTACAGGAGAAGAGAGGGTTTGTGTATGTATTGTGGAGTTAAGGGTCATTTACTCTCGAACTGTTCTAACCGCCCGGGAAACGCTCGCACCTAAGTCTCTCTAGAGGACAGGCCTTGGGTGTTTCTATTTTGTCCTCTACTCCTAATTATAAAGATCACAGGCTTCTGCTACCAGTTTCCTTAACTTGCGGGAGGGAAGTAGTAAGGGCTATGGCTTTGATAGATTCCGGTGCTGCTGAGAATTTTATCGACCAAGCCTTTGCTAGTAAAAACAATTTCCCATCCCAGCTAAGGGAGACACCCTTGGCCGTTGAGGCCATAGATGGTAGACCACTACTAGACCCTGTTATCTTTCGTGAGACCATACCCATTGAGTTAAATGTTGGTATCCTACACGTGGAGAATTTATCTCTTCTGCTCATTTCGTCTCCTTCCGTTCCCATAGTTCTGGGGTACCCATGGTTGAAAGAACATAACCCTATTATTGATTGGGAGTTAGGGGAGATACTCTCGTGGGGCCAGGGCTGCCAGGATCGGTGTTTGTGTAAGGTTTCTCCATTAGCTAATATTAACATACAGGAGAATCCTACTCAGTCCACAGAAAGACAAATACCAGATCTTTACCTAGACTTAAGGGCAGTGTTTGACAAGAAGAATGCCGATTCTTTGCCGCCACACAGGTCATTTGACTGTAAAATTAAGCTTCTACCCGGGACTATGCCTCCGAGGGGCCATGTATATCCTTTGTCTGTTCAGGAAAACTCGGTTCTAGAGGAGTATATTCAGGAGAATTTAGAAAAGGGATTCATCAGGAGGTCTTCTTCTCCGGCCGGGGCGGGGTTCTTTTTCATTAAGAAGAAGGATGGCACGCTGAGACCTTGTATCGATTACCGAGGCTTGAATAAAATAACTGTCAGAAATGCCTATCCTATCCCACTGATTACCGAGTTATTTGATCGTCTTAAGGGCTCCAAAGTCTTCACCAAGTTAGATCTCAGAGGGGCTTACAATTCGGTGAGAATCCAGCAAGGTCACGAGTGGATGACGGCATTCAATACTCGGTATGGCCATTACGAATTACACTGTTATGCCATTTGGACTATGCAATGCTCCTGCAGTATTTCAAGAGTTGATTAATGAGGTACTTAGGGAGTTTCAGCATGATTGTGTTATTGTTTACCTGGACGACATACTAATACACTCTAAGGAGATTGAGACTCACCATAGACAGGTCAGAAAGGTGTTACACAAACTTCTGCAACATGGTTTATACTGCAAATTGGAAAAGTGCAGTTTTGATCAGTCTCAGGTAGACTTTCTTGGGTACGTGATTTCTGGGGAAGGTTTTAAAATGGATCCTGGCAAACTCCAATCTATTTTAGACTGGCCTTTGCCCAAAGGACTCAAGGCTATCCAAAGGTTTATTGTTTTTTCCAACTACTATAGGCGCTTCATTAAGGGTTGCTCCTCTATCATTGCGCCTATTACCAATATGACCAAACAAGGGGCTGATACTAAGTTCTGGTCTGAGGAAGCTCTTGGTGCTTTTAAGACTCTCAATGAACTTTTTGCCTCAGCTCCCATTCTAGTTCATCCTGATACGACTCTGCCTTTCTTGCTCGAGGTCGATGCTTCTGAGACAGGAGTTGGGGCTGTTCTGTCTCAAAGGTTAGGGGTGGATAAACCGTTACACCCTTGTGGTTTCTTCTCTAAAAAAATTTCTGGGCCTGAGAGCAGATATGACATCGGGGAGAGGGAACTTTTAGCGGTCATTAAGGCTTTAAAGGAGTGGAGACATTTACTGGAAGGGACACTACACCCTGTTACTATCCTAACGGATCATAAGAACTTGTCTTATATTGGGGAGGCTAAGCGCTTGTCCGCCAGGCAGGCTCGCTGGGCTTTGTTCCTCACTCACTTTAATTATGTACTTACGTATAGACCTGGTTCTAAGAACTCTAAAGCCGATGCTTTGTCTCGTCAATATGAACCATCCACTATAACTGAACCACTTCTGTCCTCCATAGTTCCTAAGGGGAATATCATCGCGAACACGAATCTCAGGATTCACTCTCCATTGCTTTCTGAGATCATGAAGTTTCAGCATTTGGCACCCAAACAGACTCCTGGGGATCGACACTTCGTTCCTGCCGCTCTCCAACTGGAGGTGCTACGCTGTCTCCATAATAGCAAGGTGGCTGGGCATCCTGGCATCCGCAAGACTTATGCGCTGGTCTCTAAAGATTTTTGGTGGCCTGACTTATGCAAGGATATTAAAGAATTCATCGGGGCATGTGAAGTTTGTACCAAGACCAAGCTACCCCATTCGCTTCCATGCGGATTTCTGCACCCTTTAGAGGTTCCTGAAAAGCCTTGGTCCTGCCTGGCAATGGACTTCATTGTTGATTTGCCTATCTCTAAAAAGCAGACTGTCATCCTCACTGTGGTAGACAGATTTACTAAAATGGCTCACTTCATTCCCTTACCTAAACTCCCATCTTCGCCCGAATTAGCGGAGATATTCGCCAGGGAGATTTTCCGTTTGCATGGGACACCTTCCCAAATTGTCTCTGACAGAGGCTCCCAATTTGTTTCCCGTTTTTGGAGATCATTCTGCTCCCAACTAGGCATCAAATTGAATTTCTCCTCTGCCTATCATCCTCAGTCCAATGGAGCTGCTGAACGCACTAACCAAAAAGTTGAACAATATCTACGTTGTTTCGTTTCAGAACACCAGGACGATTGGGTCGGTTTGATTCCTTGGGCGGAGTTTGCACACAACAATCTCGTTTGCGATTCTACTCATTCAAGCCCCTTCTTCATGAATTATGGTTTTCATCCGTCTATTCTTCCTTCGGATTCTCCTTCCCAGGGGGTGCCGTCGGTTGATGTTCATGTTGCCAATTTGAGGAAGTTGTGGGATCAAACTCGACAAATCCTTGTGCACAACTCTATGTTGGTTAAGAAACACGCTGATAAACGTAGAAGGGCGGCTCCGGTCTTTGTTCCAGGTGATAGGGTATGGCTGAGCACGAGGAACATCCGTTTAAAAGTGCCATCCATGAAGTTCGCTCCTCGTTATATTGGACCCTACAGGGTGCTGACCCGTATCAATCCAGTTGCGTATCGTTTAGCTCTTCCTAATACCTTACGCATCCCGAACTCGTTTCACGTTTCATTGCTGAAACCACTCATATGTAACAAATTTTCCTCCACAATAGCCCCTCCTCGCTCCGTTCAGGTGGAGGGTCAGGAGGAGTATGAGGTTAACTCTATTATTGATTCTCGAATCTCCCGGGGGAGAGTACAATATCTGGTTGATTGGAAGGGATATGGTCCTGAGGAGAGGAGTTGGGTACCTCAGGAGGATGTTCATGCTCCCCGTCTCCGCAAGGCGTATCACTCTCGCTTCCCATCTCGTCCCGGTTCATTCCGCCCGGTGGGCGTATCTGAGAGGGGGGGTACTGTCAGGGTACCTGTGGTCTCTACCTCCGAAAGAGGTAGAGACTTAGCTGTTCCTCCATCCAGACGGTCTGATGGCTCCCTTCCCCGCGGTCTATCCGGTCATGCTAGGCCGGCCGCGAGGGAGTGACTGCCTTTTACAGCATCTAGGCAGGAAGTAGTCATCAGGACACTCCCCCGGAACGACCTGTCAGTCAATTGCTGCAGGACCAATCAAGACACCTCGGAGGCGTGGTTACTGCTCTGAACAGGGTATTTAACAGAGCTTCTGTCATTAGCTCATTGCCCTGTCGTGGTTCTAGCTTGTTCTAGTCACTCAGTGCTTGTGTATTCTATTATTCCCTTTTGGTTTTGACCCGGCTTGTTTACCTTACTCTGCTTATCTCTGTTACCCTTGACTCGGCTTGTCTCTCGCTTACCTGTCTTCTGTTACCCTCGACCTCGGCTTGTCTTTGACCATTCTATACTGTACTACTTACGTTAGTCCGGCCATTCTAAGGTCCGGTATACGTATCTGGCTACTGTTTGTACCCTGCGTGTTGGATCCCTGTCCCGATCCTGACAGATATAGAGGCTAGAAATAATAGTAGTGATAATATAGCCATCAGAGAAAGAATAGATAGAGGAGAGTAGAGAAGGGAGGGGAAGGGAAGGGGAAAAAATAAATAAATAAAAAGTGGTAGTATAATATTCAAGTAAATTCACTGTAGAAAATAATAAATATAAAAGACGAAGAAGAGTGGTAAAGAGTGAAATATTAAAACACAGCTGGCTATATAGTGAAAGAAAAAATGTATCCAAAGATTACATAGGCAGAGAAGAAATGAATGAAGACTTTCTTCATATCAACGATTATATAAAAAGGGGCAAAAGAAAAGCCCTCATTCAGACCTAGGGGTTGAAGTGTCTTAAGGTCGTATATCCACCTAGATTCCCTCTGTCTAAGGATTTTGTCAAAGTCTCCACGTCTAGGATTCCTCTTTAACAGTTCCAGTCCACAAAACCTAAGATTATTGGGATCCCCATGGTGGTATTCTTTGAGGTGTCTCGAGATAGGTGTCTCAAGACGATTCCTAGGGGATCTTACATGTTCCATGATCCTATCTTTAAAGGCGCTAAATGTTTTCCCCACATATTTCTGTCCACATGAACATGACAGCAAGTATACAAGGCCCTTTGTATTACAATTAAAAAAAGTTTTTATTTTAAAGGAGCCTTGTCCTATACTATTGCTGACAGTCTTAGAGTCTTTGAGGATATACTTGCAGGCCACACATCTGCCACAGCCATATGTGCCACTTGGAGGAACTCCCAACCAAGTGGCACGCGGCTGTGGTTTGGTGGAGAAATGGCTAGGTACCAGTAAGTCACGAAGATTGCGTCCACGCCTGGCCGTAATATTAACATGTGGGCTCAAAGCCTCCTTAAGATGTACATCGTTTAGCAAGATAGGCCAGAATCTCTCAAGTGACTTCCGTACTTCCAGCCACCCTACATCGAATGTCGCAATCATGCAGATATTTCCAGCATCCCTATTCCCTTTCTTTTTCGGGAGATCACACAGTAGCTCACTTCTCTCAGTCCGGAGTGCTCTTTTGTACGCCTTTTTTAAGCAGCGATTCGGATAACCCTTCTCTTTGAAGTGTAGCCAAAGTTGTTTTGCTTTCATCTTGAAGTCCTGAATGTCACTACAGTTCCTCCGAAGACGGAGGTACTGACCCACTGGAATACCCTCCTTTAATGGTCGCGGATGGTGACTAGTCCAATGTAAAAGAGAATTAGTCGCCGTAGGTTTCCTGAACAAGGTGGATTGAAATGTACCATCTTCATTGATATTAATGGTCACATCGAGAAAATTAATGGAGCGTCCTCTGAATTCTACGGTTAAGTAATTCCACCATATCACAGAATTCCTGGGGGGTGCCTTGCCAGACAATCAAAATGTCGTCTATGTAGCGACCACACCATAGGATATTAGGTAAGTATTCACTCAAGACATCTGAACCACGGATCTGATGTTCCCACCATCCCAGGTGAAGGTTCGCACCTGGTACTGCCGTCCCCATAGCAGTACCTCTCACCTGGTGGTATACTCGATTATTAAACAAAAAATAATTGTGTGACAAAATAAACTTAAGAAGGCGTAGAAGGAAGGCTGTGTGGAAATCATCCCTGGGTGATCTTTGATCAAGAAAAAATCCCACATGTTCAATTCCTCTATCGTGAGGTATAGAGGAATAAAGTGATTCAACATCAAGACTGCATAGTTGAACAGTGGGAGAGAATTTAAGATTCAACAGTCTATTTAGGGCATGCTTTGTATCTCTAATGTATGAAGGTAGAGTTTCCACAAAGGGTCTTAAAATTCTGTCAACATACAGGCTGCCATTTTGTGTGAAGTTATCAACCCCTGAGACGATTGGACGTCCTGGGGGTACCTCCAAGTTCTTGTGAACTTTGGGTAGGCAGTAGAAGGTTGCTATCTTTGGGTGACGATTAAGAATAAATTCATACTCATCACCTGACAGCAACCCCCCACTGCGCCCATCATCAAGTATCTCCTTGAACTTAGATAGAAAATTATTCGTAGGATCATGCTTAAGAACTGTGTATGTTTCAGCGTCTTTGAGGACCTGTTCAGCCATTCCCAGATATTTACCCACATCCATTATTACAATATTCCCCCCTTATCAGCTTGTTTGATGATAATATCAGCATCATCCTGTAAAGTTTTTAGGGCGCTTTGTTCCCGTCTAAGGAGATTATCTCTTGAATGGAAACGGAGAGATTTGAGATTGATTTTTTCTATCTCACTTTTGGCTGCCTCTAAAAACAGCTCGATATTCCTAAAATTCGCAAAATTAGGTGTATAGCACTCTTAGGTTTTAAACCAGTACGGTTCAATATGGTGTTCGAATCGCTTTCATCTAGGAGAGCCAACAGGGTGGTGAGGCATTGGTAGTCTTTAGGTGCAAGTCCAAGGTCTCTAGCCTTTCTTTCGTTCTGAACAGAATGGAACTTATATAGAGCCAACTTTCTAATGAAAAGATGAAGGTCCTTAATCCAACTAAACTTGTCGAATGGTGGTGTATTTACAAAGGAAAGCCCTTTCCCCAGAACGACATTTTGGTCAGTAGTTAATATACGAGAGGACAGATTAATGACCTGCGACTTGCGTTCTAATATCTGAATACTACCTAGTATCTCCTCCTCCTCCCCCCTCCCCTTGGATTGTAAGAGGTGGATTGTGGTTGTGATTCTACTGGATTGGTTTGGATTTGACTTCCAGAGTCAGTGTCTGAGGAATCATAATCCGAAGTTAAGCCATTATCGGAAGTGCGTCGCATTCTGCGGTTGAAGGATTTATAGACATTCCCAGTCTGATAGTCATGGAAGTCCCTTAGTAATTTATCATGCTTCCTAAATTTCAATGATTCCTGATATTTATCCAGGTTTTGTTTCAACCTGGATTCAAGGAAAGTGAAGTTCGGATCATTTTGAAACTGTTTTGAATACCAATGTATCAGTGAGATTGTCTGTCATTGAGCCTATGTGTGTGCATCTGTGATCTTGTGTTTTTATGTCAATGAGCTTATGTATATCAGTGAGATTGTTTGTCTATGAGACTGTGTATCAATGAGCTTGTGTGTGTCAGTGAGATTGTCTGTGTCTGCATGGGAGTATGCTTACTGTATAATTAAGCGTTTTACTCTTAAAGGATCAATATTTTATATTAGAAAATATATATTTATGTTGTATATATATATATATATATATATATATATGTGTGTGTTTATATATTACTCAATCATCTGGGGTGGCAAGACATAGCCTTACATATTACATGTGACAATATATGACGCAGTGACTTATGGGGCTGGCATAGATTTTTTTTTCCAGGGCTTCTTTGTATCCCCAGTCTGGCCCTGGTAACAGGCTGCGCATGCACATTCAGAGCATATATATGGATATAACCCCTTCTACCCTTCATCAATTTCATCTGAACGGTAAGAGATTTCTGCTAATTTTAATTTCAATCAAACTTATTACTAGGCATCTGTTATGCCTTTTAATACAGCCTCTGGGTTCTCTTACCACTAGGCTTCTGTGTCTTTTAATACAGCCACTGGGTTCACTTATTCCTAGGCCTCTGTAATGCCTTTTAATAAAGCCATTGGATTCTCGTATTCCTAGGTCTCTGGTATTGCCTTTTGTATAGCCGCTGGGTTTCCCTAAGTAAGGTGAGATGGCTCAGTGGGCTAATGCACCATCAGAAACTCATCATCTCTTGTTGGTTGCAGGTTTATTTCCCAACTGAGGTAGATTAAATAAGAATAATTTATTTGGGTAACCAGAGAATATCTGACTGTACTTTTCTTGGTTAAACATCACTTATTCTCTTTGTTTTATTCACTTTGTCTATACCTCTGTGACTGGTAAAATACATGTGTGGCTACTCTCCGCTTTATTCACTGATTTCTTTTATGCATCCTCGGTTATCCGCCACTTTTATTGCAATTTTCTATGCCTCTATATTTTCATTAACGGCTTATTGCCACTTTATTAACTGATTTCTATGCCTCTGTACTGGGTAATGGGCATTCTCGGCTATCCGCCATTCTGTTTTTCTATCCATGCCTTTCATTTTATTTCATAGCTTTTCGCTGCTTTGTTTTCTGCTCTAGGGTTGATTTTGTGGTGTTAAAAAGACTGAGAATGCGCAGGCGGGAATCGAACGATCGCACCATGCCGTTTACGTGGATGCATGAAAATACAATTTGCGCACATGTATTCTGTAATGTTAGTACAGTTGCAGTGTCATGTTGGCTTCCCCTGTTATGTACCTATCAATCTCTGCTCTTTTAGTAGAGATTTGCTTTGCTAAGAATAAAATAGGACTTATTCAATTATGGATTCAGATCCCTCTGCTCCCAGAAAATAAGTCACACTCTAAGAGACATTTAAGCCATTCTATTTTTTTCTGTGGTTACCAAACAAAGAGTACCTATTAATAATTTGAATTTCCTACGATGATAGCTCTATGGGAAGAAAATCATCCGGATCATACAAAGGAAGTCACCCTAAATGATCCTTTGTGAGGCATATGATAAGCGAGCCTTGTAAAAGTAAAGTCTCTGTGCATACTGTCTGAAAAAGTGGCTACAGCCCAATCTACCCATGTGCTGTATATGATGAAATATCAAACAGGAGGTGTCTTAAGACATCATAGAAGCTGTTAAAGCGCAGAATTCCGGAAAATTCCCAGAATGTATAATTTGAAGAATCCTTGGAGATGGATACATTCAGAGATAAGATATTATCTTCGGATGAGGATATTTAGTCTGTTTTGGTACCTCCAGAATCTGCTCAAGTGCACCAAATGATTTCCAGAGTCCCTAGGTCCTTATATCTGAAAGAATCTTCTAAGATCGAGCCTTCTACCTCTTGCCTCTCTTTCGGATGTCAGAAAGAACAGAGCACCTTTTCAAGTTCCCAGTACCATTGAGATCCTTATTATAGAGGAATGGTTCTACACTAAAGTTTTTTTTAATACAAGGGAGTATCTCGCGTCTTCATCCATTGGGATATCAAATGTTTGTACTTGGGACTCTGCTCCTAAGTGGATGATGAAGTACTTAGACTGGCTAAATGTTTAACTCTGCCTGTTCAACAATGCGGGATCTCTCTGAGACTCCATGGAGCATTGATGATCTTGATCCTCTCTAATAACCCATGTAGCAGCTGGCACATGCTTTCATCCTGCTGCAAACTCTTACCTCAATCTCTAAGGGTCTAAGATTGATATGGATAGATAATCTTCCTTTTGTCTGTTGACATTACAAGTCATTAAGCAAGAAATATTCTTCAGCTAAGAAGCTTTCATAGGTTGTGTTATACCAGAAATATGACTCTCTTGTCTACTAGTTGGGCTCTTTGGTTCAGTACCTGGTCTGTGTATGCATCCTCCGAGATGAATGGATTAAGAGAATGACAGACCTAAGGTTCATGAGATTATTTCGATCTAAAGCCTCTCATTCCCTTTCGTCCATGACCCAAGTATTTCCCACCTGGAAGAGCGTATTGTAGATCTCAACCTTGAGAAGTGGTTATTCTTCTACCAGAGGAAGAGAGGATGTACAAAAGAGACGCATTGTAAATTACAAAAGCTGCTAGAACACAAAGATTTGGTTCCTAACAGGAGGATGGATATCCATTCTAGATCTACATAATTTTACAGCATTCTTGATCATTCTTCATCATAAAGGAAGTATTCCTAGTACATTGGATGCTTTCTACAGATTTGCAGGATGCTTATTCCCATCTACCCATTGCCCCACATCACCAGTTGTTCCCAGACTGCAGTGGAAGAACACTTTCATTTTTACATCATTTTTCCAGGGGAAATGTATATTCTCAGCTACCTTTACAGAGTTGGGATGACTTTTTTCCTGGTCTATTTCTAATTAGGTAATCATTTAAATTAATTCTACCATGAAGGTTCTAAGTTCTTCAAAACAGGACTCATCTAGGACTTAACCACATCACCTCTGAGGTACATGTCTTAGCACTCTCAATCTCTCTGATCCTGCTTGGTCCTCAACCAATACTTTTTTCAGACATTTTCTTTGGTACATTTGAGTAGGTCAATCTGGTAATGTAGCAATAGTGGGCAATCAGTTATTTTTTATTTTTTTATTTACAAATCTTTATTTTTGCATTGCAGTTAATAAGCTCCAGCACAAGTGGTTACCGATACTTGGCATGTGATGAAATTGCAAGAAATTGTGCTGAACATGGAGTGTGGACTGCATGTATAATTATTGCAGTTGAGAGTAAAAGAAAAAACATGGACATGCAAACTATGTCAGTAGATATGTAAGTATAAGCAGAAATGAAATCAGGCTAAGTAAATTACATTGTGTTTAGGCAAAATAATATAGTATACATCATGCTGGGTCTAAGGATGGGGAAAAAAATCTGAGAGAGGACCACTAGGTAGATATCAAGGTTACTCTGTCGTTGTTACCTTGGCTGTAAGAAATTAGTAATTGAGCATTACCTTCATGGCACTATATAGCATGGCTGGTTGGAGTATGAAGTGACAGGTTGTATGTAGCATGTAGTATGTAACAGGAACTAAGACTAAAATGAAGGTAAAACAACTAAGATGAAACAATTTAAAGCCAGGCCCTATAAATGTGATTTTGACAGAACTCCGGGCATTACTCAGGGATCATCCAACACCCCACGCAGGCCACTATAGAGAGGTAGTCCCAATGCCTATTTTTATCGGGAATCCAGTCTCATTCCAGTGCTTCTGTATAGACTGTGTTGTATATTCTGCAGCCGACAGCATGCAGGTCCGTGCAGCCATAGTACCGCGGGTCCTCAGCCTGAGGCCTTGATGGGAGCCCTTGACGTTTGTCCATTGGTCCTGTCATCAGGATCGTGGCCCATGGGTTCTCCGGTTGCTTCCCTGAGTGCATGGACAGCAGTGGAGGGTATCCTCCAGGTGGGCACCTGGCTCACAAGAAGAGCGAACGTCTGGGGCTGCAGCGTGGCTCGTCTACGCAGCAGAAGGTGCATGTGAGTGAGGTATTTTCGCCATACAGGTCTCTGGTTTGAAGATGAGACAGACTATGTGGTCAGCTGCTGCAGGCACCTGATTATTAGGAGCTGTGAGGGGTTGTGGCACTGTTGTGCAGGATTCAACCCGGTGCCAGAAAGCTGTGCAGATTTCATCGAAGGTGGCTAGGAACTTAGCCTCCCATTTCTTCACAAACTACTCAGTCTGGCCGTCGGCCATTTTCCCTTGCCATGAGGACTTGAACATGGCGGGTATTGTTATACTCGGGAGACTTCGCTGAACACAAATACGAGTGTTTAAAACAGTAAAACTTATCACGACAGTAAAATCACCAGTAAAAGTGCAGTTTTTGTGTAACAAAAAGCGAAAAACAAATATAAATGCTAACTTTGACACGCGTTTATGGCTAAGTGGCTACTACAAAAGACTGCACATACCCCATTTTGAATACCCTGGATTGTCTACTTTTTTAAATGGTATGTCATGGTGGGGTTAATTTTTATTTCTGAGCTTCCATACCATCTCAAATGCAACATTGCCAAGCTGGCAAAAAAAACAGAAATTGGCAAATCTTATGTTTGACCCTGTAACTTTCCAAATCACAATAAAACCTATACTTGAGGGGTACTGTTGTACTCGTGAGACGTTACTCAAATTATGCAAATATGAGTGTTCTAGAGCAGTAAAATGTATTATACTGATAATATCATCGGTAAAATAGCTGTTTATGTGTAAAAAATGCAAATGACTAAGTGACTAAGTGGCTACTAAAAAAGACTGGACATACCCCATTTTGAATACCGTGGGGTGTCGACTTTTACAAATGGTATTCCATGATGGAGTTAATTTTCATTCCTGGGCTGCCATACGGTCTCAAATTCAACATAGCCCCAGCAAACAAATCTGGCAAATTTCAATGTGCAAACATGGAAAAGGGGAAAGCCCTACATTTGACCCCTGTAAGTTTGCAAAAGCCCATAAAACCTGTACATTGGGGGGCACTGCTGTACTTGGGAGATGTTGCTGAACACATATTGGGGGTTTCTTTGTCAGTAACACATAAAGGAAACAGAATCCATGTGAGAGAAAAATAACACAAAAAATATGTTTACCCAAAAGTTTGACAAAGACTGGTGGTAGAATTAGTGCATGGAAAGTGTTAAAATACCACTATTTGAAATACCCTAGGGTGTCTACATTTCAGAAATATGTGGTTTGATGGGGGTAAATTACATTGGCCAGTTTCAAAAATGTCCCAAATAGGACATGGGTGCATGATGACCAGCTGTGAAAATCCCAAGTTGGAAAACTGGAATGTGCACCCTCCAAATAAAGTCTTTTAGCCCCCAGAGAACCCGACACACCTATATATGGGTGGTATCACTGTACTCGGGAGATGTTGCTGAACACATATTGGGGTGTTCTTTGGCAGTAACCCTTAAGGTTATCAGTACATGTATTCTTAAATTGCTATGTGTGTCATATATTATATTATTATTTTTTTAAAATTTGGCATAGATTGGTGGTAAAATGGTTGCATGAAAAGAGTTAACATACCCCATAACCTGAGGTATGTCTTCTTTTAAAAAATATATACATGTGAAGGTTTATTCAGGGATTCCTAACAGATATCAGTGTTACAATGTTACTTTCGTTAATTTTGAAAAAAAGATGGTTTGGACTTGCTACTTGTACTTATTGCCCTATAACTTACCCCAAAAAAGCTAAAAAAAAAAAAAAAAAAAGCTAAGAATATGTTAACATTGGGTATTTCAAAACTCAGGACAAAATGTAGAAACTATTTAGCATGGGGGGGTTTTGGCAGTTGTAGATGCATAACAGAATTTGGGGGTCAAAGTTAGAAAAATTGTGTTTTTTTTATTTTTTTCATCATATTTTAGAATGTTTTTATAGTAAATTTATATGACATGATGAAAATAATGGTATCTTTTGAAAGACCATTTAATGGTGAGAAAAATGGTACATAATATGTGTGGGTACAGTAAATAAGTAAGAGGAAAATTACAGCTAAAAACAAACACCGCAGAAATGTAAAAACAATCCTGGTCCTTAACGGTAAGAAAATTGAAAAACGGTCTGGTCACTAAGGGGTTAATGTATATACTCACAATGCATAGCATATATTTTCTCTACATCAAATTATATTTATAATTAAAGTGACATTGCTATCCAAAACTTCTCAAGCTTATACTTTTCTCTGGTTACCTCCAAAGGGACATCTGAAGCCTGTGGGCGGAGCGGGATGCTCAACCAAAAGGAATCTGGACTGACTGGACTCCAAACATACGTAGTAAAAAAAGGAAATTGGGGGCACAAACGGAAAATGCATCTCTCAGCAATGGTGCTGACAAGAGTACTTAAAATCGCATATCTCGGTAAACAATATTTTTGCTGAAATAGTTGATTTTAAGTAGTCTTGTAAAATTTTAAACTTTATTTTTGTGTGTGCATTGTTCCTTAATGTATTGACATATAAAGGAAAAATGTGTCGTACTTACTGTAATTTTCATTTCCTGGTCATAAGCCATGGCAGCACAACAATGGTGAGCTCCTCCCTATCGCTAATTAGACAGGAACCTAATTAAAACAGAAGGTGTAAGTAGCCCCTCCTACCTCTCCCACCCTCAGTCTGTTTTCCAGCAATATCCCAGGGCAGGATCTTTGTGCTGCCATGGCCTATGACCAGGAAAAGAAAATTACGGTAAGTAGTAATAAATGTTCCTTTTTCCTGGCCATATCCATGGCAGCACAACAATGGGTAACACCCAAGCAATAACCAACAGAGGGAAAGAAATACACAAGATTTCCAAATTATGAATGCAAAGTGAAAACACACACCTCATAAGGACATTTGAAATTAAAAACTGATTGCCCGGGGGCACGGGCCTGACCATCATGGCCGACAGCTGTGTTTAATGTGAGCTCCTAACACAATTAGAGTAACCCCTAACTTTAAAGTGAAGTGGCATCCCACAGACCTACCCAAGCGACAGCTAACCTGACTCCGACAGTTGGGGAGCCTTTGGTTCAACTCTGAAGCCACACTTTCTAGCCAGTGGCACGTCAGAGCTACTGAGGCCTACTCGTCTGGCGTGCACCACGGATGGGAGAAATGGCCGATCTCTAATGCAGCACCATTGCTGAGAAATGCATGGTCCAGCTTTCCCCCAATTCTTTTTTTTTTTAATTGATGGCTTTACTGGCAGAAATATGGTTTCTGAAATTTGGATTGTGATTTCTATGATAAATGTCACATGATACTAACTGAATACTAACATTATCGATCGATTACCAATGAGTTATGATGTAATGATCCTCTGGGTTATATGAGGCAACAAAACAATACTTTACCTATCCATTAAACAAAATACATGCATTAAATGGTAGGAGTTGCGCATCATTGGTTTATATTGTAGAGTACTGTGTAACAAACATTTAGCATGATTCTTTTTAAAACAAATGTAATTTGATTTGAGATGAAAAACCTCAAGGCTTTTGGTATTTTTGATAAATGATCTCCATCTACAGGTTACAGTGTGTATTGCATCATCCACGTAATTTGACAAGTTACGCAAGTCAGGTATTAAAGCTGCCACCCTAAATTTACATTTCTGCATTCTGCTCCCCAATCCTAATCCATTCTTCTTTTTTCATGATACAAGATTTTCATCATGAGGCATGGTAGGGACTACTTTGTCTTGTGTTTTTCTCCCTCCACTTGACAACATTTAAGGCAAGCTCCACTTCCTATGTAAAGTTCCATTTTCTCACCATACTGGTTGCGAACCTCGTCTCCATTCTTGCTTTGCTCTCTAGTCCTTAGGGAATGGGCATGCATAAAATTCAAACACATAGGGGAGAAGGGCAGAAAAATCCAGTGGCATCCAGAGCCAGTACAAGGATATTTGTGTACCCTCCCCACTAAAAAATGCATCTTCACCTGTGTGTCTCTTAACCCCTCTTTGGCACTTCTTGCTCCCTTTTGTGTTTCTTATCCCCTCTTTGATCTCTTCCACAACCCTTTATTGTATCGTATCCCCCATGTTTACTTTTGGTGTGTCTTTCACCCCCTTTTGTGTATCTATTACAACTGCCCCTTGTGTCTCTTACTCCACCCCTTTGTGTGTCTCTTATTTCCTCCTAACCCCTTTGTGTGTCGCTTACTTCACACAGCCCCTTGTGTGTCATTAACTCCTCTCCCCTCAAGTCCCTTAGTGTGTCTATTACTTTGCCCAGGAATATTGTGTGTTTTATTTTCCACAGCCTCTAGGTGTGTCACTTACTTCCACAGCCACTTTGTGTGTTGTTTACTCCTTCTATCCCATTGTGTGTGTCCCCAGCCCCTTTGTGTGCCTCTTTCTCTCCCAGGCCATTTGTCTCTTTCTCCCCTACCCCAACGCCTCTGTGTTTCTCTTCCCACCAGCCCCTTTTATGTATCTCTTTACCCCACAGCTTTTATTGTGTATGTCTCTACCCCATGCCACTTTTGTATGTCTCTTCCCCATCATCTTATCTGTATCCCATCAGCCCTTCTGTGTGTCTTTTCTTACACTTCACCATACACTCTATCTCTTTCGCCCCCCCCCCCCCCCCCCTCCGCGGAGCTCCAATACGGCAAGCAAGTATCTCTGCTGTGACCAACAGCAGTATGGACTTGGGATAGCAACCAATCACAGTACAAAGCTTACAACCAGTGTGAATGGAGACTTGTAATTACCAGAAAGGGTGGGGAGAGACAATAACAAGGGCTGAGGATCAAATAATAGATTTAAAGGAGAGGCAGGGCAGTCTGTTTGAACTTGTCTAGAAGTGTCCTTACTGGGAAAACATACATAGGACCAAATCATATGGGAAACATTTAGGCACTCATAACAACACAACATAATAAAACAGCAGACCATGGGCCTCTGGGTCATGGGAATTTGCAGGCTCCGCCACACAGCTCCCCCTTAATCATTAGTCGGGCAGACACAGCCTGTTCTCCACAGGTCAGCTTGGAGTTATCCGGGGTGCTCACGGTCACTTGTCCAGTTCTGTTTGACGAGATAATCCATTTGTGTTACTATTATGTTGTCTGGGAGTGGAACGGGAAAAGGTACAGTTTTCCCCAGAGTTCGCTGGATCGCGTAGCTGGCAAAGAGTTCCACTCATCCAACGACCATGTACCGCTGCCTGCGTTTCGGGAGACAAAATGCCCGCCATTCACAAATGGCGGCAACCCAGGGAAAGAACTTACATTAATTGTTCCTTTGAAGTTAACAAGCCGAGGGTGGTCGGTGTTCGGGGGTGTTAAAAGGGTGACCACACATCTTCCATTCAGGAAATGAACAGGGAGGTATGGACAGCCGAACAAAGAGGAATAAGTCTTATACAGCGGACCCAGTCTGCTACACGGCTCCCTCTTAATCATAAGTCCGGCAGACACAGCCTGATCCCCACGGTCAGCTTGGGGATGTCCAGAGTGCTCACGGTCACTTCTCCAGTTCTGTTTGGCGACATAATCCATTGGCGTTACTGTTCTGTTTCCTGGGGCGGTAGTGGATAGTGAAGTCATAGGGCTGGAGAGCCAAACTGCAGCGCAACAGTCTAGCATTGTCCCCCGCCACCTGGTTCAGCCACACTACCGGTTTGTGATGCGTGAGCTAGGAAAATTGTTGTCCATACAAATAAGGCTGCAATTTCTTGAGGGCCCACACCCAGGTAAGGCACTCCTTCTCAATGGCAGCGTAGCTCACTTTTCTATGTAATAGTTTCCGGCTTAGGTATGCACGGGATGTTTCCGACTATCGTCCCCGACCTGGCTCAGTATTGCTCCCAATCCAAACATAGAAGTGTCTGTGTGGACTAGAAAGAGTTTAGTTAGAATGGTAGTAGCCAGGACAGGGACATTAACAAGTGCTGCTTTTAAGTCTGCTCCGGGGTCCACACTTCGGGGTCTAGATTACCTGTCGTCGAAGATTATTTTTGAGTTAAGTCTGTGAGGGGCTTAGCTAAGGCGCTATATGAACACATTTTCAGTAATAACCAACCATCCCTAGGAAGGTCAAACATGGGTCTTCTTACAGGGGGATTGGGGGGGGGGGGAGTATGCCAGTTGGCTACTGCCTCTATCTTAGTGGGCTCTGGTCTCTGATTCCTGCACTCCACCCGGTGACCCGGTCTGGTGGTTGTATGGGCGCTACCTCCTCGGCTCTTGGTAGCACAGGACTATTACATAGGTGGTGTCACACTTTTGTTCCACCATCCGGTAAGGGCCCTGCCAGGCAGCCTGCAGCTTATCACAGGATGCTTATCTGCAGCTTCTGTCCGACCCAAAAGCAGTGGTCCCTGGCTTCCCTATCATACCATGTCCGCTGGTGCCCCTGAGCCACCTGGAGACTGTCTCGCATGGTTTTGGTCAGTTCCTCCAGGAGCTTCCGCAGCTCCAGCACCTATGGCTCAACAGGGGTCCCATCATGGTAAACTTTTTTTTCCAGTGTTCCCCATTGATACCTGGGGCACCTCCCGATATGAAAAAAGGAGATGTAGCATGAAGCATTCCGAATTTCTGCTAGAGAACATCCGCTTCAGTGTTTTGTTGAACCACTTTCATAGACCAAAGGTCTGGTGGTTGTATGGGGAGCCCTGAATAGATTTAATGCCACAGAGCTTCCAGAGCTGGTGGGTGACCGCCGCAGTGAACTGGGTGCCCTGATGAGATGATCACCCAAGTCAACCACACTTGAGAGAAGATCCACATTAGGGTCAGAAACTATCCCTTTCTGGACGGACTAGGCTTCGTTAAGGGCCCTATTATATCGACAGCCACTCGGCTAAACGGTTTGTCTATAATGGGTTGGGGGTTCAGCTGAGCTTTGCGGCGGTCTCCCCACTTTCCTACTCTTTGGCAGGTGTCACATGTCTGGCAGTCAGTGGTGTATCCTGGTTTTGTGCTGCCCTAGGCATGACAAAACTCAGGCACCCCCCCCTTCCTCTGCAGCCCCCCCTTCCCCGCCTTCTAAATACAAACACACACACACATTCATTGACAGACACGCATACACTAGCTAACAGACACATACATTCACTAACAGACACGCATACACTCTCACTAACAGACACACTCACACACTAACATACACACACACTCACTCACTAACAGACACACACACTCACTCACTCACTAACAGACACACATACACACAGTCACTAACAGACACACACAGTCACTAACACACACACACACTAACAGACAGACACACACTAACAGACACACACATATACACACACACACACATTAACACTCTCACATTTTTTTTTAATTCAATCCCCACAGCCTCCTTACCTTTGGAAATGCTGGGGGGGGGTACTCCCTTTCCTCCCTTTCCCTGGGGTCCAGTGGGGCTGCTGGGCTGGCGGGCAGGTGGCCGGTGACTGCAGGCAGCGAGGGAGCACTGATTCTCCTATTCTGCTCCCTCGCGTGCCGCAGAGTGATGCCGGAGCCGGTGTTCTGTCAGATTGCTATACCTTGTCAGATTGGTATACCGGAAGTGACGCGGCCGCACCGGAAGCGACGTTCGGACGGGGGGGTGCGCCGACGCGCAAGCGCACAACAACTGGGTAGGCAATTTTAACAGCGAGCAGGGGAAATTAACGCCAAGGTGCGCACGCGCGTCATAGTACTCCGGTCGGAGGTACAGCGCGTGTGCGCACTACAGGGCAGGGAGCACTTCACCCCCCGCACGTGCGCAGTATAGGGGTAGGGAAATTTGATGGCCATTTCTCCTGTTAAATCTCCCTACCCCTATACTGCGCATGCGCGGACCCAATAGACCGCGCGTGCGCAATGTGGGGTAGGGAAATTTCACAGGAGAAATGGCCATCAAATTTCCCTACTCCTATACTGCGCACGCGCGTGGGGTGAAGTGCTCCCTGCTCCCAACACCCTCAGCCATAGCGAGGGGGGGTACATTATATTGTGGGGGGTCTCTAGATTATATCTTGGGGGTCTGTACATTATATTGGGGGGTCTGTAGATTATATTGTGGGGGATCTGTACATTATATTGGGGGGTCTGTACATTATATTGGGGGTCTGTACATTATATTGTGGGGGGGTATGTACATTATATTTGTGGGGGGTCTATACATTATATTGGGGGGTCTGTACATTATATTGTGGGGGGGTCTGTACATTATATTGGGGGGTCTGTACATTATATTGGGGGGGTCTTTAGATTATATTGTGGGGGGTCTGTACATTATATTGGGGGTCTGTACATTATATTGTGGGTGAGTCTTTACATTATATTGGGGGTCTGTACATTATATTGTGGGGGGGTCTGTACATTATATTGGGGGTCTGTACATTATATTGTGGGGGTCTGTACATTATATGGGGGGTCTGTACATTATATTGGGAGGGTCTGTACATTATATTGTGGGGGTCTGTACATTATATTGGGGGTCTGTACATTATATTGGGGGGTCTGTACATTATATTGTGGGACGTCTGTACATTATATGGGGACGTCTGTACATTATATTGGGGGGGTCTGTACATTATATTGGGGGGTCTGTACATTATATTGGGGGGGTCTGTACATTATATACCTCCTCAATATAATATACAGACCCCCCCAATATAATGTACAGTAGATTATATTGTGGGGACTGTACATTATATACCCCCCAATATAATGTATAGACCCCCCCAATATAATGTACAGACCCCCCACAATATAATGTACAGATCCCCCCAATATAATGTACAGACCCCCCATATGATGTACAGACCCCCCCACAATATAATGTACAGACCCCCCCAATATAATGTACAGACCCCCCACAATATAATGTACAGACCCCCCCAATATAATGTACAGACCCCCCTATATAATGTACAGACCCCCATATAATGTACAGACCCCCCCAATATAATGTACAGACCCCCCATATAATGTACAGACCCCCCATTATAATGTACAGACCCCCCACAATATAATGTACAGACCCCCCACAATATAATGTACAGACCCCCCACAATATAATGTACAGACCCTCCAATATAATGTACAGACCCCCATATAATGTACAGACCCCCCACAATATAATGTACAGACCCCCCAATATAATTTACAGACCCCCAATATAATGTACAGACCCCCCCACAATATAATGTACAGACCCCCCAATATAATGTACAGACCCTCCCACAATATAATGTACAGACGTCCCCATATAATGTACAGACCCCCCATATAATGTACAGACCCCCCCCACAATATAATGTACAGACCCCCAATATAATGTACAGACCCCCCACAATATAATGTACAGACCCCCCCAATATAATGTACAGACCCCAATATAATTTACAGACCCCCCCAATATAATGTACAGACCCCCCCAATATAATGTACAGACCCCCCAATATAATGTACAGACCCCCCACAATATAATGTACCCCCCCTCGGATGGCTGAGGGTGTTGGGAGCAGGGAGCACTTCACCCCCGGCGCGTGCGCAGTATAGTGGTAGGGAAATTTGATGGCCATTTCTCCTGTGAAATTTCCCTACCCCACATTGTGCACACGCGGTCTATTGGGTCCGCGCATGCGCAGTATAGGGGTAGGGAGATTTAACAGGAGAAATGGGCATCAAATTTCCCTACCTCTATACTGCGCACGCGCGGGGGGTGAAGTGCTCCCTGCCCTGTAGTGAGCACGCGCGCTGTACCTCCGACGGGAGTACTATGACGTGCGTGCGCACTGTGGCGTTAATTTCCCCTGCTCGCTGTTAAAATTGCCTACCCAGTTGTTGTGCGCTTGCGCGGTGGTGCACCCCCTTGTCCAAACGTCGCTTCCTGTGTCACTTCAGGTGCGGCCGCGTCACTTCCGGTATACCAATCTGACAAGGTATAGCAATCTGACAGAACACCGGAATATGACGTCATATTCGAACTCCCGGCATCACTCTGCGGCGCGCGAGGGAGCTGAGAGCTCACAAATCAGTGCTCCCTCACCAGCGCCGCCCGCATGGATTTTTAGTCAGCCACCCGCCCGCTTAAATTGTCAGTTAGCCACCAGGCTAACAAGACATTTGCCTGGGCATTTGGGGGCGGCATTTGGAAAGTGCGTCCCAAGGCAAATGCCTTGTTGGCCTCGCGGCTAATACGTCCCTGCTGGCAGTATCGCCGGATATCTTTGGAGATCCCCGGCCAGAAGATGTTTTGGGTCAGTTGGTACTTAGTGCGGCTGACCTCTTAGTGCCCTGATAAGTTTAGTAGTTCCTGTCTGTATTTGCGGGGTACCACTAATTGCTTGTTGAGGGTCGGGGTCAGTCCTATTGTGTTTTTTTTGGACACCCTGTATAACAGCCCTTTGTGCAACATACAACTTTATCCATCTAACCCCCCTTGGTTGGTGCTATCTTGTCCCAATAAAAATATAAGGAGGGGTCTGCTGCTACTTACCTCCTGAACTCAGCTCGGGTGTCCCAGGAAAGGGGAGCTATGGTCATATCAGGGGAATTTGTCTGGTATTACCGGAGCTTTGGAGGGTGAGCTGACTTCCACAGTATTGGCTTGTTGTCTGGTGGTGACTGTATAGGTCTCTTTTGCTGGTCCATTAGCAAATGTGGATGTGAGTTGGCCCAAGTCATTGCCTAACAGGACTTTGGCCGGTAGCTCCTGCATTAGTCCTACTACCTCCACCTACCAGGATCCGGCACCCCAGTTCAAGTGTACATTGGCTGTGGGCAGTCAGTAGATAGCACCCCTGCAACCCTGACTGCAACACAGATATATCAGTTTTTCTGTGTGTCCCGGATCAACTGTTGCTTGACTATGGTAGGGGGAAACTCCCGTGTCCCGGAGTCAGTCCTGCTGTTGACGAACACCCATTGTCTGTGGTGCTGTTGGTTATCAGCCGCAGCCTGCACTGAGTCCACTTTATGCAGTGTTCTCTAGGTCTCTTCGGCGGTTGGCGACTCTGATCACCCCCTGGGTAGTACAGGAGTTGCAAACGCCTCAGTGTGGCAACAGTGGGAGCTACCCGTGTCGCCGGTGAAGGACTGGATCAAATTCAGGAGAGTCTCTCTCTTTCTTGCGGACAGTCCAGCTGCATGTATCCATACTTTTTACATTGGTGATGCTGACTGCCGCGTTGCTTGAAACGTTACTCATTCAGAGATATTTGCACTTTTGTGAGGGAGGGGGGGTTGTTGCAACTCTGGAACACGTGGTTTAGGCAGTGCAGAACTGTATTAAGGGTGCTTCACCCAGCACTGGAATAAAATAAGTTTATACTTTAATTTTGGCTTTATAATAGGAGAACTTAAATAGCAATGTCCAATAGTGCATGCTAAACAAAAAAAAATACACTTAAAGGGGTTGGAGTAACTTTTTAAAATCGGTTTTGTCACATCTCTCTATTTCATTAAGATAAAATCTTTTACAAAACACTCATAATGTCTGCATTGAAATTCTAGTATAATCAAAATAAATTATAGTAATCAAAGTAGTGTCTACTCTGTATTCTGGTAAAATTTGAGGTTAGCAAACATTGACAAATGGTGAAGCTTTCACTATCAAGTTGTGTCCATTTTCAGCTGCCATTAATAGTAATAGCTGTAAAAACAGTTCTATAAGAGGATCACTAATATTCCCCATTGTTATACTCTTGTGAACGTGCAAGAGAGCAAAGGTGATCAGGATTCCCGAAGCATGATGCACCAGGAGTTTTCCTCGTAAGAAAGATGATGTGCCAATCAGGGAAAGTTTTAGATGAGTGTATCTTCCTTTAACTTCTGTCCTGGGCTGCTGCACACCAATCCCGAATGTCAGAGTTAGGGGTCTTTAAAAAAAAAATTGGTTTTAGAACCATATCACATCCCCACTCCAACAAAATCTTGAAGGATCTGCCAATACATAGCACTGGGGCCTACTGACATATTGTTCTCTAAAATGTAAATCACTCCTGATAGCAAATTATCGACCTACTGCATAAATCTAACCCTGGCAGCTGTAACGCTATATTATTATCAAGATCTGCCTCTTAATGGCCTTTGGTGAATCCCTGAATAGAATATTCAAGGTAAAATCAGGGATAATCCCTGAATTATGATATTAGGAGTAAAATGCTGAGATTTGTGTATAATCCCATTATAGTGTCAGTGTCAGGCTCACAGACTGGCATACACAGAGTTAACAACAATTTCAGGCTGTAGAAGTGAGCAGGACCTTTACCCTTTTTTTCTGGCAGTGAAGGGGTTATGAAGGACAGCCTGCAGGAATAAAGGGTGTCACGTGTCATGTTAATCTGAGATCTAGTGCAGAGGAGTTGGAAGCTCAGTAAGGACAAGGAACAATGGCCAGTGACAGCAAGAAGACAGTCCTTATAACTGGGTGCTCATCGGGCATCGGGCTAAAGATTGCCGTACAGCTGGCGCATGATCCCCAAGAGCGCTATCATGGTGAGGACTTATAGAGAGCTTATACAGAGTAATAAGAGGCTATATGGAGTAATAGGAGGAGTTATAGTGAAATGTTATATGGAGTAATAGGAGGAGCTATAGGGAGAGGTTATATGGAGTAATAGGAGGAGTTATAGAGAGAGGTAATATGGATTAATAGGAGGAGTTATAGAGAGAGGCTATACAGAGTAATAGGAGGAGTTAGGGAGAGGTTGTATGGAGTAATAGGAGGAGTTATAGTGAGATGTTATATGGAGTAATAGGAGGAGTTATAGAGAGAGGTTATATGGAGTAATAGGAGGAGTTATAGAGAGAGGTTATATGGAGTAATAGGAGGAGTTATAGGGAGAGGTTATATGGAGTAATAGGAGGAGTTATAGAAAGATGTTATATGGAGTAATAGGGGGAGTTATAGAGAGAGGTTATATGGAGTAGTAGGAGGAGTTATAGGGAGAGGTTATATGGAGTAATAGGAGGAGTTATAGGAAGAGGGTTTATGGAGTAATAGGAGGAGTTATAGGGAGAGGTTATATGGAGTAATAGGAGGAGTTATAGGGAGAGGTTATATGGAGTAATAGGAGGAGTTATAGGGAGAGGTTATATGGAGTAATAGGAGGAGTTATAGAGAGAGGTAATATGGATTAATAGGAGGAGTTATAGAGAGAGGCTATACAGAGTAATAGGAGGAGTTAGGGAGAGGTTGTATGGAGTAATAGGAGGAGTTATAGTGAGATGTTATATGGAGTAATAGGAGGAGTTATAGAGAGAGGTTATATGGAGTAATAGGAGGAGTTATAGAAAGATGTTATATGGAGTAATAGGGGGAGTTATAGAGAGAGGTTATATGGAGTAGTAGGAGGAGTTATAGGGAGAGGTTATATGGAGTAATAGGAGCAGTTATAGAGAGAGGTTATATGGAGTAATAGGAGGGGTTATAGAGAGAGATTATATGGAGTAATAGGAGGAGTTATAGGAAGAGGGTTTATGGAGTAATAGGAGGAGTTATAGGGAGAGGTTATATGGAGTAATAGGAGGAGTTATAGGGAGAGGTTTTATGGAGTAATAGGAGGAGTTATAGGGAGAGGTTATATGGAGTAATAAGAGGAGTTATAGGGAGAGGTTATATGGAGTAATAGGAGGAGTTATAGGGAGAGGTTATATGGAGTAATAGGAGGAGTTATAGGGAGAGGTTATATGGAGTAATAGGAGGAGTTATAGGGAGAGGGTATATGGAGTAATAGGAGGAGTTATAGGGAGAGGTTATATGGAGTAATAGGAGGAGTTATAGAGAGAGGTTATATGGAGTAATAGGAGTTATAGGGAGAGTTTATATGGAGTAATAGGAGGAGGTATAGAGAGAGGTTATATGGAGTAATAGGAGGAGTTATAGAGAGAGGTTATATGGAGTAATAGGAGGAATTATAGGGAGAGGTTATATGGAGTAATAGGAGGAGTTATAGGGAGAGGTTATATGGAGTAATAGGAGGAATGATAGTGAGAGGTTATATGGAGTAATAGGAGGAGTTATAGGGAGAGGTTATATGGAGTAATAGGAGGAGTTATAGAGGTAGGTTAAATGGAGTAATACGAGAAATGTATATAGGGTCTAGAGTATTATGATGCATCAGACAGTTCATGATTTCTTCTGTACCTGCATTTTGTATAATTATTTAATTAAAGGGAAACTCCAGGCACCCAGAACACTTCTGCCCATTGGAGTGGTCTGAGTGCCAACTCCCACTACCCTTAACCCTGCAAGTGTAATTATTACATTTTTCATAAACTGCAATATTTACATTGCGGGGTTAAGTCCTCCTTTAGTGGCTGTCTACTCAGGCTATGTGAGGACCTCCAGCGTTGCCGAAATCCCCATAGGAAAGCATTGTATAAGCCATTGCCGCGCATGCGCATTAGGTCTCCCCCGCCAACGGCCACGCATGCACATGTCGGCGGCTGATGTCGGCGGGGGGAGGAGCGTAGGCGGAGCCTGACCATCGCCGAGGGACATCGGCGCTGGACTCCGGTAAGTCACTAAAGGGGATTTATCTCCTTCAGCAACTTGGGATGGGTGGTGGGAGTTAGAGGGGCACTAGAAGGTCCTGCAGTGCCAGGAAAACTAATATATTTTCCTGGGACTGGAGAATCCCTTTAATTTTTACTTGTGTGCTGGGGGCTAGTTGCACCCCCAGAACACGTGACATTGTCAGCTCAGAACTCTGTCATCAGTGCGATAAGAGGCATGATTATCTTCTTTATCTTTTCTTATATATATATATAAATCAACCCCTTCTAATATTTGAATTCCTTGACTTTTTTTCATAACAGAAAGTTACATTTAATTTCTCTCTTTATGACATCTGTTACTACAGTGTCCCAGAATATGTTCCTATCCGTACAGCAGGAATTATGTTATTACATATTTTGAAACATTATATTTCCCTATGTATTTGTGCTACCTTGTTCCTATTCTACATATAGCAGGGGCCCACTACTACTGACTGAACACATTTTTTGTCCTAACTTCTCTATAATATCACATTAGTGTGAGTATTCATTTGTAACAATTGTTTCAGATATCAGACCCTTCCGGTCTCATTTTATTCTGTGCCTCCCCTGTCATTGTGTATACAACCTTATGCAGTGAGCAATCCCCAACCCCAACATCAGGCGGTGGCTGAGTGTGATTGCTCCTGCAATCCACCCAATCTAGCAGCCGATCGGAGAGATCACTGTGTGTTTCAGATGCTGCCTAGCAACTGTGGAATGCAAGCGGTTCGCGTACCGATCTCGCAATCGGCAGGTTCAGCTGATCGGTTATCTCCTCGTGCACAGTAGCATTTACTGCAAGGTTCACACACGACATGGGTAAGCACATCATTTTCATACCTATATTATTTTGCCTATACATGTAAGGTTATCTTTGCCATCCTGAGGAAGGCTCCTGATGTGAGCCGAAACATTGATGTATATTTTTTTTGTTTTATACTATATTAATTAAAACTCATTTTTGGATATTTTTATTAACTATATATAACTATATATAACTTTACAACGGAGGAAGCTTCAAGAGAAAAGATGATCATGCCTGATGTTATCACACTGATGACAGGCCGAAAATATGCACAGCATTGACATTGGTTGCCCGTGCCTACCTTGTCCCTTAAATGGTTCCTTATTAATGTACATATCTTGGACTTGCAGATTGGTTGTGTTAATATATTAATAGTTCTCTTTTTTAGATTTGTTTTCTTTTTATAAATCTTGGGGGCTTTATTATGTATTTTTTTTATTTTAAAAACAAATATGTAAACATTTTCAAAAACAGCATCAGATAAAGGGAAGAGTTGCTTACTTAACCCCTTAAGGACCAAACTTCTGTAATAAAAGGGAATCATGACATGTCACACATATCATGTGTCCTTTAGGGGTTAATAATGAAATGTCCAGCATACACCTACACATTCCAAGGTGTTCTTTTATTACATGATCAGAGCAAAGCCTGTTTTCATGTCTAATAAAGAAGCACCTTGCAATTATGACGCTTAAAAGAACAGATCTTAACTACATTTTGCTGTAGCGCTATTATACGTTTTAGCTCCCATGGTGCTAAGTCAGACAACTGATATACGAAGGGGGCCTGCCCTTTTATTATTTTTCAGAAAAAAACACTCTGCTCTGTGAATATATAGGTGCTTAGGTGCAGTTATAAAAATATAACAACTTCACACGCTACTACACTCCGGTGGATATGCCCCTCTTAGTGATGTCGCGAACATGAAATTTTCCTTCGCGAATGGCGAACGCGAACTTCCGCAAATGTTCGCGAATGGGCGAACCCGGCGAACCGCCATAGACTTCAATAGCAGGCGAATATTAAAACCCACAGGGACTCTTTCTGGCCACAATAGTGATGGGCCCCCACCCACCTGAGCGGTGTGTGGGGGCCCTAAACAAGAATAAGGGAGGGAGACCTAATGTCCACCCCCCAGGCCCCTAATGTCCTCCCCCCGGCCCCCACCCCTGAGCGGCGGGTGGGGGCCCTAAATACCAATGGGGGGGACCTATTGTCCTCCCCTCAGCCTCCACCCCTGAGCGGCGGGTGGGGGCCCTAAATACCAATAGGGGGGGACCTATTGTCCTCCCCCCCGGCCCCCTAATGTCCTCCCCCCCGGCCCCCACCCCTGAGCGGCAGGTGGGGGCCCTAAATACCAATGGGGGGGACATATTATCCACCCCCCGGCCCCCACCCCTGAGCGGCGGGTGGGGGCCCTAAATACCAATAGGGGGGACCTATTGTCCTCCCCCCGGCCCCCACCCTGAGCGGCGGGTGGGGGCCCTAAATACCAATAGGGGGGACCTATAACTTACTATAAAAAAATAACTTACCATTCGATGTTTTCTTTCTTCTAAAATCTTAATTTTTCAGGCCCAAAAAAGGGCAAATAAATATCCATAATAACCGACGCAATAAAAAAAAAAAAAAAATGAGCGCCAAAAAAAATAATCCATCTTCACCGGGCGAGGGCTCCGCGCAGACTTTCTGATTGGTTACTTAATCCACCAATCAGAGTGTTATGAGTCAAATTACACAGCGTGGGAAAATTCCACAGAACTTTCCCACGCTGTGTAAAATGACACAGAGCACTCTGATTGGTGGATTTCAAACCAACCAATCAGAGTGCTGTGACAGGTAAATGTAGAGACTTACCTGCCAGTCTTTTCCTTTACCTGTCAGAGCATTCTGATTGGATGGCTTAAACCCACCAATCAGAGTGCTCTGAGCCTAATTGCAGGGCGGGGCACGGCTTTATAAGCCTTCCCCCGCCCTGCAGAGCTCAGTCTGCGCGGAGCCCTCGCCCGGTGAAGATGGATTTTTTTTTTTTATTGCGTCGGTTATTATGGATATTTATTTGGCCTTTTTTGGGGCTGAAAAAAGAAGATTTTAGAAGAAAGAAAACATCAAATGGTAAGTTTTTTTTTTGTTTTTTTTTTACAGGTTCTTAGTTAAATGTCCCCCCCTCATTATTTTTAGGGTGAGGGGGGTAGGTAGGGGGATCGTTTTTTTTGGGGGGGGGAGGTGGTGACTAGGGGTTTGGGGACCCCTAGTCACCTGGGTGGACACACATTTGTTTTAGGGCCCCCACCCGCCGCTCAGGGGTGGGGGCCGGGGGGAGGACAATAGGTCCCCCCTATTGGTATTTAGGGCCCCCACCCGCCGCTCAGGGGTGGGGGCCGGGGGGGAAGACATTAGATCCCCCTATTGGTATTTAGGGCCCCCACCTGCCGCTCAGGGGTGGGGGCCAGGGGGGAGGACAATAGGTCCCCCCCTATTGGTATTTAGGGCCCCCACCCGCTGCTCAGGGGTGAGGGCCGGCATGGAGAAAATTATGTCCCCTCATTGGTATTTAGGGCCCCCACCCGCCGCTCAGGGGTGAAGGCCGGGGAGGAGGACAATAGGTCCCCCCCTATTGGTATTTAGGGCCCCCACCCGCCGCTCAGGGGTGGGGTGCAGGGGGGAGGACATTAGGTACCCCCCCTTTATTAGTATTTAGGGCCCCCACCCACCGCTCAGGGGTGGGGGCCAGGGGGGAGAACATTAGGTCCCCCCCAATTTGTGTTTAGGGCCCCCACCCACCTCTCAGGGGTGGGGGCCAGGGGGGAGGACATTAGGTCCCCCCCCCCCAATTTTTATTTAGGGCCCCCACCGCCGCTCAGGGGTGGGGGCCAGTGGGGAGGACAATAGGTCCTCCCCCCATTATTTTACTTTAGGGCCCCCACCCGCTCAGGGAGGGGGGACACTTTTTTTTTTTTTTTTAACAGTGAGCAGCCACAGGCTGCTCACTGTTTAATAGACATGCCCCTACTCGCCGTATTGCGAGTAGGGGCCCAATTTACTAATACTAAGTAATTTTTTACTTAATATTAGTAAATTTGTCTGAAAGACCACAAAAAAAAAATGAATGCAACTTCAGAATTAATTAAAATTGTATGCTGTCTAGGAGGTGGGTGGGTCTGGGAGGGAGGGTCTGCTGCTGATTGGCTGGAATGTGTCTGCTGACTGTGAGGTACAGGGTCAAAGTTTACTCAATGATGAAGAATAGGGGGCGGACCGAACATCGCATATGTTTGCCATCTGTGGCGAACACGCAATGTTCGCCAGGAACTATTCGCCAGCGAACCGTTTGGGACATCTCTAGCCCCTATTCAATACAATACACCAACCAGAGAAGTGGAGCATGTAAGGTGTACTATAGGATACACCTACCCTTTGTTGGGACGTAGGGATTAAGCTGTAAAATTGAGGGGAAAAAGGGGACTTATAGTGTAATAATGACAGGGGTATAAGTGGACTGTAGGGGTCCAATGGTCCAACTCACATGTGAATGAGCCTTCCAGGACCAGCTCAGATCGTACAGGCAGAAGTGTACTAGGTGACACAATTCCCTGTTCTGTCCGCTCAAATATGGTATATAAAAAATAAGTGGGGAAACCAGTCGACTTCTGGTGCAGTATGTTAGGTATGATAAACCAGATATACAATAAAAACGTCTTGCTCACCTATTCCAGAGCCCTTAATGTCTGGCTCAAGGTGATAGCGCTCTGTGCCTCTCAGGGGGCACACTCTTCTTTTCAAGCAAGCAGGCAGGAATGATTTATAGGACTATATTATTTAATAAACGCAACAATTAAAAACAAAGTAACAAAAATAAAAAGCTAGCTGCCAAGAAGACAAACAAGTTGTTATTGTTCCTCCTCCGATACGCGTTTCACCCTTTCCTACAGTTTAATCCCTACGTCCTAACAGAGTGTAGGTGTATCCTATAGTAGACCTTATACGCTCCTCTTCTCTGGTTGGTGTATTGTACACCTTCCTGTTTTTGATTCTTTGTTCCCTTTATTATTTTGTCTGTTTCTCGCACAGCTGTGAGTGATGGCAATGTGAACCTGCATAAAGCAACACTGTATCACTTTCAGCTGCCGCTGTGTGAAAATTGTTGAGTATCTGCCACCAAAATTATTCTGAAAAATATGTTCTTGAATACATGCTAGCTGATCAAAAAAAAAATATACATTAAATATTTTGGATATGGTAACAATAATCCATTCTTTGCTGGTATGAAAGAACTGCTTTATAAGAAGAGATCAAAAACCCTTTCTTATGCTTGACAACAAGCACCAATAATATGATTTCTATATGCTAATACTGAAGTATGGCTGTATAGCACAAACTTCCAGGTCACTTGAAACTTCCAGGTTGGTGAGTTCTACAAGGGTTTGCAGCCATCTTTCCTTCATTATAATAAGATCAGTGCTATCAGGGTCCTCTTACGCTTGTAAATTCTTATTAACTAAGATTCATGGATTTAAATTTGGGATACAATTACTCATTTCACTTGAGTTGGCTTTGCTTTGGAGTTGGAACAAGCCCCGAGGCTGATTGAGCATCGGGAGAGTTGTTGCCAACTGCACTTGACGTGAAAGAGTTTGTTTCTGCTTCTGTAGCTGTCAGAAACTGACCTATGTTACTATATCCTACTCACAGTCTAGTTTTTATCATTAATTATTAAACTGCTAACACAGAGAGACCATTACAAAGAAAAATAACTTTATAAATAAATAAAGATGTTTTGTCTGGTTGCAGCTGAGAGTGCTGACCTTTTGCTCTGGATAAATCTTCTTATCTCAATAAGAGGATTGAAGTCCTACGGTGTTAAAGCCTCTTAAAGAAGCCTTCCTGGCTGTCCTACATTAAGTTGTACAGTCGCCCTTACAAATAGTGTCAATACATTGCTTATCAGAAATACATATTGTAACAGGTACAGGGTGCATGGTCCCTGACTTTGGATTGAGACCAGAAGCTGTTACTGTATCCAGCCACCGGGGACCTCCAGGCTACGGGGACCTCCAGGAGCTAACACAGCAAACTGATACCATACGGCTACTCGCCTAGCAGTCGGAGATTCTTAAGTGATATCGCCCAACCATCAAGCAGATAGTGGATAAAGAGATTAAAAGCTCTTTCTACCTTGCACCCAAACACTAGACAAGACTGAGTGCAGGGACAAGACAATACTGGTATATTTATGCAATACAATGTCTTACATAAAGGTGTGATGAACATTTTAAACAGTGTGAGGACCTTGTGGATGACTCCAGTGATACAGAGGGTACTAATCAGAGTGCTGGGCACATACACATACCTAATGTCAGTATGTCTGGGCTAAACTGAGCAAATGGGGGAAGGGAGCTAGAACCACTTGTCCAGTTGGTGTTTTCTACAGTGTCCTTGGTGGTTAACCGGTTAATTACATAACCCAAAATGTATGCACTGAGATTTTCTGGATACTTAAACTTTCAGGGCTGAAGAGTGATGTCCATTAGACTTTCGGCATTCATTTGAAAATCGTCTATTTCGTTTATTCATCCAAATTCTAAATGGAGCAATGGAAGAATTAACTAAATTAGGAAACAATATACCAAACAGCTAAAAAAGACTAAAATACTGCTTAGTAGACAGCTCCCTAATCTGGTATTCTTTTGTTGGATCGTCATATTTAAGGATACCAAAAGAAGAAATAGATTCTTTTACCTCAAATTACAGCCGAAGACTTAATTTTGAATAATTAGTGTTTGCATTTTTATGATCTCCTCTGTGTAAAGTGACTTTTTATTTTTTTCATTATCAAAGGGTTAGAATTTTTTATTATAATAAAACTGACAAACGTAACTGTAAAATATGTCATAGGTTTAAGGGGTCACAATGTTTTTTCAGTTTTTTTTAAACATCAGTAAGTACAAGTTCAGTAATAATCAGTACAATGGTGGATGAGTTATTGGTCCGAGGATTAAAGAGCAACATTACATATAAGGTAAATACTTATTAATGATTGAACATGTAAGTGGTCAGCTGCCCTCATTGAAGGTGGGGCAGATGACCACTGTTTGAGATATCTGAGGACTCTGATCCAGGCTGTGCGGCTATGCTTCCTCATACTATGGGTCTGGCATGAATGATTGAAAGCACACCTTGGCGTCACAGATGGCCTTGGGTTATGATATATAGTTGCGGGTAGGTGTGGGAGTGTGAGAGGGTGGGTAATGAGCCTTCTGAAATTGGTCTTATACTGGTCCCCTGGGTAGTTTGGAGAGATCCTGTTCATAACCATATCAATGGGGACATGGGTGATTATTCATACTATGCATAGAATACCTAATCTACAAAGTGATAGAACTATTTGTTTGTCAGGATGTACCTTTGTTATGAACCCAGTTTATTTTAGGGGATTCTTCCAGTCCCTTTCCAACTGTCATATTAAACCGGAGGAGTGGAGAGGGTTATTTTACTACTTAGTTGTGTAGTATTAAGACAAGAAAATTCATTGAAGGCACTCGTTTACACATATATTTGGGGTAATCGACTTTGAGAGGTAGGCTGATATGGCCCTGTAGAGTGTAAATTTGAGAGAGTTCTTGTTAAAACTGTGTAGATAAAACCTATCAGTAAAGAGAGGAGGTAATACTTTATTGTTGTTTAATAAAGAGCAAACAGGCTTCCAAAGTGGAGAGAAAGGTATTTGTGAGTTAGAGAGGCTTGGATTTCTTCCATCCATCTGAACAGTTCCACCTTCGCGATCCACTTCCTAATAAATGGTGCTTGTGGGCTTTTTCAGTTTATAGGGATGAGTAGATTGGCATACGTTAGAAGGTGTGTGATTAGGAGATGTTGTGGTTTGGGGGAGGTTGTGGGTTTAATAGGAAAATGAGCTGGTAAAAGTGGCAGTTGAGATTCTACTAAGTCTTTTATCATTGCTGTGATCCTTGTCCAGTAGGCCTGAATAACTGGGCAAGACCACTAAATATGAGCCGATGTGGTCCCTGTCTGGTGGCATCTCCAACATTTGTCAATTGTGTCAGGAAGGGACTATGAAGCTTTTCTGAGGAGTAGTGCCATCTAGCTATTCTCTTATCTCCACTTTCTTGTATGTTATTGTTGACGGAGGAATGGTGTATTTGTGCAAAAAATTTCCCCAGCCCTGTGACGTGAGTGAGATGCTCAGGTCATTGGCCCATGTAGATGTAAAGTGAGCCAGTGAGGTTTTTTGGGGTCAAGTAGAAGGAGCTTATAGAATGTGGAGAGATGATTCACTGATATTATGCATCACACAACTCGTTTCGTAGATCGTGAGGTTGCGTGGTATATTGACCTTTTTCACATGATTCCTCCAGTTATTTAAAGTTATATCAAGTCAGTGGTTGAGTTTCCTTTGGTGGCAATGGGAGTTTAACATTGTCAGAAATCTATTTTAATGTCTTTTTCATACTGCAGGTGTGATAGTGGGGTGTGGTGGGGTTTACTAGATAAAAACTAGTAAAATACTCTATAGCAGATAGGGAGCCTGCACTTACCACCACTGTAAATGAAGACTCATTCAGTAATAATATGAGATTTGGGTTGCATTCTTCCACTAATTTAAAATAGGATGTGACTAAATATATATAAAAAAGAACCTCAGAATAAATTAATTGTGTTTATAATGCTGCAATTATTACGAATAGTAATAACTATTATGTGGATTAAAAATATTATTAATCACAAGTATGACAGCTCCACATTAACTTCAACTTTAGTAGGTTGCAGTTTTGCCCTCAGCCTCGGGAACCCTGAGCTGTTCCATATCTTTATTGTTCTCTCTGCCTGCAGTCATTGCCACCATGAGGGACCTACGAAAAAGTGGAAAGCTGGAAGCAGAATCAGGACATTCCTTAAATAAGACATTAGAGATCAGACAGCTGGATGTGACTCAGGAAGACTCTGTGAAGAAATGTTTGGATGGACTTCCTGATCGGAAAGTTGACATTCTGGGTGAGTGAACCTTAGAGCTAATGCCATCGATTTGCTGAGTAAATGTTAAAGAACATTCCAAACACCAAAGGCACTTTAGCTTGCTGAAATGCTTTATGTGTGAAGAGTGTGTTCTCCCTTTTCATTTGGCAAAAATGAATTGTCAATTTTCTAATTTGACCTTGTTACCCACCCCAAGGCTGTCAACCAAACGACAGGTCCTGTTACTTCCTGGTTTGGTTAGCTCAGTGGCGCTAAACTCAAGAGGCAGCACACCTGCCTTGCAATGACCTCTTATTGAGCTGCATTGGGAAATCTGTGATTGGATAGCCACAGCAATTCCGAAAGTCTGGGGCAGCGTAGAAGGGGAGGACTTAGAAAGGCAGCACACAACAGATCTACAGCTTTTGCAAGCTCTTTTTTAGATATTCACCCAATGAAAACAAGCACAATTAAATACATGCATGTGTTAATTGGAGGTATATATACTAAATAGTCATTTTGTTATGTTTTTTTTTTTTTTTTTTTTGCTATAATACCTTTAATCTTATTTTCAGTGATAAAAATGATGACACTTTTCCTTTAAATGGTAATGCATGGGGTACAGTCAGGTAGTGGAGAGCAGGGCAAGCTGGGATATGGGTTCACAAAACTATCTTAAACTCTCAAACAGTTTGACACCCACTGATGAGTGCATCTAATGAAGCTTCATGCAGGAAGAGTTATTTATTTTGTGCACTGAAAGCATTGGTTTGCCAAACAATGAAAACAACTATTGCACTATACCCATACCTCCCAATATATATATATTTTTTTTTAAATTCTTTATTTTTCTTTGTGCAGGGAGTAACAAAACGTTTGTCAATGCCACAACAGCATATTCAACAGATATAAGCACAGTAGTTGTACATTTGTGGCATGAGAATATCGGCACATTTTTTAAATGTTATGTTTTAAATAAGCTATGTACAGTGGATTATGCATGTTTTAAGTAGTTAAGTTGTGAGATTGTAGCAGAGATTTCAACAAGATAACAGTATGATTAGTTATACGTTGAGAGGCATCAATGCGAGGAACAGGTTTAATATACTAGGCGGTTAGCATTATACCCAGTTTATACATGTTGGGATTTACGTTGGGTAGGGTGCCCGTCAGGCGACGCTGTCTAGGCGTTAGCAGACAGTGAGCGACCATATGCCAGAAAAACATATAAAGTTAAGCCGTGTTTCTATGGTGGGTACATATTTGATGCTATCAGCAAGATTACATTTTCCAAATAAACAGGACCTCGGTGGCAAGCTCCCTGTAACTGCATCCATTCCACTCACACATTACCTTTTATGCAGGAGATACCAAATCATAAAATAATATAAGATAACAATATAAATCAGAGGAAGTTGGCAGCTTTAGGGCTGCATGCCTATCTGGTGTGCTGCAGCATTTGTTAAGACTAATTACAGAGCCTGATGGGTAATGTTTAAGATGTGATTTTGGCAGGAGCTAAAAAAAAAACATCCCTAAAAATATGGTACAGAAATGTAAGAGTCCTTAACTGAAGGGCAGGATGTGCTAAAGTCCCATGGTAGCCGTGTAACAATAACCCAGATGATTACTGAGACTTGGGACCATAGTCTTGGTTAACCCTCACCAGTCTTGGGTAGGTTATAGCCCCATGATGTCAGTGTCCAAAGATCCTGCGTCTCAGGCATGGCGATGTGCCATGGGTGAGTACGGTGTTCGATGAGGTGTATTGCTGTGTTCTGCACCTGATAACTAGGGTTTTTTTAGACATTCTGAGTGCTGTGTGTGACAGTTATAAGGCAATTACAGTGCGGGTTAAAGTGTGTATAAAGCATTTGTCAGTAAGGTACTAAAGGAAATCACTTATAACTTTGCTTATCTGCAGGAGAAAGAGTCCTTGGCAGTTCAGTTTTAGGCGTGTCAGCCATGCAGGTAGAAGCAACAGGCGTCCCGGTGAAGCGTAAAGCATGTGTGGGACACATGCAGCCAGTCCACTCCCGACCCTTAACCTATGCCAGATCTCGAGGCCTGTCGCCTGGCGGCAAGGTTCTGTTCGGCAATAAGGTGTATCCAGCCATCTCGTGGGAAGCAGCATGTCATAGTGGCAGCGGGGTCGGAGCTCCATTCCAGGGAGGTGGGCCCAGCAGCCGGGGGCAGTCTGCGTAAGGAGGTGTACCGCAGACCGCGGTACCGAGGTCCAGGCAGGTGAGTTGTATTTCTTGTTAAGCCTGGAGTGCTGCACTGTATCTCTGATCGACGCAGCACTCCAGTCCGAGGTTGCGGGTAGGGTGGCTTCTTTGCCGCCTTGTGTCGGAGTGATGCGCGGCGTCTGAATCTCCAGCGTGCCGTCCCCCTCAGAGCCGTCAGAACTGGCGGTCTGCGATGCAGGGTTAGGCGGTGCTGCTGGTCCCATGTGCACCGTTGTTTCACTGCGGCCATTTTGCAGCCGCCACGTGGGCGCCGCGAAGGCCGGGCGCCATGTCTTGCTGCAGCGTTTTGTTGCATTTGCTTTTCCAGTTTGTGCCAGAATGCTATAAAGATAGCGTCCAGCCGTGCCGCATAGTCAGAGCAGTCTGCTTGGCTGTCAGTAGGTTTTTCGGAGCTCTCTCCGGGTTCCTTAGGTATTCCCATAGAGGAGGTCCCAGGGGCGCTCCGAGTCTGTTGGGTTTCAAGCTGTGTTGCGGGGGTAATCGTCCCCAGCGAGGACCGGGATATCCCCCGCCGGTCCAGAGGGGGGGGGGGGCAGCAGGGCTGTGGTGAGTACTCTCATGTGTGCTTGTCCCGTGCCGGGAGATCGGCCGCCTCCCCCAGGCCCCAGGCTCTGCTTTTGATTAGGCCGCATGGCCGGTGTCGGCTTTTCCGCTGTGTTTTGGTGCCAGACAGGTATCATTCTCTTCCTTGTATTCTCTAGTGCCAGTCTCCGGTCACCGTGTGCCTCTGGCACTGTTAGTTTGGTCGATATTGGCATAATTGTGCCCTCTGTTACAGGAGCTCACAGTGTGTGCGACCGGCCATCTTGGCTGTCAGGCCCCGCCCCATCATTTTGTTATTTGGGCAGTGGTGTTCCTTTAATGTAGGCCTTTGACTCTGATTGGAGAAAACCATAAATTTCACTGTTAGCATAGCCCAAAATAAAAACTATTTGGGATACATTCAATCTCAGTCCAGTTGTGGGCTAACTCGCCTTATGCCAGGATGAATGCGGCAACTGAGTATCCATAGTTTATGCTGTAGGATGCTGAGGGAATAATAAGAAAGGCTTCTGAATGTATGACAGGTCAGGGGAAATATGCTGAATAAGATTATGATAACACAGACATTTGTCAGCTTCACCAAAGAGATATTAACATCAAAATGCCTTGATTGCAGAAGATCTGTTTAGTGTGTTTTGCCTATGCTCCTTATACACTGTGACGGTAGTCCCCATCATTGGGAGCAGAAGGACACTTTACATTACAGGTTCCAGTATTATTATTATGTTTTAGTCACCCTTTACAGCAACCTATGTTGGTAGCAACAGCTACATGCACTACCTGAATATCAAACTTGTTAATTTGCATATTCAGGTAGATTTGCATATTGCTAATTCTGCAGGCAGGAGAGATATTTAGTGTTAATTATTGTCGTCTCCATCCATAAATATGCCATTATATTATTAGAAGTTCCTGTATGTGGTCTAATGTGATTTTATTTTTTTTGTATTTTTTTTTTTGAGTTGTCACAGTAATCTAAATGTAATGAGCATGTGGGCTAGTCCCGAGTGAAAAAAAAATAAAGCTTAGTATGTTAGTTCTTTAAATAAATAAATATATGTAATGGTATAAATAGATGTTCTGTTAATAAAAGTTGTCTTTATCCCTTTCACAAGTGTCATCTAGTGCTTGGGGAGGTGGGCTATAATCCTTATAGCAGCATTTTTTTTCCCACCCAAGAGGACTTCAGTGGAGATACTAGCTTTGAATATTGGAGCTCCACTACATACACACACTAGGGAATGATATTGGGAAGACATGACAGTAAAAACCCAAAAATGCTGCCAAAACCCATTTGGTGCTTCTGAGCCTAATAAAATATTTCAATAATGTGTGAACAATTTATTTTGTTCAAGTGATCCTCTAGTAAGTTAATTTCCCATTTAGGAAACACGTTTTATGCCTTAACACATGATATTTGCTTGCAGTGAACAATGCTGGTGTTGGGCAAATTGGTCCAATTGAAAGTTTTTCAATGGAAGACATGAGAAAGGTGTTTGAAACAAACTTTTTTGGAGTTGTGAATCTTGTTAAGGAGGTCCTTCCTGGAATGAAGAAGCGTGGGAGTGGCCATATTGTTGTGATCAGTAGTGTCATGGGACTTGTCACAGTAATCTAAATGTAATGAGCATGTGGGCTAGTCCCGAGTGAAAAAATAAAATAAAGCTTAGTATGTTAGTTCTTTAAATAAATAAATATATGTAATGGTATAAATAGATGTTCTGTTAATAAAAGTTGTCTTTATCCCTTTCACAAGTGTCATCTAGTGCTTGGGGAGGTGGGCTATAATCCTTATAGCAGCATTTTTTCCCACCCGAGAGGACTTCAGTGGAGATACTAGCTTTGAATATTGGAGCTCCACTACATACACACACTAGGGAATGATATTGGGAAGACATGACAGTAAAAACCCCAAAAGGCTGCCAAAACCCATTTGGTGCTTCTGAGCCTAATAAAATATTTCAATAATGTGTGAACAATTTATTTTGTTCAAGTGATCCTCTAGTAAGTTAATTTCCCATTTAGGAAACAAGTTTTATGCCTTAACACATGATATTTGCTTGCAGTGAACAATGCTGGTGTTGGGCAAATTGGTCCAATTGAAAGTTTTTCAATGGAAGACATGAGAAAGGTGTTTGAAACAAACTTTTTTGGAGTCGTGAATCTTGTTAAGGAGGTCCTTCCTGGAATGAAGAAGCGTGGGAGTGGCCATATTGTTGTGATCAGTAGTGTCATGGGACTTCAAGGTAAGCAAACAAAATGCAGGATAAGTGGTTATGTTCCTTTTTTTCATTATGAGAACTATCAGTGGACTCATTACCTATAAACAATAGTTGAGTTAATCTTGCTATGCAGCAACTTACTGCTGAAAAGAACTCCCCATCCCCCTTATGCACATGAGACTGCTGAAGTTTTTTAGGGCTTGTGGCAGAGCCCCACACTCAATTTGAGGGTCACCACCAGATTTTGCCTTTGCCTGGAGCAGGATAGCTGAAGTGACTATAGCAGTGCCCTCAAACATCAGCCAAGGCTTTAGGAAGGCTAAAACAGGCATACTTTATTTCACAACCTTTATACAGACATTCCTAACAGGGGTTTATTAGCTGAAATAATATAATGTCACCCCAGCGCCTCTGTGTCTGGAGAATAACTCAATTAAAGACAGGGTGATTTAATTAATTAGCGGACATCAGGGCACCTTACAATGTATCTCTGAAAATATCTAGTTCTCATATGTAAACTGTCAAGAAAGCTCCCGGATCAGATTGAGCAATCACAGATTGAAGTTTGACATACCCACGGCCATCCTTTGATGCTGTTGCTTGGTAGGTCCCTGTCTCAGATAATCAGCTTCTGGAGCCCTATAGAAAGAAGTCCTTGGTATCTCTGGATGCCTAATTACCTCTCTGATCTTCCTTCCAAATAGTGCCCTGTGACCCTGGTGGTCGGGGGACTGGGATACATGATTAGAGATTAACAGGATTGCGACACAGTTCCAGTGAACAGGTCCAGATCGATTCTGGATATCTCAAGGTCAGGCGCTTGATGTAAAGATGAGTCCAAGCGATCTGCAGATCGCCTGGGGAAGCCAAATAAGCATCCAAGGCCCTATGCTGAGTTATATGTGATGGTACAGGAGGGGAAGCAAGCAGTGGAGATTTGAGCTCTTTTGGAAGTTTTATTCCAGAGTCTTACACCATCTGTTAAGGTGACCGGACTAGTCCTTCAGAGGGTTTATCTAAAGATTTATAATAGAGCTTATTTCAAGAAAAAAAAAATCCACTTTTATTATAATCCCTAGTTACATATTCCCATCCTTTAAACAGAAGTCTAGGTGGGTTTCTTGTCTGACTTGCGTTGAAAGTTCAAAGCAGAAAGTAATGCTTCTATATGCAAAGCATTGGTTAGGCAGAGCATGAGGATTGTTATGGATACAATGTAAGTCCTCAATCATTTTATATGATAAGTATTCGACTGGACTGGAGATCATCAATAATCTATTCGACTGGAGATCATCAATGGTATTTGCGACAGCAGATTAGGTGCATTGAGGAGACTGTGCTAGCGATGGAAAAAAAAAAGAAAGAAAGAAAAAAAAGTAGTGAGTTTACTTAATGTGCCAAAATCTAAAAACAAACACAGCAGTGTAATACAAAAGCAAATACAAATATACAAAAGTCCTGAACTCAAACTACCACCACTTCTGAGCGGCAGCAATGACTACAGTATTTTCATTTTTAACATTAGAGTGTTTCTTTAATGCTTTCTTACCCTATTTCCTTCCTACTCATCTTGTTTTTCTCTTCTCTCTTTTCCAAGAATAAGAGCGCCATGAGAAATGTACATGGTTATTCTCTAAAGTAAGAATTCAAAGTAAATTTCAAATTAAAAGGAACACTATAGTCACCTAAATAACTTTAGTTTAATAAAGCAGTTTTAGTGTATAGCTCATTCCCCTGCAATTTCACTGCTCAATTCGCTGTCATTTAGGAGTTAAATCACTTTGTTTCTGTTTATGCAGCCCTTGTCACACCTCCTCTGATTGACACAGCCTGCACAAAATAAAACTGGTTTCATTTTCAATCAGATGCAATTTACCTTAAACAATTGTATCGCTTTCTCTGTAAATTGAACTTTAATCAGATACAGGAGGCTCTTGCAGGGTAAAGCAAGCTATTAACATAGCAGGGGAAAAGAAAATCTAAATGAAACAGAACTTGCAATAAAGGAAGGATAAACTTTAGATGACTCTTTACAGGAAGTGTTTAGGAAGGCTGTGCAAATCACATGCAGGGAGGTGTGACTAGGGTTCATAAACAAAGGCATTTAACTCCTAAATGGCATATAATTGAGTAGTGAGACTGCAGGGACATGATATATACACCAAAACTGCTTCATTAAGCTAAAGTTGTTTTGGTGACTAGTGTTCCTTTAACCCCTTAAGGACCAAACTTCTGGAATAAAAGGGAATCATGACATGTCACACATGTCATGTGTCCTTAAGGGGTTAAGGTTCAAATAGTCTGTTACGTCAGTTATGTATTGTTTGGTTGTTTTGCTCTTCAATTTGAAATTCACTTGGAATTCTTACTTTAGTAAATAACACGTAGTCTTGCATATTTCTATATAAATTAGGTCTCTTAGGTCTTAAAAAATTAAAAGCACAAAATAGAATCTTTCATCTAGTCTACTCTTCTTCTTTTAGGTATTATATTTAATGATATTTATGCTGCATCAAAATTTGCCATTGAAGGTTTTTGCGAAAGTTTGGCAGTCCAGCTACTGAAGTTTAATATATTGTAAGTACACAGACAATTGTACCTAACATGTTCTCTTTTTGATGAGACGTTTACAAATCTATGTTTTATATATTAAAAAGCCTAAACCAGGTATGTTTTTTCCAGCATCTCCTTGATAGAACCAGGACCTGTTAACACAGAGTTTGAGATGAAGCTGATGGAAGAAGTGTCTCGTTCAGACTTCCCTGGGGCCGACCCTGAAACCATACGTTATTTTAAAGATATTTACCTACCTTCCGCTCATGAGATCTTTGTCACCTTGGGACAGACGCCAGATGCAGTGGCAAAGGTTATATATTTTTATTTACCTTGTATTTACTACTAATATTTAAATCATAGGTATAATATTTTGTAACACCTTAAGGACGGGACTGTTTTTGCGATGTTGTACATTTGCGACCAGGCTTCTTTTTACACTTTTGTGGTGTTTGTGTTTAGCTGTAACAAATTAGCTGTACAAATTATATATTGTTTTTTTCAGGACAAAATGGTCTTTCTTTACATACCATTATTTATATAATCTCATGTAATTTAATATAAAAAAAAAAAACACATATGATGAAAAATTTAAAAAAATACATGTTTTTTTACTTTTACTTGAAAAATCGTTTACTCATTTACAAAAGCGAATGAAAAAAAACTGCTAAATAGATTCGAAATTTTGTCCTGAGTTTAAAAATACCCAGTGTTTACATGCTTTTTTTTCTGCAAGTTATAGTGCTATAGGTACAAGTAGGATATTGCGGTTTCAAAACATACATAACACAGTTTACCGAACACATAATATTAAAGACAGCCTGAATGCAATTTGCTACACAGTCTTAAAGGGGCATTGTTCCTAAAAGTCATAATATGTCCACGGATGGCCCTTAAAGGGCCAGTAGCAGCAATATAAAATACCACATGCCCGAATATTGCATAAAAAGGTACAAATTTACCAGGGACCATAGTCAGCAGGTAGGAGGCGGGCAGCCAGGCCTCTCCAAGGCCCAGTGGCGAGGCAGGTTCCGCCACATTTCTCCCCTTTCCCATTGAGACTATCCAGACTCCAGACCTCCAGTCGGTCTGGGGCTCTGATAGTCAGCCGGCCTTTCTCAAAGGTTGTAGTTGTCGATATGGCCCCCTGCCACTTGTGCCCAGTTGTAGATCCATGGCGTGGGGAAAAGGTAACCAGGGTGCCCTCTCCCCTGGTTGAACAAAGCTGTTGCTGGGGAGAGGGGGTAACAGGCTCCTCTCCCTGCGACACCCTCTCTTGGTGTAGGGGAAAACCAACTGCCTCCCCTTCCAATACCTTGTCCTGTTGTTGGGGACCAGGACAGACTGTCCATATCTCCAATGGTGCAGATGCAGAGACTACGGTCCCATCTGCACTGTTGTGGGGCTTACTGTCTCCCCTTGGTGGGTTAGGCTGCTGCAGGGGAGTGGGAACAAGACTCTCCCCTCCCGGTGGAATATTCTGCCGCTGGGGATCTGGGCCAACTGCCCAGCATCCCTGTAGCCCACCCTGCCGCTGGGGAGGGAGGACGCTACTCTCCTCTGCCTGCAAGGTACACTGCCGCTGGGGAGGAAGGACGACACCTTCAGATCCCTGGAGTACACACTGCCGCTGGGGAGGAAGGACGGCACCTTCAGATCCCTGGAGTACACACTGCCGCTGGGGAGAAAGGACGGCACCTTCAGTTCCCTGGAGTACACACTGCCGCTGGGGAGGAAGGACGGCACCTTCGGCTCCCTGGAGTACACACTGCCGCTGGGGAGGAAGGACGGCACCTTCGGCTCCCTGGAATACACACTGCCGCTGGGGAGGAAGGACGACACCTTCAGCTCCCTGGGATACACACTGCCGCTGGGGAGGAAGGACGATACCTTCAGCTCCCTGGGGTACACACTGCCGCTGGGGAGGAAGGACGACACCTTCAGCTCCCTGGGACACACACTGCCGCTGGGGAGGAAGGACGACACCTTCAGCTCCCTTATTGTTCAAATCTGCTAGGCACTGCAGGAACTCTGCCGTTACTTTCCTCACGAACTGCACGTATCCAGGCGCCATGCTTACTCTGCCGACGTTGGTTCCTTTGTAGATAGGGGCGCTGTACGGGTACTAGCGTTACCCTCACTTTGTAAATCCACGAACGGTGTCTCTGAGCTGCTTTACCTCGCACTAGGACGCCATCCCACTGCTGCCATCAATGTAACAGATCACCTGGCACCCCGACTGGGTACCTCCGTTGAAAGATGCTCCTAGCGCTTCCTGAGGACTCCAAGCACTGCAGCAGACACCACAACCACCGAACCGGAGAAACATATAAATCCTCTCAAGCATATGAATGCTGTATACAGCCGAATAGGACAAACCATGCAAATAGGTTTACTCTCCTAGCAGTCAAACTGGAACAGCATACAATAAATCCTCCCCCAATAATGAGACGACACTTCACTTTGAGGGTTAAGCAGGAACTAAAGATTTATTCACATAACCTCCTTTTAAGACATTCTCCCATGCAAGGGAGGGATCCACAACAATTAGTACCACAGCCAATAATGTACCAGTTACCTCCCACACATCTCCTCTTCTTAGTGTGACACATAATCCCATTATTCCAGCCACAAATTCCCTGGGTATCTGGATGTACCCCTAAACATAGGGTTACCCCTTTAAATGTTACATTCCCTGGTAGCCCTGATCTGGGTGAGACGCATATCCAAAAATCACCCAGATCGGACCAGGGGTTCGGGAATTATGGAGGGTTAACGTTTTGACCGACCACATGGCAAAAGTATCCGAAAATAGTTCCATGTATTTTGGCCCTGCAGTCAGTTATAGAAAAGGGAATGAAAACACACAAACTGCCTGGGTTATTGAGCCTGGGGAGGGTATGAATGAATTCCCTTGTTCGTGGGGTTCTTTCTACCGAACGGCGGGCCATTCGGTAGTTTCTACACTAATTCATGGAAGTCTGGAGGTCTCAGCGGTGTTTGCCTAGTCGAGTGTCCGATTTTAGTTCCAGACACTCGACAGCAAAACACCGCTGTTCGGGAGTTTAAGATGGCCACCGCCACGTGTTCGTTTCCCGAATGGCGGCCACCCAGAGGACAAAACCACACATTACACACATTGCCAATTACCCATTTGCAACATTGTTGCGAACGGTAATTGGAGGCACACTTTAATCCTGGGTGGTCTGGTTATTCGGTAGTTTCATTCAATATAATGAATGGAGTGATTCTACCGAACAATCAGACTAATGCTGCATCCACATAACACAGTTTACCGAACACATAATATTAAAGACAGCCTGAATGCAATCTGCTACACAGTCTTAAAGGGGCATTGTACCTAAAAGTCATAATATGTCCACGGGTGGCCCTTAAAGGGCCAGTAGCAGCAATATAAAATACCACATGCCCGAATATTGCATTAAAAGGTACAAATTTACCAGGGACCATAGTCAGCAGGTAGGAGGCAGGCAGCCAGGCCTCTACAATGCCCAGTGGCGAGGCGGGTTCCGCTACAGTGCGAAGGCACCAAAACATTCCCCGCACCACAACCACTACAAAAGGATGCTACTGCGTCTGACCCTTTACCAGGGACCTCCAGGAGATGCTGGAGCAACTGCAACTATCGCTACAAAACATACACACATCAGAGAACTGTGAGATGAGAATTGACTTTTTTTATTCTTTATTTTTGACTCAGTAAAAAAACAAAAAAAATGTTAGGAACACATACGGTAGAGCATAACAAACAGGGTGTCTAGCATATATTGGCATTGGACTAGGAGCTGAGGGAATTTAGTTTTGGGTAGTGGGAGACAGCACTTATTCTAAACCTAGCATTGCATTGCTAATGGCATTTAGGCTGGATGTACTTATAGTACAGTAATAATGTTATGGTTCAGTTTGCCAAACTAAGTTATATGGGGAGCGTGTTCAACATAGTGTGGGCATTTAGTAGCGCTCCTGTTTTGAAATTATACCCCATTACCCTGGGGATGTGGGGCGGGAGAGGGGGAACGTTTCAGCAGTGCGATTAAACTGAACACTTGCTAACATAAACATAGGAGAGAGGTGAGTCTCGGTCGCCATAAATGGCATGCCCATGTAACAAGAGGGCTGTTAAGAGGTAAGTATTAGTCCCTGGATTCTTCATGTAGTGGCGGTTGGGGAGGGTCCTGCTCCAGCCCTTCGGGGGACAAACGGTGTCACCTTCATAGGGTCACTTGTTGATGGCTGTGCCACTAGGTGGTTTGGTTCCACAGTTGACAGAGAGTCCTGTTGCAGCCCCAAGGTTGGCAGGAGATAGGTGTTTGCACCCTGCATATCTTGGATCTTGAATAATGTGTTGCCATGGTGGATTATTAATTAGTGCCTGGGGTCGCCTCCATTGGTATTTGATTTTTTGCAGGTGAAGGAGAGCCGTGAAGGGTATCATGCGGCGCCCCAGTTGCCCCTGATAAATCAGCGTAGAATGAGAGCTGCATACTCTCAAACACATACGGCGTTTGGGTTCTCGTCTCTTGAAGGACCGCTGATCTGTTTCCGTGACTCAGGAAGTGCACCAGGAGGTCTCTTGGTGCTGCGACCGGGGCTTTAGATGGTCGTGGGAGGTGGAACATCCCCACCAGGGCTCTTTGTATGGCCTGTGTAGGGGGCACGAGAGTGGACAGCAGGCGCCTGATAAAGTGCGGTACCACCTCCTCCGGTATCTTCTCACCTATGCCCCTGATCTTGAGGTTCAGGCTTTGCCTCTGATCCTCCAGGTCTGTGAACTGTTGGTCCATTATGTGGGTCTGCTGTTGCAGGCCATGTACTGCTTTTTGCAGCTGCGTCGTGTCTTGCGTCGTGTCTGCGAACCGCTGGCCCATTATGTGGGTCTGCTGTGGCAGGTCGTGTACTGCTTTTTGTAGCTGCGTCATGGAGTCAGCTTCCAGCGTGCTCAGACGGCCTGTCAGGCCTTTCAGGTCTCAGCAAATCTGGGCCATGTCAGCTTGTATAGTGAGCTGAAGTCCCACTAGCAGTTCTATCATCACTGCTGTGGTCACTGGAGAGGTATCTGCTTGTGGGTGAGTCTGGAGAGGAGCTGTCAAGATAGGTGAGTGGTGTATTTCAGCCCCGCTTGTAAAGTCATCCGATATATCAGAGCAGTCGTCGGCGTAGACAGCCATGTGCCCATGTTGTTGCAGGCCTGCCTCCATAGGTCTCTGATATTTCCGCTCAGCCGAGGTTAATCGGGCTTGGCCTTTTTATTTTTTCGGCCATTCTCTTTAATTGCAGTTAGTGGTTCAGGTTGGTACCGTTTGCAAGGAGATGCGTTAGAGGGTCCAATGTGGTTGATGGGTACGGAGCTCCGATTGCATGCGGCCATTCAGGTCAGTAGCTTCGGGATTTACTTTTTAAACAGTAAAACAAACACAAAATTAACTTTTTCAGTCCCTGCCAGCCTAAATACAATACCTCTTTGTCAAATGCACTCTTCCTACATGATATTAACCCTTGGTGGTTTAAACTGTCTTAATTATCAATAGGCTTAAACCTTTGCACGCCAGTAATATTAACCTTAAAAGTTCTCATCTCTGCCTTATTCACATTGTGAACATGGGTTAGCTGTTCACGTGAACTACAGTTTTGTTAACTAGCCCTTCATAAGTCTCACTTGTCCTTAGTCCATCAACTAATTTGGAGTTGGAGAGTTAATCACAAGGGTTCATAGTCTATGCCCAAGAGGCTGGCAAGTGAGTCTCTCTGCAGGGTCCATTTGTGACTCCGTCTTGTGTGCCTCCTCTCCAGGTCACACAGTGTGCTATGTGTGAGTAATGTACTGTTTATCCAACTATATCTCACTTTTATGCTTACTAATATTTTATAATTTCTCTTTCTGACAGGCCACTGTGAAAGTGATTGGAATGAATCAGCCAGTTTTCCGTCACCAAACCAACATTCTCTACACCCCCTTAACTGCTCTAAAATATGCAGACAACACAGGAAACCTCTCAGTCAGGACCTTCTATAACCTTCTCTTCAACTATGGCTCCATGTTCCACTTTAGCCTGAACTTTCTCAGATGTATAACCTGTAATTGCTTTCGCAGGAGAGTTATGCCTGTCTGAACTTGCTTGGTTACCTGACTATATCAGTCTACAAATGTGTAGCCTTAAGGTCTACAACAGCATTATTTTAACTAACAGCCTGGATAGGTCTTTAAAGGAATTTAATTTATGAAAAATAAAATATATATTATTTGTATTAAATCTTTTATTTAATAAGGTCCCCAGTCTATTTCTGAATGATATCTGACCCTCACTGTTTGTTTTTTATAATTACAATATATAGTAATCTAGTTTGAAAACAGACTAAAAAGTCCATCAAGTTTAACCTTTAAAATCCATTCCTGTATGCTGTTGATCCAAAACCCCAATTGTAGTGATTTCCAACTACAAAAAGGGAAAATAATTTCTTATTAACTCCATAAATGGCAATCAGATTACTCATTGGATCAACAAGCAAGATTGCACAGTCAAGGTGGGGCCTTACCACAGTTTTATAAAGAGGCAAAATTATATTTTGCTTGTGTGAATCAATAACCCTCCATATACATGATAGCACCTTACTAGCTTTTGCAATGGTAGACCAGCATTGGATACAGTTGCCTAGTTTATCTCTAGTTGTTCCAAAGTCCTTTTTATTTGATCTTATCAGTATCTCAACCCCATTTAAAGCATAAGTGGATTGTGGCATTTTTATGCCAAATGCATAACTTTGCTTTTTTCTGTGTTGAATCTCATTTGTCACTTGCCTGTCCACTCCCTGAATTTACCAAATCACTATTTATAGAGTTTATATCATGCTCAACCTGTATTTTCTTACCTAGCACCTAGCAAGCACTGACATAACTTTAAATGCCCATTTTAAGATCATTTATAACCACTTTTGTACAATTTGAAAATGTTCAATTTACAACTACTTTCTGTAATTTATCTTTAAACCAGTGTTGTGTCCAAAAACATAATTTTCATCTAAGCTAACTGATTTCACCCAGACCACTTCATTTTACTGGGTGCAGGCTCACAGGCTTTACGCTCACAGGTCGGGAGATTCCTGGTTGAACTTTTGAATATCTTTATATATATAAGCACCACATCTGTTTTCTCTATAAGACATGGTTAATGTAAATATATGTATTTTTTTGGTTTGTTTGGTATTATAAAGGTCATTTGTTCCTATCTTCCATAGAAGACTAGAATGATAAGTGCTTTACAAATTGGGAAAAAATGCAATGAGTGCAAATTATGCAAGAAAGAAATTGTAAAAATGTCTGTACTAGTCTGTTAGAGTACTTGTGTGTTGTAAGTTTGTGTACATTCCTGATATGGATTATGTCGATATGCACTAAATGTGAAAATAGGAAACATGAAGCTACATAAGTTATGTTAGATTTGTATATGCAGTTATTATTTTTTTTTTTAATAATGAATAGTTTTACTTCATAAGCCCTCCCTTTCACCCCATCTCTCACAACCTGCAGTGTTTCCTGTTTTGTTCCACAAAAACGGTTTATACAATGTCATAACTTTGGTTTCTGGGAGCTCTGGTTCCGTTTTTCATTTTCAACTCAACCATTGAACTACAAATATTATTACTAAAACATTATTATTATTATTATTGCCTCTTATATAGCGCCAACAGATTCCGTAGCGCTTTACAATATTATGAGAGGGGAATTTAACTATAAATAGGACAATTTCAAAAAACGTACGGGAACAATGGGTTGAAGAGGACCCTGCTCAATCGAGCTTACATTCTATAGGACATTTATTATTTTTGTATTGCTATTACGATGGCATATCACTTTATAATTGCTTGATATGTGGGCACTTTATATTGTTTAGATTAGATTCAATGAAATGTATTTTTTTTAGGTTATTTTCTTTGAGATTCAGAGAGAGGGAAAGAGTCAACTCCTTTTGATTAAGTACCTAATTGTTCAGTGAGATAACAGATGGGGTTAATCCCATACAGGTTTTGCGGTTTGCACTCAAGTGTAACTCTTCACCGTGATTGGGTTATTTAATTATTGATAACCTATATGTAGCTTTGTATAAAAACTCCCTGACACCCTTATGGTGAGCCCGTGCAGCACTGCATAGGGGATAAACTCAGGAGTGACATAGAAAGTCACTTCCTGGTTTGGTTACAGATTGCTGCAAAATATGCAAAACAATGCAGCAAGTGTAGGAAATTAATAAAGCTTAAATATTTTTTTTTAAATGTCTTTTTATTGTTTTTGGATGTTTCGATGCATTATCTATATAAGGCATTAAAATAAAGAATGGACCGTCATTGGAATGTCCATTCAGACTCTCGTGTGTTTATTTAGTTATTTTCACTTTACTTATCCAACCATCTTGTTGAGGTTTATCTTGAGCCTGATTGTACTATTTCCATTCCACTGGAAGGTAAAATACATAATGTGTTTTTAGTTGATTAAATAGCTGTTTGTGTCAAGTGAAAAAAAACAAAACATATCTGAGGTTTAAAGAGACACTCTAGGCACCGTTACTACTTTATCTCATAAACTGGTTACAGTGTCTGGCGCTGACCTTCCATTCAGTGTTTAATCAGGCAATCCCATCTGTGCCTCTTGGGCTGATGAGGAAACATGAGCCTGAATAGCAATGGGTAATAGTGATTGACTAAGACTGTCAGCTGACCATTTTCAACCTATCACAGCCACCAACTGCTGGTATGAATTGGTATGGCTTAGGAAGAATGTTATCTCTGCTTAAGCCATACATCCACTGGTGGTTGAGTTGTGCCAAGCCCTGGACCCTTATTCAGTGTTAAACTTCTTGAAAGTGATTTATTACTAAATGGAGGCACAGCACCAAAGAACTCCAGACACTATAACCAATTTCATGAAATTAAATGGTTATAGTGCCTATTGGGTTCCTTTGGGAATCCAGGTATAGAGATTCTTTCAACCTTGGCCTTCTCCAATACACAGTATGCACGGCATACCTACTTTATACCCCAGGCAAACATCCTCTATATGTATAATCAGGTGAGACACCCCAAGGGTTGGTCGTCAAACTTTGATTATTCGGGGAGAATTCAACAGAAAATTGCACACACTAGGCCAAAAGGACAGCTGGAAACATTACTGACAATTGATGGCTTATTGAATAATTCTGTAAATTATTTCTTAATTTAATTTCCTTGTATCTTTATTGACACCCAGTGGCGTACATACCGGGGTCGCAGGGGTCGCGGCTGCGACCGGGCCCGGCCCACCAGGGGGCCCGGCCGCCCTGCGACCCAGGTATGTACTCACTGGGCCAGCCTCTTCTCCTGGGGGGCCCAGGAGCCGGCCACCTCCGGGCCCCCCGAGGCTGGCCCTGCTTACACCCGGCGGGCAGTCAGGCTGGCGGGCGCGCGTGGGAGCACTCTCCCCTGAGTGCTCCCTCTTCAGCTCCCTCGCGCACCGCACTGAAACCGGAGCCGGAAGATGACGTCATCTTCCGGCTCCGGCATCAGTACGCGGCGCGCGAGGGAGCTGAAGAGGGAGCACTCAGGGGAGAGTGCTCCCTCGCGCGCCCGCCAGCCTGACTGCCCGCCGGGTGACACCACTGGACCCCAGGGAATCCCCTCAGCTCTCCCACAGGTAAGGAGGCTGGGGGGATTAAATAGAAAAAAAAAAAACGTGTGTGTGTGTGTGTGTGTGAGAGAGTGTATGTTAGTGAGTGTATGTTAGTGAGTGTGTGTTAGTGTGAGTGTGTGTTTGTGTGAGTGTGTTAGTGTATGTTAGTGAGTGTGTGTTAGTGAGTGTGTGTTAGTGAGTGTGTGTTAGTGTGAGTGTGTGTTTGTGTGAGTGTGTTAGTGTGTGTGTGTGTGTGTGTGTGTGTGAGAGAGTGTATGTTAGTGAGTGTATGTTAGTGAGTGTGTGTTAGTGTGAGTGTGTGTTTGTGTGAGTGTGTTAGTGTATGTTAGTGTGTGTGTGTGTGTGTGTGAGTGTATGTTAGTGAGTGTATGTTAGTGAGTGTGTTAGTGTATGTTCGTTAGTGTGTGTGTGTGTGTGTTAGTGTGAGTGTGTTAGTGTATGTTAGTTAGTGTGTGTGTATGTTAGTGAGTGTATGTTCGTTAGTGTGTGTGTGTGAGTGTGTGTTAGTGTGAGTGTATGTTAGTGTGTGTGTGAGTGTGTTAGTGTATGTTAGTTAGTGTGTGAGTGAGTGTGTGTTAGTGAGTGTGTTAGTGTATGTTAGTGAGTGTGTGTGTGTGAGTGTATGTTAGTGAGTGTGTGTGTGTGTTTGTGTTAGTGTGTGTGTGAGCGTGTGTTAGAGTGTGTGTGTGTAAGTGTTAGAGTGTTTGTCTTAGTGTTAGAGTGTGTGTGTGTTAGTATTAGAGTGTGTGTGTGTTAGTGTGTGTGTTGGAGTGTGCGTGTTAGTGTTAGAGTGTGTGTCTGTGTGCGTCTGTTAGTGAGTGTGTATGTATGTTTGTCACTGAGTGTGTGTCTGTCAGTTAATGTGTGCGTGTGTGTCTTAAGCACTTACCTTTCTCCAGCGCTGGACTCCCTTGGCGCTGGGGATCTCTCCGCCCCGATCCGCCTCTCAGCTCCGAATGCGCATGCGTGGCAAGAGCCACGCGCGCATTCAAACCGCCAATAGGAAAGCATTACTCAATGCTTTCCTATGGACGTTCAGCGTCTTCTCACTGTGATTTTCACAGTGAGAAACGCAGAAAATCCTCTAGCGGCTGTCAATGAGACAGCCTCTAGAGGCTGGATTAACCCTCAGTGAAACATAGCAGTTTCTCTGAAACTGCTATGTTTTCAGCTGCAGGGTTAAAACTAGAGAGACCTGGCACCCAGACCACTTCATTGAGCTGATGTGATCTGGGTGTCTGTAGTGGTCCTTTAAGTGTATGTGTTTATGCATGCACTGGCGTACATAACGTGGTCGCAGGGGTCGCAGCCCTGCGACCAGGTGCCCGCCGCCATGTGTTGCGGCCCCAGCCCGCGCAGAGTAAGCGCGCGCGGGGGGGGGGGGCCCACGGATCAGTTTTCGCACCGGGGCCCCATGGGTTGTGTGTACGCCACTGTTGACACCTTTTAAGAAAATAGCAAATTAAAACTGTGTGTGTGTTCAAAATAAATGTTTCTGAAATATATTTTCATTCTTTGAGCTAATGTATTATCTAGTTGGGTAGTTTCTTAAGTAAAATATATTTTAATGAGCCAAAAAGTATGTATGCAAATTATTTAAACAAAAATTAATTTTTACAAATGTATAGGTTTATTTTTTTGTTTGTTTATGAATAGTAATTTAACAAATGTAAACAAACCAATGTAAATAAAGTACAACCTGGCAAAAAGGTTTCTAAGTATTTACATACTTTTCTGAATTCTATATTTGTAGATCTATGAATAGATCGGTACAGCAAAATAAATTGGCACTTATTATATAAAACATTGCTCTATACCTTGTTTTTTAATGACTGTTCTTGGATTGTATCTTGCTTTATCCTTTACCAAGCATTGGCTATACTGAATATTACTGTATGACAACAAATAGCAGCCCAAGCAGACAAAACCTTGAGGTAGCAGACCTGGTGGGCTTTTACTACTTGGGCACATTTAGTTGCTGCTGTTTTCATTTAAATAAAAAAAATCCTGCAATTTATGGACAGTATGTGGCTGCTTGACCATAACACCTGATAACCTTTGCCACTCTTCTCCCAATTTGTACCCATTTAGCCAAAAGAACCATTGAGAAGTCATTTACTAATGATATCCAAAATGATGTGGCTTGCAATCAATGATCCAGGTCATCCCAATGGTGTTCAGTGGAGTCGAGGTTATAAATAATAAGTACTTTTAAAAAAAAATAAGGAACTTGCCAAATCACAACCTGTAAAACTTTTTTCTGATTTTGCTAATTCCACATTTGTATTAAACTATAAACAGGCTGTCTTGAGATTATGAGTAATCTTTGACAGCTGTCCAAATTAATTGCTGATTCTGTGTAATGTGATGTAATGTGACATGATAAGATACCTATATAATCTGATGGTTTATATAAATAAATCAAAGTTGATTTGAACCTCAAATTGGTGTTTTGTCTGAGTTGATTCTCCACGGTGTTGTGTGATGATTGGAATTCCTGAAGTACGTAGCTGCAGCTTTAAGATCTCACCGGGGAGGCCACTCAAGTTCTTCTACACCAGGCTTCTTAAACCACGTCTTCATTGGCCCAGGGGCACAGTCATTCTGGAGCAGGAAAGGATGTTCTCCAGACATTTGCCACAAAGTTGGAAGCATCCAATCGTCTAAAATGTCTTCATATTCTGTAGTATTAAACTGGTCCTGCACAGGAGACAAGGGGTTTGGTTCAAACTCTGAGAAACAGACCCAAACCACCAAATGGTGCTATGCAGTGAAGTTGGCACTAGGTATCCCAATAGGTAGCATTCTCCTGCCATCTGCAACATCCAAATTCTTCCATCACACTGACCTCTGCGCCAAACATTTTTTACAATAAAAACTGGGTTCCTGTGCCCATATCCCAAGCAAGTGACATGCTTAAGAAGTTCTCTCTGGAGCGCCCACTCTGCCCAAAATGCTCTTGGATCGGAGGTGTCTAGCCTGAGTTAGCTGCAAGTTAATGTTTCGACTGGGCTGTGATGATTATTATCATTATTTTATTATTTATATAGCGCTAGCAAATTCCGTAGCGCTGTACAATGGGATAATCCTCTGATCCGGCGCAGAGCTCCACAGTGCTGGGTAGGAAGTCCTCGTCACCTATGATGATGGCGCTTTCCGTTGGTACATGAAGCACCATCCTTAATTTTTAAATTAACTTAGAACTCACTTTGAATTATGGACAATTCTCCATATTGTTAAAACTGTTAGTCAATAAACTTGTGACTATTGCAGAGTTCTAGAATTTTTCTCTAACAGCTGTTTTTCCTCATTTTTTCCATTGGGATTTCATTTGCAAAAGTTCTAACTTTTAAAAATGATCCTGATAGATTGTTTGCACTGTCCTAGAATTGTGACTCAAATGGTGATCTAGTGGTGCCACCTAATGGTTAAACCAAAACTTGCAGACTGTTATTTATCAGTGAAATGAAACTGAAACTGCAAATGCTGGGCACTGGGCAGTATCCGGTGTAAGAAGATGAATACGTGTGTCTATAATTCGATAAAGCAGATACCCAGTCCTGATCAATTTTTGTAGTGCAACAGTGTTTGCGAATCAACATTGCTATTTGTATCAACCAACTAGGACCCTAATTTAATATTTTTGGATAAGCTTTCCAAATGATTTAATGATTTTTTTTAAAATATATTTTAATATTACTTCTTTATATATATATATTTTTGTTTATCCAAAATATTAAATCATTTGAAAGGTTTATCCAAAAATATTAAAACAATGCCCAAGTAATATAAACAGCTCTAAAGAATGCGTTCCAACAGTCCCCTATTCGGGTTTCTGTTTCTTTGTGTCAGGCTTGCTCCCTTGTGTCCCGCCATTTTTAGACCCCAAGGAATTGTTCCAGGAAGTGCAGTGTGAGGACTTGAGCTGCACAGAGAGCACTTAGGGTATTCAGACCATAGGCAGGGTGCTCCAGAACCACTAACGCATAGGAAGTGGGACAGACCAGACTGTATCATGTCACCCTAGTGCACACATGCCAGACTGGCATCCCCCTTTGAGGTGGTCTGTCCACTTTTTTGGGTGTGTCCGTTCATTTCCTTGATGAACATGCCACTGCCAGCACCTCCTTATGACCTGCTTACCTCTGGTCCTGGATCCAGTCTTTCCTCCCTATGTTGTGAAGTATACTGTAAAAGTATATTACTTTTGTTTCTGTCCATTCAACCCTAGCCACACATCCTCTGGCTATGATTTACAAAACCTGTATGAAAAAATAATTGTTTAATTTTCCATTTGATGTTAATCTTCTGCTCTGCTGCTTCTTCGAGGTCTAGCAGGCTATTAACAGTGCAGGAGATAAGAAAGTCAAAATTAAACAGACTGTGCAATAAAGGAAGTTTAAACAATAGATCTCTCTTTACAGGAAGTGTTTAGGAAGGCTGTGTAAGTAACAAGTAGGGAGGTGTAACTACAGCTGTATGAACAAAGTGAAATACCTTCTAAATGGCAGATAATTGAGCAATGAGACTGCAGGGGCATGATCTATACACCAAACCTGCTGCATTAACCTAAAGTTGTTTTGGTGACAGTTGACAGTAGTGTCCCTTTAAGTGTGAACTCCGCCAGAGGAGGCCAGACGAGCCAGCTGGGGGGATAAAAGCTAAGTAAATCTTATTATTTTCTTATTTCTGGGGGTGAAATAATCTAATTAATAAACCACTGGCATTAGGAATACATGTTTGTTCCTTAACAGAGGGTTAAGAGGGAAGAATAAAGAGTTGAGTTGTCAATAAGTGCATTTAATTTCATTTTCTCAAACCTCATAAATACATCTTTACTTAATACAGGAATTAATAAACATAAAGTAATTGTGACAGTATCGCATTCATGTCACTATGCAGAGGCATTTTTTCTCACTTAAGAGCTGTTCTCACACTCCCTGAGGTTTACCCCTGTCGTTCACTAGGTAAATCACTGAAGACCACCCTCACTCTAACCCTCCCACTAACTAAGTCTCACAGGGAAAATCCCTTGCCTCCTCGTGGTCACTCTGGCCAGCTAAAACTTTAACTCGGTGGACATTCAACACCATGAGTGCAACAAGAGTGTTTTTTTTAACCGAAGGAGACGGATAGCTATCTGGGGATATAAGACAAGTGGGGGTTATTTGTGTTACTTCATATATTTTTGGGGTATATTGTAATGGCGCCCTGATGTCTGGTTATAATTAGAGTTGAGCGGACACCTGGATGTTCGGGTCCGGCGGGTTCGGCCAAACTTTGGCTGCTCACTGTAAAAAAAAACAAAAAAAAACTATTGCCTCCACCCCCGTGCGACGGGTGAGGGCCCTAAACAAGAATGTGGAGGGGGGGACCTACTGTCCTCCCCCCCGGCCCCCACCTCTGCGTGGTGGGTGGGGGCCATAAATAAAAAATGGGGAGGGGGACCTAATGTCCTCCCCCGGCCCCCACCCCTGAGCGGTGGGTGGGGGCCATAAATAAAAATTGGGGGAGACGGAACTAATGTCCTCCCCCCGGCCCCCACCCCTGCGTGGCTGGTGGGGGCCCTAAATAACAATAAGGGGCGAACCTAATGTCCTCCCTCCAGCCCCCATCCCTGCGCAGTGGGTGGGGGCCATAAATAACAATAAGGGGGGGACCTACTGTCCTCACCCCCACCCCCACCCCCGAGTGGTGGGTGGCGGGCCATAAATAAAAAATGGTGGAGGGGACCTAATGTCCTCCCCCCCGGCCCCCACCCTGAGCGGTGGGGGGGGGGCATAAATAAAAAATGGTGGAGGGAACCTAATGTCCTCCCCCCGGCCCCCACCCCTGCGCGGCGGGTGGGGGCCCTAAATAACAATAAGGGGGGGTACCTAATGTCCTCTCCGGCCCCCACCCCTGCGCGGCGTGTGGGGGCCCTAAATAACAATAAGGGGGGGACCTAATGTCCTCCCCCTCGGCCCCCACCCCTGAGCGGTGGGTGGGGGCCATAAATAAAAATTCCCCCCACCCCCAGGTGACTAGGGGTCCCCAAACCTCAAGTCTCCCCCATCCCCAAAAAAAATTACCCCTACCTACCCCCCTCATCCTAAAAATAATGATGGGGGACCCTTGTCTAAATACCTGTAAAAAAAATAGACTTACCATTTGATGTCTTCTTTCTTCTAAAATCTTATTTTTCAGCCCCAAAAAAGGCCAAATAAAAATCCAGAATAACCGACGCAAAAAAAAAAAAACAGAGCGCAAACAAAATAACCCATGGAGGGCTCCGCGCAGACTGAGCTCTGCAGGGCGGGGGAAGGCTTATAAAGTTCTTTGGAATTTTCCCACACTGTATAAAATGACACAGAGCATTCTGATTGGTGGATTTCAAGCCAACCAATCAGAGTGCTCTGTGTCAATTTACCCAGCGTGGGAATGTTCTTTGGAATTAGTGGATTAATTAACCAATCAGAGTGCTCTGTGTCATTTTACACAGCGTGGGAAAATTCAAAGAACTTTCCTCCATGGATGAAGATAGTTTTAAAAGCCCCCACTCGTGCGTCTCGCCACAGGCTGCTCAATGTTTAATAGAATACTAAGTGACCAGCTTCTATAAAGGCTGGGTCACTTGCTGCACTGGCCAATCACAGCCATCCCATTAGTAGGCATGGCAGTGATGGCTTCTAAGGGCACACGAGTCAAACGCTTGTTGATTGGCTGCCCTGCAGCCTTTCAAAACGCGTCATTAAATCGCTGAACTCCAACCCGAACATACAGTGATATGTCCGTGTTCGGGTCCGGGGTCCGAAAAACTTAATGTTCGGTATGAACCCGAACTTTTCAGTTCGAGTTCGCTCAACTCTAGTTATTATTAATACCGAGATGCCGGGGCAGGTATTGGATGTACTGAATAGAGACCCCTTTGTGAGTGTGTTTAGCTCAATAAAAACAGTTGTATGTCCAGAATTATGTGTCGTCCAGTTACTGGAGGAATGGGCTATATTCACTAAGCAGCACTTTGTTCCAGCTCGAGAGAATTTCGGCGAGATATTCGCACTCAGGATTGCAGCTCCGCTACAGATATGAACCAAGTTCAAAGGAGATGTCTCCATATATCCCGCAAATACTTAAATTCCTCTGTCTTCCAAGTCTATGACTTTATTCTCCAGATACTTAATTCTCTTGTCCACCTATGCATTTTCTGTTTGGAAGAATTTGTAATCAGATTGGATCTTGTCAAGAGTGTCTGCTTGTATAGAGAGGACGGCGGTAAGTTGAGAGACTTATTTCTTATTTTATTTGAATAGACCATCAAGAATCTCTAAAATACTTTCCTGGGATATAGCAGGTTCCTTAATAGTACCTACAGAAGTTTCATCTTCTGTAGTCCTAGATGTATGTAAGTATTGCTGTATGAGAAACGGTAGATTCATTGCCCAGGGGCTGCGGTGGCCATGGGATTAGGATCTCCCCTGCCGGTCTATGCAGGGCCCGCGCTATCCGAGTGCCGGCCCCGCTGTGTTTCATTAAATGCCAGTGGGTTTGATCTCCCTCACCGGCCCACATGTAATGTATTGCGGCCGCTGGCGAGGGAGAGAGGGAGGGAGACAGGAGAGGAACCTGGAGGAGCCCTATCTTACAGCTCCGCCGTGTTCCTCTTGCGAAATTTATGGGTCTTGCAAGAGTGAACTCACCACTAGCATCAGCAGGGGTGGCAGCACGGTCCCCCCTCCCAGGGATGTAATCAATGCTTCTTTCTTTTTTTTCAATGAATACATAGATAATAATATGCCCCTCCTTCCCCAATACACAAGTCCTCCAAACATATTCATACACCAGCACCCTTACTCTCACACACACACACTGCACCACTGACACTCACAGCACCCTCACTAACACACACAGTGCACCCCTGACACTCACAGCAACCTCACTCATACACACACACTGCACCCCTGACACTCACCGCACCCTCACTCACTCACTCACTCACTCACACACACTGCACCCCTGACACACACACACACACACACACACACACACACACACTGCACCCCTGACACTCACAGCACCCTCACACACACCCACGCATTGTACCCCTGGCACTCACAGCACCCTCACTCACTCACTCACACACACACACACACACACACACACACACTGCACCCATGACACTCACAGCATCCTCACACACACACACTGTACCCCTGGCACTCACAACACCCTCACTCACACATGCACTGCACCCCTGACTCTCACAGCACCCTCACTCACACACTGCACAACTAACACTTACAGCACCCTCACACACACTGCACCACTGGCACGCACAGCACCCTCACACACACAGCACCCCTGGCACTCACAGCACCCTCACTCACACACACACACTGCACTCCTGACACTCACAGCACCCTCACTCTCTCACACACATTGTACCCCTGGCACTCACAGCACCCTCACTCACTCACACACACACACTGCACCCCTGACACTCACACACACACACACACACACACTGCACCCCTGACACTCACAGCACCCTCACTTACACAAACACAGTGCACCTCTGACTCTCACAGCACCCTCACTCACACACACTATACACTTGGCACTCACAGCACCCTCACTCACACACACACTGCACCCCTGACACTCACGGCACCCTCACACACACACACACACACACACACTGCACCCTCACACGCACATAGCACCCTCACTCAAACACAGTACCCTCACACACTGCGCCTATCACTCACACACACACTGCACTCCTCACACACACAGCATCCGTACCCACACACACACTGCACCCCTCTTGCACACATACTACACCCCTAACACACGCACACATCACCATAACACACACAGCACCCTCACATACACACACACACTGCACCCCTGACACTCACGGCACCCTTACTTACACACACACACACTGCACCCCTGACACTCACACACACACACACTGCACCCCTGACACTCACAGCACCATCACACACACACACACTGCACCCCTGACACTCACAGCACTCTCACACACACACACACTCACACACAGCTTTCTCACACGCAAATAGCACCCTCACTGAAGATACAGCACCCTCACACACACTGCATCCACCACTCACACACAGCACACAGCACCCTTACCCACACAGCACCCTCACACACACTGCACCCATCTTGCACACACACTGCACCCCTCTTGCACACACACACACACACTCACACACAGCACCCTCACACACACACTGCACCCTCACACACACACTGCACAATACTCTTTACAGGCATTTTTGTCACCTGGTATCCTATCTATGGAGACACCAGAGACAAATTTAAGCAAACACAGTGCAAGCATGTTATTAAATTTGCTTGCGCTGCGCAGAACAAATACAGGGCCTTTTTCTCATGCTAGAGTTCTTCAGCAGAGCTCGGCGCATGGTGTGCCCTGGAAGAGCATTGAACCAACATGCTCACTTTGTGATGGGGCGTGCTTGTCATAGGTGATGAAAAAACACACCCTATGCAGCCGTCACGTCATCACGCCCTCCCCGAGCAAGTAAAATGTATTTTCATGAGCCCAAAAGTATGTACAGAGATTTAAAAAAAAAAAAAAGATTTAATTTCTACAAATGTATATGTTTATTTTTGTTTATGAATAGTTCTTTAACCCCTTAAGGATGCATGACGGACCCCGTTCGTCATGCTGGGGAAGCACTTAACGCACTGTAAAATGAACCACAGATCACGTCGATCGTGGCAATCGCGGGGTTAACGCAAAGGTCTGCTTCGATATTCGAGGCAGACTGGGAGCACCCGATCGCGCTTTCCCTGCAGCTGTGATCACTCTGACAGGCAGTCAGAGTGAGTACATGTGCTGCAGGGACTACTGATCTGCCTCCCTACGCTTCCGCGGTCAGTGTGAAGTGCAGGGAGACGGATCAGTGAGGATCCTCTTCACCCTGTGGGAAAAAAAAAAAAGTTAAATCCCACCCCCCCTTTAATAAAATGAATCCCTTCCCTGCCAATTGATCACTGACTACAGTGATCAATTGGCAGGGACTACATTTTACTGTGATATGATTATTTTTTTTAACCCCTGAGGGTTAACTTCTATTTATTTATTTATTTATTTTTTCAATTCTTTATTTTATTCGTGCATAGTTTGAACATGTATGTTTGCACTGCCCCGACAGCAGGTGCAAGCGGGTATGAAGACATAATATTATAACATTGGTAAGGCATTGAAAAAACATTGCACAATTTTTGATAATTATGTAACAATTTGAGTGTTAAACATTGAACAGGCTAAAATGATTCTACATATTAATAGCTTAGGTTAGTGATTGGTTGCAAAAGTACAAGTTAACTCGTTAAAGTCTAAAAGTCGTAATGCGTCAAGCTGGATTTTCATTAGATAGGCTTAGTTAAGTAAGACAAGCTAGAATCTAGGCATATTTAGTCCAACAGTGTAACAGTATAAAAACAGCATTCTGGCATGTACGTGCGGGGCAAGTTTCATTAGTAGGTGCAGATTAGTGATTTGTGCCAACGGGACACTGGCTTCCATTATGGTAGGAGTGGGTCAGGACTAGGGAACTGACAAGTATTAAAAACAGGTTTTAGGACTCTGGGTGGCCTATCATGCCAATTTATAGCCAAAATATATCTGCCGCAGCAGGAAGTATAGCTCTTAGGAAGGTTGGTAGTCTGAGGTGTCTGCCTGGTTTTTGCATTAAAAGTAACAACTGAACTCTCTACCGTAACAGCAGGATAAGAATACTAAAACACTATAATTCTAAATCATACTAACAATAAGCAGTGCCCGCGAGAACCTAATACAGTGTAGTATAGCCTCAGATTGCAAGCGAGCCTGAAGTAAGTCTATGGCCAGAGCGTTAGCCGATGCCACAGTCCTGGCTCAGCAATACTCCGGCACCAAAGAAAAGAAAATGTTACTTGCGCTTTTTCCTTAATCCCTATGTATATTTAGACAAATGGAGGTCATTTAGTTGCTCCAATGGCCATTGGAGGGATGCCCGCCTGCCAACGTCAAGGCAGACCCCCCTAAGCGGGTCCTAACACTGACCCTTCACCTTGTGTTGTAGTCCTTGCTGCTTAAGCGCAGGACTTCTCTTTTTCTATTTGTATTTACTTTGTATCACACAGCCTGGTTACAATGCTGCTACCCATCCCATGTGTTCCCTATTAAGGGTTAATAAGTAAAGGGGTGTATATAAAAAATACCCCTTTCTGTCTCATTAGAGATATCTTTGCCAGAAGCTCAAGGAAGCAGGCTGAAGGGTCAGTGTTAGGACCCGCTTAGGGGGGGGTCTGCCTTGACGTTGGCAGGCGGGCATCCCTCCAATGGCCATTGGAGCAACTAAATGACCTCCATTTGTCTAAATATACATAGGGATTAAGGAAAAAGCGCAAGTAACATTTTCTTTTCTTTGGTTTTTACTATATATTGGGGCTGATGTGTGTTGTAGTCCTTGCTGCTTAAGCGCAGGACTTCTCTTTTTGTATTTGTATTTACTTTGTATCACACAGCCTGGTTACAATGCTGCTACCCATCCCATGTGTTCCCTATTAAGGGTTAATAAGTAAAGGGGTGTATATAAAAAATACCCCTTTCTGTCTCATTAGAGATATCTTTGCCAGAAGCTCAAGGAAGCAGGCTGAAGGGTCAGTGTTAGGACCCGCTTAGGGGGGGTCTGCCTTGACGTTGGCAGGCGGGCATCCCTCCAATGGCCATTGGAGCAACTAAATGACCTCCATTTGTCTAAATATACATAGGGATTAAGGAAAAAGCGCAAGTAACATTTTCTTTTCTTTGGTTTTTACTATATATTGGGGCTGATGTGTGTTGTAGTCCTTGCTGCTTAAGCGCAGGACTTCTCTTTTTGTATTTGTATTTACTTTGTATCACACAGCCTGGTTACAATGCTGCTACCCATCCCATGTGTTCCCTATTAAGGGTTAATAAGTAAAGGGGTGTATATAAAAAATACCCCTTTCTGTCTCATTAGAGATATCTTTGCCAGAAGCTCAAGGAAGCAGGCTGAAGGGTCAGTGTTAGGACCCGCTTAGGGGGGGTCTGCCTTGACGTTGGCAGGCGGGCATCCCTCCAATGGCCATTGGAGCAACTAAATGACCTCCATTTGTCTAAATATACATAGGGATTAAGGAAAAAGCGCAAGTAACATTTTCTTTTCTTTGGTTTTTACTATATATTGGGGCTGATGTGTGTTGTAGTCCTTGCTGCTTAAGCGCAGGACTTCTCTTTTTGTATTTGTATTTACTTTGTATCACACAGCCTGGTTACAATGCTGCTACCCATCCCATGTGTTCCCTATTAAGGGTTAATAAGTAAAGGGGTGTATATAAAAAATACCCCTTTCTGTCTCATTAGAGATATCTTTGCCAGAAGCTCAAGGAAGCAGGCTGAAGGGTCAGTGTTAGGACCCGCTTAGGGGGGGTCTGCCTTGACGTTGGCAGGCGGGCATCCCTCCAATGGCCATTGGAGCAACTAAATGACCTCCATTTGTCTAAATATACATAGGGATTAAGGAAAAAACTCAGAAAACTCAGATTTTCGGAATGGACTTTTTTCTCCACGCTCAGAAACGGACTGAACCGGAAGTTACGAAGGAGGCGCAAAGCACTATGGGATTTGGAGTCCACTAAGGTACCGCAACCGGAAGTGACGTTACGTCACTGAAACATCAGAAAGAAAGGAAGCCGATAGGCTAATTGACGATAAGGCGGTTTTTTTGGACGCATAAAAACCGGAACCGGCAGAATGCAACCCACGGCCAACTGAGGAAGCTGTTGTACAGCGAAACGCGTCTTGGCAGAGGAGAACGGAACTACTACTGCACCTTATACCTATATGGACTATTTTTTTATTTTCTAGCATTGTGTTAATTTTATATATATACTTTTTTACCTTAGCTAATAAATTATTTATATTTGACTGCTGCATCCTGCATTTTGTCCGGTAAAAAGGGGGAAGTGTCACCCCAATTTGACACCAGGCGTACAAACTTAGAGCCGAGGACAAATAGGCTCTAAATAAGGTGAGCAATTTTCGCTTTCATTATAATTTACCTATAAGAAAATTTCCTTGAAAATACTACACCCAGAATCCGGTCTCTCTTTTCTCTTATATCCGTATGGTGGCAAGACAAAAAGAACGGAAGGAAAAAGAGGGGTTAAGCTGTCTACCTTAAAGACACGGAGGCCTGGAAGTTTAGAGCCTAAAAACTAAAAAGGCTCTAAAGAATGTGAGTAATATTATACTCACACTTAATATCAATCACTATATACATACAATATTACACTATTATTCTGCATTTTGTTTTCTTTTATTTTTCATGTATACCCCCGCAAGCTAACCAATTTGGGGTGAGTTATCCATATTATTCACTGAGCGCTGCACTCTAATCTGAGACCCAGAGAGTGGAAACACTAACCGGATCCCAAGAGATTTCGTGTCCCGATCCTGACATTACGACAGGGCCTTGTTCCTCACTCACTTTAATTATGTACTTACGTATAGACCTGGTTCTAAGAACTCTAAGGCCGATGCATTGTCTCGTCAATATGAACCATCCACTATAACTGAACCACTTCTGTCCTCCATAGTTCCTAAGGGGAATATCATCGCGAACACGAATCTCAGGATTCACTCTCCATTGCTTTCTGAGATCATGAAGTTTCAGCATTTGGCACCCAAACAGACCCCTGGGGATGGACACTTCGTTCCTGCCGCTCTCCAACTGGAGGTGCTACGCTGTCTCCATAACAGTAAGGTGGCTGGGCATCCTGGCATCCGCAAGACTTATGCGCTGGTCTCTAAAGATTTTTGGTGGCCTGACTTACGCAAGGATATTAAAGAATTCATCGGGGCATGTGAAGTTTGTACCAAGACCAAGCTACCCCATTCGCTTCCATGCGGATTTCTACACCATTTAAGGTTCCTGAAAAGCCTTGGTCCTGCCTGGCAATGGACTTCATTGTTGATTTGCCTATCTCTAAAAAGCAGACTGTCATCCTCACTGTGGTAGACAGATTTACTAAAATGGCTCACTTCATTCCCTTACCTAAACTCCCATCTTCGCCCGAATTAGCGGAGATATTCGCCAGGGAGATTTTCCGTTTGCATGGGATACCTTCCCAGATTGTCTCTGACAGAGGCTCCCAATTTGTTTCCCGTTTTTGGAGATCATTCTGCTCCCAACTAGGCATCAAATTGAATTTCTCCTCTGCCTATCATCCTCAGTCCAATGGAGCTGCTGAACGCACTAACCAAAAAGTTGAACAATATTTACGTTGTTTCGTTTCAGAACACCAGGACGATTGGGTCGGTTTGATTCCTTGGGCGGAGTTTGCACATAACAATCTCATTTGTGATTCTACGCATTCTAGCCCTTTTTTCTTGAATTATGGCTTTCATCCTTCCATCCTTCCTTCGGAGTCTTCTTCTCAAGGGATACCGTCGGTGGATGTTCATGTTGCCAATTTAAGAGAGTTGTGGGATCAAACTCGACAAATCCTTCTGCACAATTCTACGCTGGTTAAAAAACACGCTGACAAACGTAGAAGGGCAGCACCGGTGTTTGTTCCAGGCGATAGAGTATGGTTAAGTACTAGAAACATTCGGTTAAAAGTGCCGTCCATGAAGTTTGCTCCTCGATATATTGGACCTTACAGGGTACTGTCTCAAATTAACCCAGTTGCGTATCGTTTAGCGTTGCCTAATGCCTTACGCATTCCTAATTAATTTCATGTTTCCTTGCTAAAACCATTAATATGTAACAGGTTCTCCTCCACGATCGCCCCTCCCCGCTCAGTTCAGGTGGAGGGTCAGGAGGAGTATGAGGTCAATTCCATCGTTGATTCTCGAATCTCCCGGGGGAAACTGCAATATCTGGTCGATTGGAAGGGTTATGGTCCTGAGGAGAGAAGTTGGGTACCTCAGGAGGAGGTGCATGCTCCCCGTCTCCGCAGGGCGTTTCACTCTCGATTCCCTTCTCGCCCTGGTGTATTCCGCCCGGTGGGCGTATCTGAGAGGGGGGGTACTGTCAGGGTACCTGTGGTACCTGTGGTACCTGTAGGTAGAGACTTAGCTGTTCCTCCATCCAGACGGCCTGATGGCTCCCTTCCCCACGGTCTATCCGGTCATGCAAGGCCGGCCGCGAGGGAGTGACTGCCTTTTACAGCATCTAGGCAGGAAGTTGTCATCAGGACACTCCTCCGGAACGACCTGTCACTCAATTGCTGCAGGACCAATCAGGAAGCCTCGGAGGCGTGGTTACTGTTCTGAACAGGGTATTTAACAGAGCTTCTTTCATTAGCTCATTGCCCTGTCGCGGTTCTAGCTTGCTCTAGTCACTCAGTGCTTGTGTATTCTATTATCCCTTTTGGTTTTGACCCGGCTTGTTTACCTTACTCTGCTTATCTCTGTTACCCTTGATTCGGCTTGTCTCTCGCTTACCTGTCTTCTGTTACCCTCGACCTCGGCTTGTCTTTGACCATTCTATACTGTACTACTTACGTTAGTCCGGCCATTCTAAGGTCCGGTATACGTATCTGGCTACTGTTTGTACTCTGCGTGTTGGATCCCTGTCCCGATCCTGACAGCTTATACTCGAGTATATACGGTATATACTTTTGTGTGGAAATTTTGCTTACTGTGATGGCTACTAAACCTACAAGACAAACATACCAACTTCTAAAATTGTTTCACATTGAAATTTAATTTTAGCCCTTTTATTTTGTGACCTGTAACTTTCAAAATAAGCTGAAATCCTATATATATTATGTACTCTATAAATGAAGACACATAAATGAATTTATTTTGAATTACTTTTTCTAAGCTGCACATATTATGCACACACTATTAGTGACAAAACTGTGAAAAACTGTTTTTTTTTTGTTTTTTTATCACATTTTTGGGCATTTTTAAAAAATAATTAAGTAGAATTTATCTATGTATATGTGACATCAAATTGAAGACCTTTTTGCCCTCTAAAAACCGGTATATATATATGTGTTGAGATGCAAATTGCGTTTGAACACAAACAGCAAAAAATGCAAAAATGAATTGTGACTCGAACGGTGATCCAGTGGTGCCACCTATTGGTTAAACCAAAACTTGCAGACTGTTATTTATCAGTGAAATGAAACTGAAACTGCAAATGTTGGGCAGTATCCGGTGTAAGAAGATGAATACGTGTGTCTGTAATTCGATAAAGCAGATGCCCAGTCCTGATTAATTTTTGTGGTGCAACAGTGTTTGCGAATCAACATTGCTATTTGTATCAACCAACTAGGACCCTAATTTAAAAATTCTGGATAAGCTTTTCAAATGATTTAATGAATTTTTAAAAATATATTTTTGATATTTTAATATTACTTTAAAAAATAAAGTTTCTCCAAAAATGTTAAATCATTGGAAAGGCTTATCCAAAAATATTAAATCAATTATTTTATTTTTTTTTTACATTGCACCGTTATTTGCATGTGCCAGTCTGTGTATCTGTGTGTCAATGTGTATCTGTGTGTGTGTGTGTATGTATCTTACACACAGATACACACACTGGCATATAGTGGCACACAGATACACACACTGACACACAGATACACACACCTTGAAACACAGTGTGTATATGTGTGTGTGTGTGTATGTATCTGTGTGTCAAGTTGTGTTTATCTGTGTTTGTATGTGCCAGTGTGTATCTGTGTGTGTATGTATCTGACACACAGATACACACACAGGCACATAGTGGCACACATATACACAGACACACACACATACACACACTCAGATACACATACACACACTCAGATGCACACAGTGACACAAACACACATCTTGACTCACAAATACACACACACTCAGATACAAACATATATACAAACACTTGCACCCACAGATACACACACTGGCACATACACACACTCAGATACACACAGTGTCATACACACTGACACACACACACACACACACACATAGGCACATACAAACACACTGATATACACTGGCACGTACACACACACACACACACCAATACACACACACACACTCAGATACACACAGTGACACATGCACTCCCTGACATACAGATGCACACACTGACACACATACTCTTTGACAGACACAAATACACTCTCACTGACAAACACACATACTCTTTGACAGACACACAAACAAACACATATACACTCTCACTGACAAGCACACATACATTCTCACTGACAAACACATACACACTCACTGAGAAGCACACATACACTCTCACTGACAAACACACATACACTCTTTGACAGACACACATACAATTTATTATTTTTTAAAAATTTTACTCCACCCAGCCTTCCTACTTTTGGGAGTGCTGGCATTGAGTCTTTATGTCCCTGTGGTCCAGTGGGGCTGCTGAGAGGCTGGGCGTGCGGTCCCTGTGGGGCTTCAAGGCGGCTGGGCGTGCGGTCCCTGTGGTCCAGTGGGGCTGCTGAGCATCTGGGCATGCTATCCCTGGGGTCCAGTTGGGCTGCTGAGAAGCTGGGGTGCGGGAGTACAGTGCGGGTGGCGAGGGAGCAGTGATCTTCCTGCTCAGTTCCCTCGCGCGCCTCTTAGTGATGCCGGAGCTGGAGTGCCGTCATATTCCGGCTCCGGCATCACTGCTGTGCGCGAGAGGGAGCTGAGCAGGGGAGAGTGCTCTCTCACCGCGATTTTGTTTCCAGAAATTTTGCCGGAACCTCCGCGGAACACCAATTGGGAAACGCTGCTCTATATCGTGATCAAATTATTGAGTAAAATAGTGGACCTGCGCTAAATGTATAAACAATCGCTGTCATTATACTAGGTATAATGAAATACCTTTGCCACATTACACTATGAAATACTAGTATATAACATGTGCTAGATATATACATACTCACTTTTCCAATCCTATGAGACAGCTTTACTCTATTGCAGCAGATGAAAAGGGAGATCACTGCCGTTTTACACAGCAGAAATATGATGGGATCTGTATATATAAAATATCAGTGTTATGATATCTTAATGAGGATTGTGTATGTAGAGCCATGAGGGCCACATTAATTATTGCACAAAAAAGCATGTTAGTATATGAAATGCCATCAATTTATAAACGCAAACTATTATTAAACATGATTGTGTCATACATTAAAAGAGTATTAATAAGATCATTAAATAGCAAAACGTTCTAATAATTTAATATGTTTCTAAAAAAAAAAAAAAAGATGTGTGTGTTCTTAATATAGAAACTGTGGGAGTAACGTACAAAGAATAATTCTGTTCTGGGTCAAAGTTCTAAAAGTGGAACTGTCCCTATGGAAACCACTATAAAGCTGCTGATGACTTTTTCACTGTCAGAACTTTGACCCAGAATTACTCTAAACACCTAACTCCCTATAACACTGTGATGTTTCCGAAATAAATTGACAGGCAGCATGCTGTGTTATAACCAAATCATGTGACAGTCATGTAGGATATACATACAGGAAATCTCACTGTCCCTTTTCCTCCTCCCATAACCCTCCTCCCGGAACAAATCCTTCCTAAAAATAACTAAAACTGCAGGCCAGGGCTGGTCCCACACTGCCTGCTATCAGGGGCTACCAGATCAGAGGGGAGCTGAGCCAAACTAGCCAGACAGCAGCCATGCAGAGCAATCTTCAGGAGGAGCTGGAGGTAAGGTATATGGGCATGCATGCTATACACACCCACAGCCCTATGGGCGGCACTTTGCATAGGCTGGGGATGTCAATGCTTATACAGCAATACATACACTGCTTAGAATGGAGATAAGTTGACTGAAGATAGGAATGGTTTAGAAACATAGAGCGTCTTGTGTGTCTATCTGTATCTATATAGGGACATATTTGTTTTTCTGAACCTGAAATGATATGTATGTGTATGAACAGATCCATATACCCAGAGCTCCCCTTCATATACCTCTAAAGCAAGCAGTGTATATTTTCTATTTAGCAAACTTAGGGACTAGGGAGGCATTTCCTGATGACGTGCAAATATACACGTGTACTTATAAAATAAATAAATACAATAACCCCAGATGTTCGCTATTTCCCTTTTAAGAAAAAAAATTATAAAAAAAGTTAATATATATATATTTTTGTAATTAAAGCTAATGTTTATTGACTTATAAAATAACCAGTTGTTAGTAAGTTTCACAACTGCATGTTTGTATTAACAATTGGAATTATTTGCTTACGTTGGCTGATTGTGCAATAAAAAAAAAATAATCTCTGTAAAGTGCAGTTTTTGTGCACTTTTTTGTGGAAGTGATATTTAGAGCATGTGCGTTTTTAAATCACTATTTATCCTCTGAACAGTTGTTTTCTCTATATTTGGTATTTTTATGATTATTTTTACATCATCATATGGTTTCTTCACGAGTCCCTAGAAATAAATACTATATTTTGAATTTAGCACTTGTAATTATTTATTAATCAACTAGGGAATTGTTCCTGATGTTCAACGCAAAGCAAATATATATGATTTTTTTCTTTTTCATTATACTCGCTCACACTCTCTCTATATAATATATTTTTTATTATACTATTTCTAGCAGATTTATTTTCATTATCACTTAGCATAATTATACTCACTATTTTTTGGTAGTTAACTGGCCACTTTAGGCACCATCACATTACTTAATTAAATTAAAAGAAACGTTTTGCATGCACTATCCCAAATCCCTATGCTTATTCAAAGAGTTACTACAAGCTCCATGACCTTTCAATACATTGAAGTGGTTATGGTGCTCAGAGCCTGTCCAAACACTGGACTTGCAGAGATATTTACTTTTTCTGCCCAAGGTGTAACTATTCTGGCAATGTCATTAGAAATTCTCTGCATGATACAGTGGAGGGCTTAAATCATTGGCTCAGCCAATGACCTAGCTCTCAACTCAGGAGAGCAATCTGGCTCTTCACAGGAAGTAGTATAGGCAGGGATTTGCACCCGGCAGACCCTATATAACATGCCAAATGGATCTAAAAGCATTCTGGCACATAGATAATATTTGAAATGTGTGCCAAAAATGTCCCCGGCACACAGTTGCATTCATAATTTAAAGGGACACTATAGGCACCAAAACAACTTTAGCTTAATGAAGCAGTTTTGGTGTATCGATCATGCCTCTTAAGTCTCACTGCTAAATTCTCTGCCATTTAGGAGTTAAATCACCTTTGTTTCTGTTTATGCAGCAGCACTGGTCACACCCTCCCCTGTCTGTGACACAAAGCTGAAAAGATTTGAGGGGTGTCTAGTAATCCTGGGTCAGTGACAGATTCGACAAAGGTTATGGAGCGTGACTAAAACTTCACCCTTTGTCAATTTTTTTTAACCTGCTCGTTCTACAAAAGGAAAAGTAGGGACTGAGTTTCTTTATCTATAACATGGGTCCTCAAACTCCACCCCCCCCCCCAGATGTTGCTGAACTACAACTCCCATGATTCTTTGAATTACATAGATAGCCAGAGAATCATGGGAGTTGTAGTTCAGCAACATCTGGGGGGCCGGAGTTTGAGGACCCGTGATCTATAACTTTGGGGGGGAAGCGTTTAAGAAATAGAACAAAATTAAATCAGTGCATACAAGGGTGGGTCTCAAAACATGACCAACAGATTACAAGTGACAGAGCCACTTTTAAACCATTTTACTGGCAAGAGGTTTACTGCCTAGGAGATGTGTTACAATTTTACAGCCCAGGTAATGTGTTACAACTTTACAGCCCAGTTGTTATAGTTTTCATGGAAAGCAATCACTGCGGAAAGCATCTGAGATGATAAATTAGGCAATTTGAGTACCTGAATCTTTTTTTTTGCATGTTATAAAAAAATAAAAGAATTTCTGCAATCCTTGCCTTTTAAAAAAAAAAAAAAGGGATGTAAAAGATAAATTGACACAAGATAAAGAAGGGCAAAGTGCACAACAGTTGCCATTGAAACAAATCAACTATTTCATGCATGAAATAATTAGCACAGTTATAATGGTGAGATAGTGCTAATATATTAAATATGCTTGGCTCGGCAAGGAAGTGGAAGTTAATTTTATCATTAAAGGAACACAATACGGTCAGGAACACAAACATGTATTTCTGACCCTATAGTGTTAAAAACACTATCTAGCCCCCCTAAATATAGTAAAATCTTACCTTTAATAATGTTTGCTGGTGCTGGCTCTGCCCCGATCTGCCTCCTTGGCTGACATCATCAGATTGTCAGTTAAGGAGACGGGATCAGGGTGGAGCTAAGCGCCACCCTGGCCAATCAGCATCTCTTCATAGAGATGCATTGCATCTCTATGAGGAAAGTTCAATGTCTCCATGCAGACTGTAGAGACACTGAATGTCAGTGCTGCACACTGTGCATCACTGCCTCAAGAAGCACCTGTAGTGGCCATCTGAGGAGTGGCCACTGGACGTGTCACTAGGCTGAAAAGACAGTGTTTACTGCCAAAGTAAAAAAAAAAGTTAAAGTCCCTTTAACTGGTTGTTCATTACTCTAGGGAAAGTGATGGCTGCCTAGTAGTAGAGAACACTTTGTTCTGACAAATGTAAAGTTGCATGGATGATTACAGCACAGTGTACGAAGGTATTGAGTATTCTAGGCATATATGTTCATTCTCTAATGCCCACGGACATTGATGACTGTACCACCCAGCATACTTAGCCAGGCTTCGCCTAAATGAGCCTGATGGGAGTATGACTTCACCTCATCTTGAATGCAGATATCACTTAAAATAATGCATATAGTCCCATTTTTGAATGTCAAAGTAGTGACACAGCACTTTTAACCCCTTAAGGACCAAACTTCTGGAATAAAAGGGAATCATGACGTGTCACACATGTCATGTGTCCTTAAGGGGTTAACAGTGCAATGTATCACAGTGTCACTCAAATTGTGCTTATTTGGGAAATACAATTCTTGCAGTAAAGGTTTTAATTAAAGTGGATTTGTCACCAAAAAAAATTAACTAAATCAGATCTGCATCTTTATAGCTCCCTGTGTCCAAAACTCTTAATTTTTTGTTCCTGGGTGTTTAGTTTTCATAAAATACAAAAAGAAAAGTTGGGACTATTTTTTCCTTATGCACATTAGTCAAGTTGACAAAATTTGACAATGAATGGAACTTAACCCAATGTTCTATTTTGATTGCCAATCAAATTTACTCACAAATCGACCAGTAAAATCAATTCTACAGAAGACCAAACAGCAGACATCATGGGCAGAGGCAAACAATATGGCTGCACCCAGATATTGCGATCAGACTGAAGGGAGAAAAGATAAGTACTGTATACATTAAGACAAGTGGCAATGGAGGCAGTGTAATCATTAAAGGGACACTATAGTCACCCAGACCACTTCAGCTCAATGAAGTGGTCTGGGTGTCAGGTCCCTCTAGGGTTAACCCTGCCTGATGTAAACATAGCAGTTTCTGAGAAACTGCTATGTTTACATCTCGGGTTAAGCCAGCCTCTAGTGGCTGTCTTCCGGACAGCCACTAGAGGCGCATCAGCAATGATTGAGGCATATTATGCTTCAATCATGCAGAGCGTCCGTAGGAAAGCATTGAAAAATACTTTCCTAGGGACACTTTTAATGCGCGCGCGGCAGTGCCGCGCATGCGCATTCGGCGCCGGTGACGTCAGACAAGGATGCTGAGGTCGGCGGGGGAGGAAAGGTAAGGGAGCCCGGCGGGGGAAAAGGGTGAGTAGCTGCAGGGGTTTTAACCCCTTCAGCGCCGCGGGAGGGGGACCCTGAGGGTGGGGGCACCCTCAGGGTACTATAGTGTCAGAAAAACGGTTTTCCTGACACTATAGTGTCCCTTTAAGATAAAGGGGGCGTAACGAAAAGAAAACTGGAGAAAATAAAAATAACAGTACCACTTCAATGCAATCCCGGCAAAATACCTTCTAGAAGGTACAGGAAAATGTTTACAAAGTAACAATTTATCATTGAGGAATCTACCATTAAATAATACATCTGTTTAAGAATAAACCTGCTCATAGATAATAATATCTTAAATGCAAACTTTTTTAATTTTTTAATTTTGAAACAGCTGCATTTAGAATAGTCTAGGCACCATAACCACTACATTTCAGTGTAGAAGTTATTGTTCCATCTGACTACGAAACTCCCCCCGTTTCTTGGTCAATCCAATTTTTTTTTTCTTAAAATTCAAAGTGAATTTTAAATTCAAGGGTAAAGTAGCTGACGTAGAGACATAGCGTTCTTAGATGATTTTTCCATTTTGACTATTTTGACCCTAATTTTGAAATTCACACCTAATTCTTACTTTAGTGAATAACTCTGTAAGTACTGTTATTTTGGGTCAATTTATTGCTCTAAAAAAAATAGGTAAATTTTCTGCAGAACACTAGTATCAGTGCCTAGAAATAAATTACACTAAGCTGCTAAAATGGTTTACTAGCAAGATAAAAAAATTTCACTTGCAATAAAAAGTACCAATGTCACGATAAACCAATTAATTTGAGATGACTAACCTTGGCAACCCAGATGTTTGCGAAGTAATCGCTCTTAATTTTCACGCAGCCAACCTTTAAAGTGATCCTTTAGTGGCAGGAAAACAAAGCCGTTTTACTGGCACTATCGGTTTCAAAGGTCCCCCCCTCCTCCCGGGGGGCTCAAGGTTTTAAAACCCATTCAGCCACTTACCTGAATCCAGCACCGATGTCCCTCTAAATAAGACCATATATTAATTTTTCCCCGAAAAACGCACTAGGGCTTATTCTCGGGAGAGGTCTTACTATGGGGAAAAACCTGTACTTGAAAGCAGGTCTATGTTCGTGGGAATTCCACCAAATCTTCCCCCGAACATAGACCAATTCACTAGGGCATGAAATCCTGCAAATCTATGTTCGGGGAAACTTCCTTGAACATAGATTAGTTCACTCGCGAATGGAATCTTGCGTATCTATGTTCGGGGAAACTTCCCCGAACATAGATAAGCTTACTCGCGAATAGAATTCCGCAAACTTCCCCCGAACATAGATAAGCTTACTCACAAATGGAATTAGCGAACTACTAGGGCTTATTTTCAGGGTACAGCTTATATTAGGAGCTAGGGCTTATTTTTGAGGGATGTTTTATTTTTGTGGAAACACAATATAATAAAGTGTTGCAAGGTTAGCCAATGTTTTACCACTGTACCTTTCCTTCATAATCAAGAAAACTAGAATGAAGTGACCACGTGAGTTTTACCGGTCAGAGTTGAGCTTGCAACTAGCTGCCTGGGCAGAATTCAGTTGCCAACATCCCATAGTGATTCTCTTTCTACATTCTTACTTCTTACTTACATCACTTTGTGATCCTTGTTACTGAAAGCTAGCTGCTAGTTTGCTGTGCTGTCAGTTATGTCAGATAACATCATGTGTTAGCAGGCAATGGCCGGGTCAGTCGGAGTGACTTATGTTTGGATAATAGCTGAAAAAACAATCAAAATAAAACAGTTGCAGTTTGCCTTTGAAGTGTTACTCCAACCACGATGACCACTTTAGTGATTTGAAGTGGTCTTGGTGGTAGTAGTCAACATGTGCAGTGTTTCTGTTTGAAACATTGCACATACAGAAATAAATCTAATTGTGTGCTGGGGCAGAGTTCTGGGCTGCTAATGTCACGTGTCCTGGGGGTGCAACTAGCCCCCAGCACACAATTAAATTTACTTATTTACCCATTTTATTTACCTTTTTTTTGCAGCAATAAATTGACCCAAAATAAATAAAGTACTTACCATGTTGTGAGGCCTACAGACATACAGGGTTAGTTACTCCTCCTATTACCCCATATAACCTCTCCCTATAACTCCTCCAATTACTCCATATAACCTCTTTCTATAACTCCTCCTATGACTCCATATAACCTCTCTCTATAACTCCTCCTATTACTCCATATAACCTCTCTCTATAACTCCTCCTATTACTCCATATAACCTCTCCCTATAACTCCTCCTATTACTCCATATAACCTCTCTCTATAACTCCTCCTATTACTCCATATAACCTCTCCCTATAACTCCTCCTATTACTCCATATAACCTCTTTCTATAACTCCTCCTATTACTCCATATAACCTCTCCCTATAACTCCTCCTATTACTCAATATAACCTCTCCCTATAACTCCTCCTATTATTCCATATAACCTCTGCCTATAACTCCTCCTATTACTCCATATAATATCTCTCTATAACTCATCATGTTACTCCATATAACATCTCTCTATAACTCCTCCTATTACTCCATATAACATCTCTCTATAACTCCTATTACTCCATATAACCTCTGCCTATAACTCCTCCTATTACTCCATATAACCTCTGCCTATAACTCCTCCTATTACTCCATATAACCTCTCTCTATAACTCCTCCTATTACTCCATATAACCTCTCTCTATAACTCCTTCTATTACTCAATATAACCTCTCCCTTTAACTCCTCCTATTACTCCATATAACCTCTTTCTATAACTCCTCCTCTCCCTAAACTCCTCAAATTACTGCATATAACCTCTCTCTATAACTCATCCTATTACTGCATATAATCTCTCTCCATAACTCCTCCTATTACTCCATATAACCTCTCTCTATAACTCATCCTATTACTGCATATAATCTCTCTCCATAACTCCTCCTATTACTCCATATAACCTCTCTCTATAACCTCTCTCTATTACTCCATATAACCTCCCCCTATAACTCATCCTATTACTCCATATAACCTCTCCCTATAACCCCTCCTATTACTCCATATAACGTCTCCTATTACTCCATATAACCTCTCTCTATAACTCCTTATATTACTACATATAACCTCTCCCTATAACTCCTCCTATTACGCCATATAGCCTCTCCCTATAACGCCTCCTATTACTCCATATAACCTCTCTCTATAACTCATCCTATTACTGCATATAATCTCTCTCCATAACTCCTCCTATTACTCCATATAACCTCTCCCTATAACTCCTCCTATTACTCCATATAACCTCTCCCTATAACTCCTATGTGTTGGAGCTCCTGTAGGGGGACTGAGGATGGCCTCAGACCCAGGGGGGAGAGTTGGTGATCTGGATACTAGTCCTGCTCTAGTCCCAGGCCTGGAGATGTTGGAAGGCCAAGAAGCCCAAACAAACGAAAGCAGACATTTTAAGGAAAGTTTAATTAGTAAAGCTTTGACGGTTTTGGACAAAAGACTGTGAGATGCTTCTGCTAATTATCAGACTTTATGTGCAATGTATGATGATTTGCACAAGCAGAAGCAAGATTTGGTGAAGAAAGTGGATGAAGTAACCCAGGAATCTGAGAGAACAGGTTTACTGCAGCAGATTGATCAGATCCAGGAGGAGATCAACTCCCTACAAACGGCAATGGATGTAAAAGAGGAAAACATTGAAAAACTGAAAAGTGCAATAAAAGGTGAGGAAAGAAAATTTTATAAAATGCAAAAGTTAAACCCATTAAGGATTAAGAAGGTACCAGCACAACCCCTTAAAGACAAGCAAGTAGGGGTAATGAGAAATTAAGTGATAAAATGTGCCCAGTGACTTTACCTGCTCAAACAGGAGAGGCTGCTGCTGAATGTAAACCTGAGAGTTCACCTGGGTGAATTAAACCAGCAGCCCTCAGCATTGCCATACCTGAATGTTCAAATGAAATAACTGTCCATAAGCTGAGATCTAGGAGCATAAAGCGTGTTGTGGAAAGACTTATTGAGAAAGAAACAGATCAAGAGAAAGAAAGTGATTTTCAAAAACCTCTTGGTGTAAGCATTGCAGGAGATACCACACAAAGCAGGAATTCCACAGCAAAGCTGAATCTGGAGGAATCACCAGATAGTCATCTGCAATCTGGAACTGGTTCTAGCAATGCAGTAGGACTAAAACCTGGACCGGATTCAGGTACTAAAATGGGAATAGGAACCAGCATACAGAGCAGCTCCCAGGTAAATGTACAGCAACCTGCAGCAAGCGGGAATTTGTTTTCAAATGTAGCAAGATCAAGGGGAGATGTATCTAAACGGAAGAATGCAGTGCGCCTGTTGTTCACAGGACCAGAATCTGACATTCCAGACAGAATATTCATTGGTCGCAAACTCTTAATAGAATTCATGGGTTTTTCTGCAAGTGACATATTTGCATTTATTCATTTTCCTGGATCAAGACAATTTGACATTAATTTTAAACTGATGCAGAACTTGGATATGTTTTGGGAGATTTTGCATAGGACAAAATCAGATGGTATCTGGAAAAACAGGAAAGCTATCCCACTCACAAAACAGGCTACAGTGTCCATCAATCTCCAGTTCCAGACAGAAGTAGTGGCTTTAAATGACATAATGTATTGGATAAAGAGACACTGTACAGTTGTGAGTGACCCACAAAAGATTTATGATGAGATTGGGCTATGGAATGGTGGATGGAAACTGCAAGTTAAACTGTGGCAGACAGGGGGCGTTACTCACCATTTACCACACAGTTTTTTTATTGGTGCGGACAGAGGCATCTGCTATTATCCAGGACAGCCTAGAAGCTGTTATAAATGTGGGTCAATAAGGCATTTGGCCTATTGCTGTGATAAAATAAAGTGCTCTCAATGTAACTGTCTGGGCCATATGAGATCAGAATGCAAGCAGGACGTAATATGCAACTTATGTTCTGTACAAGGTCACACCTTTAGAGAGTGCCCAGAAGCACACCATAATAAGATAAACGACTGTGTGCTAGATTTGGAAAGCATACTTACTGAAGCAATGGAAGAGTCCAATACAACCGAGAAACAAGATACAAATGAGCCACAGAAAGATGACATTACTGAGCCAGAAAACATCTTAAGGAAAGACGTAAAGGAAACACAATCTCCATTAAATGTTGAAAAGGGTCCAATACCAGAAAAAAACAATGAAGAATTTCAGTTGGTGCAAGGAAAGCGCAAGAAGAAATTAAAATATCCAGGTTCTTGTGAGTCACAAAAACCTCCTCCGATGCTTTCATCATTTGAAATAACCGCTGGTCGCTATGCTATCCTGGACGAACCTAGTGAAGATGCCATGGAGTTTAAACAGAGTGAAGGATCTCTCTGGAAAAGGCGATCCACAGAGGAATTGCAGTTGATGTGTGAAGAAGAAGCAACTGCCTCTGTTTCAATAAAGCGATGGGGATCTCAGGGTGACAATATAGGAGCAGTAAAAAAGAAGCGCTGAGTCTCCTTGGATTTCATGACTTTACATATGTGCTCGCTTAATGTTAACAGTTTGAGATTAAAAGAGAGAAGAGACTTACTCTATACTTTTCTGAAAGAACAATCATTTGATGTGTGTTTATTACAGGAGACGATTAAGAAATAATAGTCAGGTTTTTTGTGCAAAAAGAGAATGGACAATGGGCCCATCTTATTGGTCATTTGGACTGGAAAGTTATGATGGGGTGGGTATTTTGTTTAAGAATTGTGATTTTAAAATTGATCGGATAGTGGAAATTGTTGCAGGTAGATGTCTTTTGTTAGATTTTACACTTAATGATGTGAGATATCGAATAATTAATATATACGCTCCTCAGATAAGAGCAGGTAGGAAGAAAGTGTTGTTTTTAAGTGTAAAACCATATTGTTTCACATCCAAAGTGTTAATTATGGGGGGTGATTTTAACTGTGTGGTAAATAATGAATATCGAAATAGTAATTATAAAAATTTAAAATATGATGAAAATTTTCTAAAAAATCTGATCAGTCAAGCTGGTCTGATTGATACTTTTAAATATAATTATCCTACACAGCGAGGATTTACATATCATAAAGGGAGGTGGGCAAGTCGTATAGATAGACTTTATGTAAAAAATCAAACTTCATCTTTTAGATATAATCTAGTCTTGGTAGAATTTTCAGATCATGATATGATTAGTCTGTCCTTAAAGGTAAAGGAAGGAATAACATATGGGAAAGGTATCTGGAAACTAAACTCAACAATACTTGATAATGAAAATGTAAAGCATGAATTCATTGCTTTTTATGAAGATCGAAAAACCACGCAGTGCTTATACGACACGATGTCGAGTTGGTGGGAACAAATAAAAAAAGATATTAAAAGTTTTTTTAAATCAAAAGCTAGAAAAGAAGGAAATCTGCAATATATGCAATATCTTGCCCTAAGACTTAGACTTAGTAGATTATATTCCTTGGTCAATAATGGTGAGACTGTGAATTCAAATAGCATTGATCAAGTTAAGGATAAAATGAAAAACTCCAATATGACCGTATGATCTCTCTAAAAGCTGAAAATGAATTTGATAGTTGGGGTTTCACAGCCCCAGATCCTTTTCAAGCGTGTAAGGAAAGAGTATGTAAGAAAGCCATGGCAGGACTGGTAGATCAAGATGGTGAAACACAAACAGAAAGTAAGGACATTTTAAATATTGTCACAAAATACTATAAGCAATTGTTTGCAAGACAGCCTATCGCAAATGAAAATATTTTTAAATATTTGCAAGATGTTGATAATCCGGTATTAAATGCAGTGGATGCTGAGATCATGGTTAAACCTATAACAGAGGAAGAAGTTAGAAATAGCATTCAATCATTAGTTGGGAAGAAAAGTCCAGGATTGGATGGAATAAGTGCAGAGTTTTATAAAGTGTTTTTAGATCTTTTGGTAACGGACCTTGTAGTGCTATATAACGAAGTGCTAACTCTGGGACAGTTGCCATCCTCACAGTATGCCTCAGTCTTGGTACTTTTATTTAAAAGTGGTAATTTAAATGAGCTAAAGAACTGGCGTCCGTTATCATTATTGAATACCGATTACAAAATTCTTGCAAAAGTCATGTTTATAAGGCTTAGTGCAGTGGCTGAAATTTTGGTAAGTCCATGTCAGTCGTGTGCAGTTAAGAATCGTAGCATACAAGATACACTGTTGCTAATAAGAGAGGTGGTAGAATACGCTAAGCAGCAGAGAGAAGGTATTTATTTGGTAGGGCTAGACCAAACCAAAGCATTTGACCGAGTACACCATGAATTTTTATTTGAGACTTTACGGAGATATGGCATTCCTGATACTTTTACTAAATGGTTGAAAATACTCTATAAAGAAGCAATATGTTTCCCTTTAATTAATGGTAGTTTGGGAGACCCTTTTCAGGTTGAGTCTGGAGTTCGTCAGGGTTGTCCTATAAGTCCTTTGCTTTATGTTTTTAGCATTGACCCTCTATTAAGAAAAATAAAAGGAAACCATAATTTTGAAGGTTTGGAAGTGAAAGTAGAAGGTGTTTCCGAGAGGGTCAAAGTTTGTGCTTATGCAGATGATATTTCTGTTTTTTTGAAATCAGAAGTAGATAACCAATTGTTACAAAGAGAACTTAAAAGTTACTCTCAAATTTCAAACTCTATGGTTAATATGGAGAAAAGTGAAGCATTGTGGCTGGGGGAGAATGTAGAAGCTTTTCAAATCCCTTTTAAAAGAAAAGATGAAACAATCAAAGTGTTGGGTATTACATTTGGATGTGTAGAAGACATTGCCCAGAGAAACTGGGATGATAAATTAAAAATATTCTCAGATAAAATACACAAATGGAAAAATTGGAAATGGTCTTACCAAAAGAAAATTCAAGCTATCAAACGATTTTTATTTCCCATTTTTATTTATACTAGTTTTGTCTTTCCATTACCTGATAATTTAGTGGTTAAGATAACCGGTGGTTTGTTGTTCCAGCTAATATGGGGAAATCGTTTAAATATTGTTAAACGTAACATTTCATATCTCCATAGGAAAGATGGAGGATTAGGCATGTTGTGTCCTGAACTTTTTTACAATCTCTTGTTTATAACCAAGAATTTAAGTTTTTTTAAATCTGGTAGGACAGATTTATGGGGAGTCTTGTATAAAAACCAGATTAATCACTTTGTTAGAGTTTGGGCAAGAGGTGTAAAGATCAAAAGATTGTCTGGTAAAGTTAAACATTGCTCTCTATATGCTCAGCAATGTATAAAGTTGTTGCTGAGATGGCAAATTTCATATGAAGATATTACTGGGCTAGATAGAAAACAATTATATCATGTTCTGTTAAATAAGTACTATAGTGCCCAGCTGGTTTTAAAAGACTGCCCTAATACCTTAATGAAAAAAGCCATTCAGAATGTTACTAGCACGAGAATACCAGTTAAATTGAGAAATGTTACTTGGCTTAGTTTTCAAGGAAAATTATACGTTCGATCCAATTTGAAATTTAAAAAACTAGAGGAACGAAATTGTCCGAGAGAAGAATGTTCAGGGATATTAGAAACAATGTCTCATTTTCTGTGTGACTGTCCCTTCAGTTTAGCAATATGGACAGAAATGTCCATACTTCTTAAAATATCCCATTTTAAAGGACAGTCATATGCTGAATTAGTATATGGAGCCTTCAAATGGGCAGACAAGATTAACAAATGCACTTTATATGTAATTAATTGTATTGTAATATATCATTTATGGCAAGCGAGGTGTTTAAAATCATCCAAACAAATAATTGTAACAACAGATTCTGTGATTAATCGGATAATCAAAGACATAAAAGATGTATATGTAAAAGAACAAACTACAGATTATTGGAAAAATATAGATATGACATTCTGTTTTTAATTGTATTTTTGTATATGTTTTTGATACACTGAACATTGTTTTGTAATTTGTTGTTAGAAAATGTAATAAAAAATTTCCTCCAATTACTCCATATAACCTCTTTCTATAACTCCTCCTATGACTCCATATAACCTCTCCCTATAACTCCTCAAATTACTCCATATAACCTCTCCTTATAACTCCATATAACCTCTCCCTATAACTCCATATAACCTCTCCCTATAACTCCTCCTATGACTCCATATAACCTCTTTCTATAACTCCTCCTATTACTCCATATAACCTCTTTCTATAACTCCTCCTATGACTCCATATAACCTCTCCCTATAACTCCTCCTATTACTCCATATAACCTCTCTCTATAACTCCTCATATTACTCCATATAATATCTCTCTATAACTCCTCCTATTACTCCATATAACATCTCTCTATATCTCCTCCTATTACTCCATATAACCTCTGCCTATAACTCCTCCTATTACTCCATATAACCTCTGCCTATAACTCCTCCTATTACTCCATATAACCTCTGCCTATAACTCCTCCTATTACTCAATATAACCTCTCTCTATAACTCCTTCTATTACTCAATATAACCTCTCCCTTTAACTCCTCCTATTACTCCATATAACCTCTTTCTATAACTCCTCCTCTCCCTAAACTCCTCAAATTACTGCATATAACCTCTCTCTATAACTCATCCTATTACTGCATATAATCTCTCTCCATAACTCCTCCTATTACTCCATATAACCTCTCTCTATAACTCATCCTATTACTGCATATAATCTCTCTCCATAACTCCTCCTATTACTCCATATAACCTCTCCCTATAACTCCTCCTATTACTCAATATAACCTCTCTCTATAACTCCTCCTATTACTCCATATAAACTCTCTCTATAACTCATCCTATTACTGCATATAATCTCTCTCCATAACTCCTCCTATTACTCCATATAACCTCTCTCTATAACCTCTCTCTATTACTCCATATAACCTCCCCGTATAACTCATCCTATTACTCCATATAACCTCTCCCTATAACTCCTCCTATTACTCCATATAACCTCTCTCTATAACTCCTCCTATTACTCCATATAACCTCTCCCTATAACTCCTCCTATTACTATATATAACCTCTCTATAACTCCTCCTATTACTCCATATAACCTCTCTCTATAACTCCTCCTATTACTCCATATAACCTCTCCCTATAACTCCTCCTATTACTCCATATAACCTCTCCCTATAACTCCTCCTATTACTCCATATAACCTCTCCCTATAACTCCTATGTGTTGGAGCTCCTGTAGGGGGACTGAGGATGGCCTCAGACCCAGGGGGGAGTGTTGGTGATCTGGATACTAGTCCTGCTCTAGTCCCAGGCCTGGAGATGTTGGAAGGCCAAGAAGCCCAAACAAACGAAAGCAGACATTTTAAGGAAAGTTTAATTAGTAAAGCTTTGACGGTTTTGGACAAAAGACTTTGAGATGCTTCTGCTAATTATCAGACTTTATGTGCAATGTATGATGATTTGCACAAACAGAAGCAAGATTTGGTGAAGAAAGTGGATGAAGTAACCCAGGAATCTGAGAGAACAGGTTTACTGCAGCAGATTGATCAGATCCAGGAGGAGATCAACTCCCTACAAACGGCAATGGATGTAAAAGAGGAAAACATTGAAAAACTGAAAAGTGCAATAAAAGGTGAGGAAAGAAAATTTTATAAAATGCAAAAGTTAAACCCATTAAGGATTAAGAAGGTACCAGCACAACCCCTTAAAGACAAGCAAGTAGGGGTAATGAGAAATTAAGTGATAAAATGTGCCCAGTGACTTTACCTGCTCAAACAGGAGAGGCTGCTGCTGAATGTAAACCTGAGAGTTCACCTGGGTGCATTAAACCAGCAGCCCTCAGCATTGCCATACCTGAATGTTCAAATGAAATAACTGTCCATAAGCTGAGATCTAGGAGCATAAAGCGTGTTGTGGAAAGACTTATTGAGAAAGAAACAGATCAAGAGAAAGAAAGTGATTTTCAAAAACCTCTTGGTGTAAGCATTGCAGGAGATACCACACAAAGCAGGAATTCCACAGCAAAGCAGAATCTAGAGAAATCACCAGATAGACATCTGCAATCTGGAACTGGTTCTAGCAATGCAGTAGGACTAAAACATGGACTGGATTCGGGTACTAAAATGGCAATAGGAACCAGCATACAGAGCAGCTCCCAGGTAAATGTACAGCAACCTGCAGCAAGCGGGAATTTGTTTTCAAATGTAGCAAGATCAAGGGGAGATGTATCTAAGCGGAAGAATGCAGTGCGCCTGTTGTTCACAGGACCAGAATCTGACATTCCAGACAGAATATTCATTGGTCGCAAACTCTTAATGGAATTCATGGGTTTTTCTGCAAGTGAAATATTTGCATTTATTCACTTTCCTGGATCAAGACAATTTGACATTAGTTTTAAACTGATGCAGAACTTGGATATGTTTTGGGAGATTTTGCATAGGACAAAATCAGATGGTATCTGGAAAAACATAAAAGCTATCCCACTCACAAAACAGGCTACAGTGTCCATCAATCTCCAGTTCCAGACAGAAGTTGTGGCTTTATCACACACTGACACACTCTAAATGTCTGTCAGTGTGTGTGTGTGTGTGTATGTCTGTCTGTTAGTGTGTCTTTGTGTATGTCTATCATTGTGTATGTGTGTATCTGTATGTCTGTCAGTGTGTATCTATGTGTCTGTTAGTGTGTGTTTGTGTATGTCTATCATTGTGTATGTGTTTATCTGTATGTCTGTCAGTGTTTGTGTGTATGTGTGTGTGTATCTGTGCGTCTGTCTATCTGAATGTGGGAATCGGTAGAGCCCCAGCTTTCAAAGCATTGTTGAAGTTGCACGACAGAGGGGGATCTATCTTTTAGCCATCCTGTGTACATACACAGACCGTCATACAGAGACATATGTCTCTGTATGACGATCTGTGTATGTATTCAAAAGGAATAAACGCAGGCAAAGTGCGACGTTTCGGCTCAGCAGAGCCTTATTGTATGAGCTGAAACGTCACACTTTCTATGGGGTGGTTCACCTACCAATAAATATACCATTCTTAAATCTGGTAGAATATATAAAAAACAGATTAATTACTTTGTTAGAGTTTGGACAAGAGGTGTAAAGATCAAAAGATTGTCTGGCAAAGTTAAACATTGCTCTCTATATGCTCAGCAATGTATAAAGTTGTTGCTGAGATGGCAAATTTCATATGAAGATATCACTGGGCTAGATAGAAAACAATTATATCATGTTCTGTTAAATAAGCACTATAGTGCCCAGCCGGTTTTAAAAGACTGCCCTAATACCTTAATGAAAAAAGCCATTCCGAATGTTACTAGCACGAGAATACCAGTTAAATTGAGAGATGTTATTTGGCTCAGTGTTCAAGGAAAATTATACGTTCGATCTAATTTGAAATTTAAAAAACTTGAGGAACGAAATTGTCCGAGGGAAGAATGTTCAGGGATATTAGAAACAATGTCTCATTTTCTGTGTGACTGTCCCTTCAGTTTAGCAATATAGACAGAAATGTCCATACTTCTTAAAATTTCCAATTTTAAAGGACAGTCATATGCTGAATTAGTATATGGAGCTTTCAAATGGGCAGATAAGATTAACAAATGCACTTTATATGTAATTAATTGTATTGTAATATATCATTTATGGCAAGCGAGGTGTCTAAAATCATCCAAACAAATAATTTTAACAACAGATTCTGTGATTAATCGGATAATTAAAGACATAAAAGATGTATATGTAAAGGAACAAACTACAGATTATTGGAAAAATATAGATATGACATTCTGTTTTTAATTGTATTTTTGTATATGTTTTTGATACACTGAACATTGTTTTGTAATTTTACCACATGACAGGAGGCTTCGTATTTTGCATTAAACTCTCTTTACTAACTCACACAGCAGTAAAGAAAAGTGAAAACATTAACCAATCAAAATGCAATAGGAAGCATAGTATTCACAGAGATAAGGCTCCTCCCCCTCTTTCTTTACTGCTCCTTCAGCAGACAGGTCAGAGTTTTTGGCTCTTCCCTTACTTATCTTATTTTATATTGAATTTCTCATTAACTTTGATGTTTGATATAATAGAAATTTTCATATTTGTCTCCTAGGACTTTGTCCTTCTGCTTTGTTCAATAAAACAATTTCCTCCTATTACTCCATATAACCTCTCTCTATAACTCCTCCTATTACTCCATATACCCTCTCCCTATAATTCCTCCTATTACTCTATATAACCTCTTCCTATTACTCCATATAACCTCACCCTATAACTCCTCCTATTACTCTATATAACCTCTCTATATAACTAGTGATGTCGTGAACATAAAATTTTCTGCTCGTGAACGGCGAACGCAAACTTCTGCAAATGTTCGCGAACCGGGCGAACCGCCATAGACTTTAATAGGCAGGCAAATTTTAAAACCCACAGGGACTCTTTCTGGCCACAATAGTGATGGAAAAGTTGTTTCAAGGGGACTAACACCTGGACTGTGGCATGCCGGAGGGGGATCCATGGCAAAACTCCCATGGAAAATTACATAGTTGATGCAGAGTCTGGTTTTAATCCATAAAGGGCATAAATCACCTAACATTCCTAAATTGTTTGGAATAACGTGCTTTAAAACATCAGGTATGATGTTGTATCTATCAGGTAGTGTAAGGGTTACGCCTGCTTCACAGTGACAGACCAAACTCCCCGTTTAACGCACCGCAAACAACCGCAAACAGTCTGTTTGTACAACCGCAAACTCCCCATTTGCACAAGGTTGGATACCAAGCTAGCTATGTCCCGTTCCTTGTCCTCACTAATGTCATTGAAGGTCTCTTACTCCACCCAGCCACGTACAACACCAAGGGTCCCCGAAAGGTGACAACAAGCCCCTTGGGACGCCTGCTGTGTTTGGTCTTCCACCTCCTCAAAGCCACCTTCCTCCTCTGACTCCTCTTCTTCAGACTCCTCTCTCTGCGTTGCCTCTCTCTGCGTTATTATAAGGTGTGTTAAGTAGTACTATTCCTATCAGTTGGTCCTCCTACTTCAAATTTGGGGCACTACACATGTTATCTAATGTGCCACCAGATAGGAGTGGTGTGTTAAGTAGTCCCCCTCATCAGGCCTTTTTTAGTCGAATGTATTGCCCACTGTCAGTCCCTTTGGGATCCATCCCTCATTCATCTTAATAAAGGTGAGGTAATCTAGACTTTTTTGACCTAGGCGACTTCTCTTCTCAGTGACAATACCTCCTGCTGCACTGAAGGTCCTTTCTGACAGGACACTTGAAGCGGGGCAGGCCAGAAGTTCTATCGCAAATTGGGATAGCTCAGGCCACAGGTCAAGCCTGCACACCCAGTAGTCAAGGGGTTCATCGCTCCTCAGAGTGTCGATATCTGCAGTTAAGGCAAGGTAGTCTGCTACCTGTCGGTCGAGTCATTCTCTGTGGGTGGACCCCGAAGGGCTGTGGCGATGCGTAGGACTTAAAAAGCTCGGCATGTCCTCCATCAACAACACGTCTGTAAAGCGTCCTGTCCTTGCCGGCGTAGTTGTGGGAGGAGGAGGATTACTTTCACCTCTTCACCTGTTAGATTCCCGTTGTGCTGTGACATCACCTTTATACGCTGTGTAAAGCATACTTTGTAATTTTATTTTGGAACTGCTGCATCCTTTCCGACTTGCGGTAATTTGGTAACATTTCAGGCACTTTCTGCTTATACCGGGGGTCTAGTAGCGTGGACACCCAGTACAGGTCATTCTCCTTCAGCTTTTTTATACAAGGGTCCCTCAACAGGCACGACAGCATGAAAGACCCCATTTGCACAAGGTTGGATGCCGAGCTACTCATGTTCCGTTCCTCGTCCTCAGTGATCTCACTGAAGGTATGTTCTTCCCCCCAGCCATGTACAACACCACGGGTACCAGATAGGTGACAACGAGCACCCTGGGATGCCTGTTGTGGTTGGTCTTCCTCCTCCTCCTCAAAGCCACATTTCTCCTCTGACTCCTCTTCCTCACAATCCTCTTCCAGCGTTGCCGCAGGTCCAGCAAGCGATGCTGATAAGGCTGTTTCTGGTGGTGATGGTAACCACAACTCTTTCTCTTCCTTTTCACGCTCATCTATGGCCTGATCCAGCACTCTTCTCAGGGCACGCTCCACGAAGAAAACAAATGGTATGATGTCACTGATGGTGCCTTCGGTGCGACTGACTTGGTTTGTCACCTCCTCAAAAGGACACATGAGCCTACAGGCATTGCGCATGAGCGTCCAGTAACGTGGCAAAAAAATTCCCAGCTCCCCAGAGGCTGTCCTAGCACCCTGGTCATACAAATACTCGTTAACGGCTTTTTCTTGTTGGAGCAGGCGGTCGAACATTAGGAGTGTTGAATTCCAACGTGTCGGGCTGTCGCAAATCAAGCGCCTCACTGGCATGTTGTTTCGCCGCTGGATATCTGAAAAGTGCACCATGGCCGTGTAGGAACGCCTGAAATGGCCACACACCTTCCTGGCCTGCTTCAGGACGTCCTGTAAGCCTGGGTACTTAAGCACAAAGCGTTGTACGATCAGATTACACACATGTGCCATGCACGGCACATGTGTCAACTTGCCCAAATTCAATGCCGCCAACACATTTCTTCCGTTGTCACAAACCACTTGGCCGATCTCCAGTTGGTGCGGAGTCAGCCACTGATCCACCTGTGCGTTCAGGGCGGACAGGAGTGCTGGTCCGGTGTGACTCTCTCTGCTTTCAGGCAAGTCAACCCAAAGACGGCGTGACACTGCCGTATCCGGGATGTGGAATAGTACCTGGGGAGCTGGGGGGGGGGGGGGTCCGTTGATGTGGAGCAAGACGCAGCAGCAGAAGAGGACTCAGCCGAGGAGGTTATGAAAGAGGATGGAGTAGGAGGAGTAGAGGAGGTGGCAGCAGGCCTGCCTGCAAGTCGTGGCGGTGTCACCAACTCCTCTGCAGAGCCACGCATTCCATGCTTGGCAGCCGTCAGCAGGTTTGCCCAATGCGCAGTGTAGGTGATATACCTGCCCTGACCATGCTTTGCAGACCAGGTATCAGTGGTCAGATGGACCCTTGCCCCAACACTGTGTGACAGACATGCCATTACTTCCTTTTGCACAATCGAGTACAGGTTGGGGATTGCCTTTTGTGCAAAGAAATTTCGGCCGGGTACCTTCCACTGCGGTGTCCCAATAGCTACAAATTTTTTGAACGCCTCAGACTCCTCCAACTTGTATGGTAAAAGCTGGCGGGCTAAGAGTTCAGTCAAGCCAGCTGTCAGACGCCGGGCAAGGGAGTGACTTTGTGACATTGGCTTCTTACGCTCAAACATGTCCTTGACAGACACCTGACTGTGGGCAGATGAGCAGGAACTGCTCAAGGCGAGAAACGTAGTGGCAGATGGTTGAGAGGGGGCAAGGAGGACAGCAGTGGTTGACGTGGCTGAAGATGCTGGACCAGGAGGAGGATGGCAGCTTTGAGTTTGTGTTCTGCTTGTACTCATGTGTTGATCCCATAGGCGTTTGTGATGTGCGATCATGTGCCTTCCCAAAGCAGTTGTACCTAGGTGGGTGTTGGACTTCCCACGACTCAGTTTTTTTTTGGCACAGGTTACAAATGGCATCGCTGTTGTCAGAGGCAGACACACAAAAAAAATGCCACACTGCTGAGCTCTGCAATGACGGCATTCTGGTGGTGGCAACAGCATGCGTTGATTGGCGTGCTGTGTGGCTGACCCCGGGTGCCGATGCATGCTGTCTGACTGTGCCACTAGCTCCTTGCGACGACCTCCCCCTGCTTCCAACTCGTCTCCTCCTCCTCCTCTCTGTCTCCCCATCTGAACTTTCCCCCTGTTCTTCTTCTGTTCTAGCGGGCACCCACGTGATATCCACGGACGCATCGTCATCATCAACCGCTTCACTTGTATCTGACAACTCAGCAAAGGAAGCAGCAGCGGGTACAACATCATCATCATCATCACACCGTATGTCCATGTGTGTAATGCTGCCTGACTGAGACATATCCCTGTTATCTACATCCTCTGGCAATAATGCTTGCGCATCACTCATTTCTACCAACTGATGTGTAAATAACTCCTCTGACATACCAAGTGAAGCGGCTGTGGTGCTAGTGGCGGCAGGTGGGCGAGTGGTAACTTGAGAGGTGCCCGAAGCTAAGCTGGAGGAGGATGGTGCGTCAAGGTTCCGAGCGGAAGCTGTAGAAGATTGGGTGTCCTGTGTTAGCCAGTCAACTATGTCCTCAGAACTTTTCGAGTTCAGGGTACGTGGCCTCTGAACACTGGGCATTATTCTAGGGCCAAAGGGAATCACAGCACCACGACCACGTCGGCCCCTGCGGGGTGGCCTGCCTCTGCCTGTCATTTTTTTTCGATTAGTGGTACTATGCGTGCAAGCTACTGTGACAACAGATATGAGTGGCACTGTGCACTGGCAGAAGTTGGCAGAGTAGACGCTGTAGGCCTGACACACACGCTTGCAGACAACTAACTGCTATTCAATCTATCTATCAAATTTTTTATTTTTTTTAAATGTACACTACTGTTACACCAGATATGAGTTGCACTGGTGTGACACTGTGCCCTGGCAGGCCCTGAAACGCACACGTGTGAAGGAAACTGACTGCTATTATATTAAAGTCCAAAAAGTTTTTTTTTGTTAAATGCAAGCTATTGTGACACCAGATATGAGTGGTGGCACTGGGCAAGTGGGCACAGTATATGCTGTGAGCCTGACACACACGCTGGCAGACAACTAACTGCTATTCAATCTATTACAGTCAAAATTATTTTTTTTTTAAATGTACACTACTGTTACACCAGATATGAGTTGCACTGGTGTGACACTGTGCTCTGGAAGGCCCTGAAACACACATGTTTGAAGGAAACTGACTGCTATTATATTACAGTCCAAAAAGTTTTTTTTTTTTTTAAATGCAAGCTATTGTGACACCAGATATGAGTGGTGGCACTGGGCAAGTGGGCACAGTATACACTGTGAGCCTGATACACACACTGGCAGGCAGGCAACTGCAATTAGATTACACAGGAAAAAAAAAAAGCAGACTGATGTTCTAGCCCTAAAAAGGGCTTTTTGGGGTGCTGTCCTTACAGCAGAGATCAGATGAGTCCTTCAGGACTGTAGTGGACACTGAATACACTAGCCTAGCTATCAACTCCCCTATTATATAAGCAGCAGCTACACTGCCCCTCCTCTCACTAAGAATGCAGCTTCAGAATAAATCTATAATGGATGCTGTCCAGGAGGTGGGAGGGTCTGCTGCTGATTGGCTGGAATGTGTCTGCTGACTGTGAGGTACAGGGTCAAAGTTTGCTCAATGATGACGAATAGGGGGCCGACCGAACATCGCATATGTTCGCCCGCCGTGGCGAACGCGAACAAGCTATGTTCACCAGGAACTATTCGCCAGCGAACCGTTCGGGAGATCACTATATATAACCTCTCCCTATACCTCCTTCTATTACTCCATATATCCTCTCTCTATAACTCCTCCTATGACTCTATATAACCTCTTCCTATAACTCGTCCTATTACCTTTCCCTGTAACTCCCTATACTGCATCATATAATAGGATCAATATAAACTTAACTTCATGCAAATCTTCTCTCATTGTTGCCCGTAATACCTGTCTGTAATATGTGTCAGTTTACAGATATCATCTCTCACGGTAGTTTATTTTTCTTGTCTAGCTGGAGAAAAGTGTTCGCCGCTTGCGAGAGAAATTTTATGGCAAAATTTCAGTGGAGAAGGCAGTTTTGCTAATGAGAAATTTTGTTAACAACCACGACCAAGTGTGTCGATACATCATTATGTGCAAGGATGAACTTGATGGTAAGAGCTTTGCTTTGTCCCTTCTAGTCTCTGATATACACAATGGATTCTTATCCTCCTACATCATTAAAAACACCTCTCCCCCTTTTATCCATAAAATATAATTCTGTCCTATAAAGCCCAAAACAAACACTTCATCCTCTAGATCCCTATTTCATATACTAGTGCATTTTCCAGTCTCATAAATACAACTGCTTCTTCATGGCATGCCTCTATAATTGTTTGGTACATGGTCCTTAAAGGTTATGGGGCTGTAACCAGGTCGGTGGGCATTATACAGGATTCAAGGGACCA